>NW_020954559.1:48687032-48709699 GCF_900497805.2 Vombatus ursinus | reverse complement strand
CTCATTTGCAGAGTGATAGTTTTGTTTCCTCATTGCCTATTCTAATTCCTTCAATTTCTTTTTCTTCTCTTATTGCTAACACTAATACTTCTAATACAATATTGAATAATAGTGATGATAATGGGCATTCTTGTTTCACCCTTGATCTTATTGGGAATGTTTGTAGCTTATCCCCATTATATATGATGCTTGCTGATGGTTATTGTTTCACTCTGTCTTTTTGTGGGTTCTGTCACTCCAGAATCTGTTTAGAGGCTTGGTTTAATGTTGTTTTTGAGGGAAACTGGTGAGAGCTCAGGCAACTTCACACCTTCTTTCTGCCATCTTTAAGCAGTGGTTGGATGATCCCCTGTTGGGGGTTGTTTTTAAAGGGGACTCCTGATATGGAATGGACGAGATGGGCTCTCAGGGCTCCTTCTAACTCTGAGATACTGTGGGAGTAAAGAAAAAAAAATATCAGGAGTAGTTGGGAAGACTGCCTTGGAGTGTTCAGCTATGAAGTCCCCTTTGTTACACATCCTGCTTTTGCCATTTGGGAAAGTGCATCAAGAATTCAGGAGTATACTATTGAATGTAATACTCAATATGAGTACCTATCAGAGATGATTAGGGAAGAAAATGAAATATAAGAAATGTGGTATAGTGGAAAGAACACTGAACTAAGAATCATAAGAAGAAAGTTGTGTTTAACCGCTCTGGGCATGTTTCCCTAGCTGTAAAATGTGGGGATTAAATAAGATGATCTGGAAAGGATCTTCCAGTTCTAAAACAATATGAATAATAATAGCTAGTATTTGTTTAGCACTTACTATGCCAGTTAAGCACATTACAATTATTATCTCATTTGATCCTCACAACAACCCTGTGATGTAGATGCTATCATTATTATCTCTATTTTACAGATGGGGAAACTGAGGAAGACAGCGCTTAAGGGACTTGCCCAGTGTCATGTAGCTAGGAATTATTTGAGGGTGGATTTGAACTTGGGTCTTCTTATCACCAAGTCCCATGCTCTATTCATTTTGCTACCTAGGTGACCACAATTCTAAGTAAATTCAGCAAAAGTGGGAAGCTGACATTAAATAGTAGTATGGATGATGGATGCACAACCTAAACTAAGGAAACTACACAGATGACCTAGGCCAGGTCACTAATTCTCTGGGCCCACTTTCCTCTATTACAAATGTAATAAAAGTAGAACCACAGAACCTGTTTCCACAATAGCTTGAATTTTGCCAGAGAAGCAGGGGACAGGGAAGATGGCAAGCAGCAGGTGTGTGTGTTAAAGTTTTAACCAAAACTGTTATGGGCTGCTCCTCAACTTCTCCAGAACTGTAACTGTGAGTCTAGAGATATATAATGGTGCAAATTGTGCCCAATAAATGAACAGCATCCTTCCTTGAAAACAGGGATATAACTTTATCAGACCCAGAGCACTGAAATTGATATCTCTGGGGGAATTTTAGTTAAAATACAAACATGTCCACCTTCCACGTATATTCTTTGTGTAGACTCCCAATAGAATGTAAGTGTTTAAATCCAGGGACTGTCTCATTTTTTAATTTGTATCTCTAGTTCTAGTATAGTGCTTAATAAATACTTGTTGATTGAATGGGTAATTTTAGATTTATAAGAACAGTTCACATACATATATAGTCTTTGAGGTTTATCAAGACCTTTGCAAACATTAATTTACTTGATCCCAACAACAGCCTTGTGAGGCAAGTGTTATTATTATCCTTATTTTACAAATGAGGAAACTGAGGCTGAGAGAGGTAAAATGTCTTGCTCACTGTCATATGTCTGACAACTATCTGATCCAGGAATTCAACTTGTTTTTTTCCTGATGCCAATTCCTGGTACTTTAACCACTAAGTCATTATCTCTTTAATATAAAATTTGATATTCATGCATTTTGTTCCTGTTTGTTGTTGTTGGGTCATTTCCATTATGTCTGACTCTTCATTGACCCTATTTGGCGTTTTCTTGGCAAAGATACTGGAGTGGTTTGCCATTTCCTTCTTCAGCTTATTTTACTGATGAGGAAGTGAGTCAAAAGAGGGTTAAATGACTTGCTCAGAATCACATAGCTAGTAAGTGTCTGAGTCTGGATTTGAACTCATGAAGATGAATCTTCTTGATTTTAAGCCCAGTGCTCCATCCACTTTTCCAACCAGCTGCCCATACTTGTGCATATGGAAAGGAAAAGGAAGGGGGTTATATTTTCGCAAATAGGATATACATGGAATTTCTGAGCAAGAAAGAACCTTAGAAATCATCCAGTTCAATGTTTTTATATAGATACTTATTTTACAGTTGTAGAAATCGGGCTCAGAGAACAAGCCAAGGTAACAGAACTGGTCAGTGGCAAACCTAGACCTAGAATCCTTGACTCAGAGATCAGTGTTCTTTTGTACATCCTAATGCATTTTCCGCCCTTAGATTGGGAGTTGTGGTTTGCAATTCTTTACCCTCAAAGCTCAAGAAGGCCTTTTCAGCTTTGATCCAGAGCTGAAAAAAGATAGAATCTTGGCAGGGCAATTAAATACACTCTTTAAGAATATCTTTCTTTAGGAAAAAGAGTCCCACCAAGAATCTGGGAATATATGAAGCAGTCTTATCCCAAAACCCATGAAGGAAAGAGAAGAGGATGAAAAGAACCCCACCAGGATCTGAAAGCCCCCAGACCCAAAGACTGCAGCTGCAGAAAGTGTATAAACAGCTCCCTCATATCCCTGGGAACACTATCAGCACCAGAGAGCTGCCTTCAGGATTCAGAAAGACTCCTTGCTCCCACCCCACCCCTCTCTACCTTTATACTCCTTTCACTGCCTTCAGTGATTTTTTCCAAGGCAAAGATTATAATCCTATGGGGTAACAATGTCACATTCCTCTTGCTAACTTCTAAACCAGCTCTTCTGGTTTGGAGACCCTAAATTCCAGTGCTTAATAATCTAATAAGGAAGTTAGCTTTGGGGCTTCCAGTGCCCAGAGATACTAGAAGTTGATGGATACAAAGCTGTTAACTTGGGTCACTTCCTTATGGATGTGTGTGTGGGTATGTTATGTATGTAAATGTTATTTGTTGCTTACACACACACACACATACCTATATACATACACACACACACATATATGAGAAAGAAAGAGACAGATTAGTATTATTTGCCAGAGTTTGTGCTCTTCTAGAATAGACTTTGAGAACCTAACCACATCCATGACATGGTAAAGCATAAGAGTAGGAATTTTCCACCATATGTTAATGAAAACAGCTTGCTACTGGCTTACTTTGAGGATTTTGATGATCTACTGCAGGCTAAAACTGTGAACTAGCAAAACAGGAAACTTTCAATAGAACCAGAAATTTGTCATCTATTGAAGGTGTTGTGTGATCTGTCCTTCATTCTCAAAGAGGACCATGACATCAGGAAAATGATGCCATGACTTGCAGTTAAATTGGATTTAAGTGAGGGAGGGCTGTGCAAAGTCCCCAGTCTCACTTTCTCCTCCAAAGCCATCTGGGTCCAGTCACAGATATAGATCAGGACAACTGGAGATGTCCCAGGATACAGTGGGAGACTTTGGCCTTTTTAAGCTAAAGTCTTCCAAGTTCTCACTTTGAGTGAGGCAATGTCCTTTGGGTGATTAGGCTTGTTAAAGAAGTGAGTTAAGGGATGGCCCCTTTAATAAAGAAAAATCAGACTGGGAGGGGAAAACTGTCAGGGTTGCTGGCTGAAAGAGATATAATTACTATTTATATCTTCTGCGTGTCCATCTAAGGCCTTGGAGTGGAAGCAAGGCGCAATGTCAGGAAGACCTGGGTTCAAATCCTGCCTTAGATACCTACCAGCTGTGGAATGCTGATCCAAGTAACACCTTCTCTGAGTATCAGTTAACATATCTGTAAAGCTAGGTGATTAGACTTAATAGTATTCTAAGGTCCCTTCCAGCCTTAAATTTATTATCCCATGATTTCCCTAGAATGAAGCAGTGGTCATTGTCAACTTGTAGAGGGTTGTTTGATTTGTTCAAGGATGGAGCTGCTTGAATATAGCCAACCATCACCTTCCTTGCCTCCATATAGCAAAAAGGATCTGTAGTCTAGACCTGGGAGCAAGCAACTATTCTACTTAGATTATAAGGAGCAGTTCTGACTATCAAGGAATCCATATAGGAAGGGAAGAGGGCAGCCACAATTGACTCTTAACAGATTGTTCTTGATTTTTTTACTGATAACCTTGTCCTTTATTGTGGTCAGCCCCGGAATTTGATTGCAAGTCGCCTAGCCACCAGTTTCTAAGATGCAAGAAAGGAAGTTATAAAAGGATTCCCAAAGAAGGGAGGTTGCTCCATCCATCAATGAAGAGCTTCACATCCCTGGCCTCCACTAGCAGGGGCATGGCTGGCCGTTTAGCTCCTTGCCTGTGGTACTGGAAAGCACAAATAACTGGATCCTCTGGGGTTAGACCCTCATGGATCCTGAGGCTACTAGTAGCTTTGTGGACTATAATTTAATTTGGTGGGGGGAAAAAGTCTTCTTAGACAGCCCCGTGCTTTTATAGGCACAGGTCATTGTTGTTCAGTGATTTCCTACTCTTCATGAGCCCATCTGGGGTTTTCTTGGCAAAGATACTACAGATGTTTGCCATTTTCTTCTCCAGTTCATTTTACAGATGAGAAACCGAGGCAAACGGGGTTAAGTGACTTGCCCAGTGTCACACAGCTAGTAAGTGTCTGATACCTGATTTGAACTCAGGAAGATGTCTTCCTGAGTTCAAGCCCAGCACTCTATACATTGTACCATTTAGCACCACAGGCTATTGCAGCTCTGGTAAAATCAAAGAGAGTCTGACATCTTCAGACAGATCCAGATACTCGTAGGACCAATTTTCCACCGGAAAAAAATTGGACAAACAATGCTTAACACTCCCTTCTGAAGATACCAGCTTAACTTTGTTCCTGGTGATCCTTAGGCTCTATTGATTGACCTTACACAATCCCCACCTTTCATGGAGGTCCTGATTTATCTTCATAGGCATCACCTCCATGCAGGATTAGAATAGTGGTAATTGAATGAAAGATATAAAGTTTTTCAGGCACTGAAAAGGCCAGCAGGTATTAAGGATGGATCTCCATAAAGTGAACTCATTATTATCATAGAAGATAAAAACATTTTTGACATTTAATCTCCAGGTCCTCACAAAAGTAATGGGACTGATTGAACATTAAGCACAGAGGTCATTATGAGTCAGCTGAGCGGTTCCACTTGTCAGCTTTAGCTACACAAGCATTTTGCCCCTCTCTGGATTGTTTAACTTTGACTCTATGTTTCATGCTTGTTCCGTTCTCCAATAGTTGGATGTCCCTAGTAGTTTTGTATGCCTCATGGTATCATCCCTATTTAGGATTTTTCTATTTGCCCTGTCATAAACAGGAAATATGTTGCCCTAGTTTCTGCTAAAACATACCCTCCATTCCTGGAATATATTTCCCAGATGTCTTTTTGATAAATACTTCTAGAGGGCTGCCATCTTCTGCTAATTAGGCCTATCTCTCCTGTTGCCTCTGCAAGAAAGACTTCCATATGGTCTATCATCTTGATTGCTTGGTGAGATTATGGCTCCTAGGCATCCATTCTGGCTGGTTACATTTTTGTCTTGGTGGTCAGAATAGACAATTTTTTAAAAAGCAATATTCATGAATTATGGGTTTAAAAGTATGTATAGATTTTTTTTCTACAATAACAAAAACATGAAACTAAAAGTCTTTCCTGGCTGGGTATTAAAAGGAAAGGAGCTTTGGCTCTTCAATCAGAAAGTCTACCTTCAAAAACTGTCTCTGAAGCAGACTGTAAGAGTTTGGACAATCACTTGACCTTGCTGGCCTCAGTTTCCTCATCTATAAAATTAAGAGGTTGGACTAGTTGGCCTGTAAGGTCCCTTCCAATTGTAAATCTATGATCATATGATCCTCTTCTAAAATATTCATAAATATATTATGAGCATATTATTATATTAATTTTTATATAGCTATATAGAAATAGTACATATTAATTCTGTATTATACATTATATTACATTAAGAAGACCTTTTAAAAAAGTGTCCCACATCTTGCTGCCAATTTGGAAACTTGGATTTTTCATGCACTCTTATTTTTGGGGGTGGGAGGAGGGAAGACGAAGGAAGGTACAACCTGTGATTTCATTTCTGTAGGAAACTCAACTGAATCTCATAGTTTTAAGCAGTTGTCTGGGGCCCAGAGAAGTTAAGTGATATGGTTACCCAGCTGGTATGTGTCAGATCATCCTATCTACTAGACCATATTGCTTCTTGGGGGTCTATACGCTGTGCGTATCACAATGTCCTGCTTCTAGAAGATGCTTAAAAAGTTTTTGTTAAATGATGAATACATTTGAATCAAGGAACACTCTCTGGCATAGAAGGTTTTGGATCTTCTAAAAGGCAGGATTCACACTGAACAATGGTTAGTTCAGCTCTAAATATGGTGCCGGAGCAGCTGAATGCAAAGAGAATTGCTCAGTGACATTGGTTTTCTTTGCTTGTCGTAGACCAAAACCCGCCTGCCCCAACTCCTGGAACTTATCTGTTTGACTAAATAGAGACACTCTCTTATTTAAACATTGAATTTGATTAGTCTGTGTAGAAAAGTCCAAGTGTTACAGCCACATTCGTTGGACCTTGATTCCTATATTGCTATGAATCTTTTCTCTGCCTCCCTTTGTGTATTGTCTCCCCTTTTAGATTGCAAGCTCCTTGAGGGCTGGGATTATCTTTCTTTTATTAATTGTATGCTCAACACTTAACACAGTGCCTGACACCTTGTAGGACCTTAATAAATGTTTACTAGATGGGATTAGATTGGATTCTCTAACATTTTCTTTTCCCTTTGTAGGTGTATTTGCTCTCTTCTATGTCAGTAACCAGTTTCGGACTTTTCCCTTCACCATCAAGGACCAGTGTATTATCTTCTACAGTGGGCTTAGAGGAGCTGGGAGTTTTTCACTTGCATTTTTGCTGCCCTTGTCTTTGTTCCCTAGGAAGAAAATGTTTGTGACAGCCACTCTTGTTATTATATATTTTACTGTATTCATTCAGGTTGGTGAGTTTCTTTTGAATAAAGAAAATAACTTATCATATTTCCAACATTCCTCCTGTCCTCCCCTCAATATGTAGAGAATAAGTTTTAAAAACCACTACTTAATTTTTAGCATTTGGCTTTAATAACTCAAGGGAATGCAAGATTAGAACAGAGGCTTCAAATTCTCCTGAAAAGTCTTGGCTTAAGTCAACTTTTAACTGTATTGCAGCTTTAATTTATATTAAGCAAGCCCCACTGTATGCAAATTCAAATTCAACAAATTTATCAAGCTTGTACTATGTCTAAGGCATTGTGACTACAAAGAGCACCTTCCCATAAGGTGCTTATATCCTAATGAGAGGGGACACATAACATGGACACAACCATGGATAGGGATAGGAGCTGGGCCTGTGATTTCACTGGTATGAGGAATTTCCAGGTGAGGAAATTCCCTCTATCAAAGCAGGTCGACATCTTCAGTGCAACCATGGAGAGCTGTGTAGAATATATAAATATAAAATAACTTGAGAAGGGAGAGAGTACTAACAACTAGAGGATCACAGTGGCTTCCACCTGACCTCTCTAATATTAAGACCCCAGTTAATACTAGAAAGTAGAGTTGCCAGTACCTTGCTAGTTCATGTTTCACTTAGAATTAATCTTTATAGAATTAATTCAAAATTAATTAAAAATTTTATTCCTTCTTTATAAAATAAAAAAAGTTAAAAAATTAGTTACCTTGCTCAGATTGCATTATATTATTATTAAAAGTAATTAATGGTAGAAGCAAGAGTAGAATTTTGTAATCTTGATTCCCCATTGAGTGTACTAGTTAATTATTTTGTTGTTATTATTAATTCTAATAATATGTAAAACAATATCATTAACTATAATAAAAGAATGATTAATTATGATATTTAATAATAACAAAAGGCTTGTTTATAATAAAGTATCATAATAAATAATAATAACCAGATAATTAGCTCAGTAGGGACACTGAAGTTCCAAATTCTAGTTCTGGTTTTGCTACTAAATATTTTTCAGACCCTGAGACTTTCCTTCTCTGAGGTCTTAATTTCCTCACCTATAAAAGGAAGGATTGAACTCAAATGACCTCTTCAGTCCTTCTCTGTCCTTCTTGTATTTTATAATGTGGGAACAGTTTTCCAGTTGAGATTTTAGTCTAAGAAAATTAGGGTATCAAGTAAGTTCATAGATTTTGTGAAGTAGAAATACCACTGATTTTAGGAAGCATCATATAAGTTTCAGAAGATTTGGAATAACAGTAGTTTAGTGCAAGGAAGCATGAAGCATTCCAGTAAGAAAAAAAAAAAAACAAGCCAGATTTATTGGTGGGACACACTTGTAACACGAAGGACAAACAGGAAGAATGGTGGATACAAGTCAGGTCTACTAGGATCCAGGTAGAATTGAATACCTTTCTGGGGTCTCGGATGGAATGGGGCATGTCAAAACTGTAAAGTCTCATGGGGTTTTATAGAGTCCTTAGAGTGTTGGGGGAATGGAATACGAAGCCTGGAGCTGGAAACAGGTGCTGATTCATGCTGGGAGGGTGGGGGAGGAAGGGAATTGGAAGACTGCAGCCAGTTCATAAAAAAGGAAAAGGGAAGAGGACTTTTGTCCATTATTGCTGACCTTAATTTGACAGGGTTATTCAGGTGCTTTGAGCTTCCCTGGGGCTTCTTCATTTAACACAGCTGGGAGTGGGGCTGTTAGTGAAGTCATTACAGATAACTTAGGCTCGGTCCCAATGCTGCCACTTATTGGTAATGTGACCTTGAAATTTTCACTTCATCTCTCTGTGCCTCAGTTTCTTTGTCTGTAAAAGGAGATCAGATTAGATTATGTCTAATGTCCTTTTCCACTCTAAATTGTATGATCTCATTTACCTTCTAATTTTCATCTCTGAGTTTTAAATAGGAATAATAAAGTGAAAAAAAATTGCTGTTCTTTCCAATCCAGGGAATGACCATTGGCCCTTTGGTCAGATACCTAGATGTGAAAAAGACCAACAAAAAGGAATCCATCAATGAAGAGCTTCATACCCGTGTAAGCTGTCTATTTAACTAAGAAAGAAAATTAGAGAAATGATTCAATAGAAACCACAAAACCTTCTCCAACAGATTAATTTCATTAACCTGTGGTAGGAGTGGGAGGCTATCATATGTCATGCAGTTGTCATTTGAATACTGGGCCAGAATGACTAAGAAAGTTGGACTTCAGACCTCAGGTCAATCAGTCATTGACCTTGTGATCTCTTACTCAGAATAACTGCTCTTTGCAAATTCATTCAGCCTTGTTGAATGAATGAGAAATCATTTATTAAGCAATTACTATATGCAAAGCACTAAGTGCCAGGGACACAGATCAAGAAGTAAGACTGTCCCTGCTCTCAAGGAGAGGGAGACAATACACAGAGGATTTGGCCAGAAGTCTGATGGTAACAACCAGTACTCCTTAGAGGGTAGCAAGGCAGACAAATTTAATATATCTTGTTGAATGTCATTTACATTAAGATCATATCAGTTTCTAATGGTGAACCATTTGACATTACCAAGGTGAAAACTTCCTGTTAAAGGTCTTCAGTTGCTACAGCTGCTGAGGAGGTGGGGACTATATCACCTGTATTGGCAATTGCCAGGTCACATCACATTCTTGCTCTTGGTCTATATGAGCTGCCACCCATTGGTGGTAATTGATATCTGGCTCGTAATGGTGGTATCAGTGGAAGCAGGAATGGTAAGAGTTTTGCTCCTTAGTGATGGTTATAGAGGTTGGGTCCAGAAGTACAGCCAGTGGCCTGAAGGGAGTTGCTATTTCCATGGCTTTTGAGCACAAGATTCTGGGCAGCCTCCACTGGAATATGAGAAAAGATGGTGGTAGTGGTTTGAAAGTCATACTGGCCTGCTCAAAAGTGAAAATCAGCTTGACCAAAGCCCTTTTTTTTTTTTTAAGGTTCCTCTCTAGCATTAGGAACTTTTTACTTTAAAAAGTCAGTGGTTTCAATGATGTGGGCATACTCTCCACCAAAGTAAGTTGCTGCCTCATCTTAGCATTTCATAATTGTTATGGACAAAAAATTTTATGACCTAGTATCTGACCATCTTGTGATAAACATCGCTGTACTTAGATATACTTAGGCTGCCCTGGCCATCATCCTGGGCTAATCCTCAGACAACAACACACTCCATCATCAGGCCCGTATTTTAAGCCTTTTAAGCTTGGTAAAACCAGTCATAGTTTGTGCTGCATCAGGATGGCCTTTGAGAACCTGAGATACAATAGGATTTTGGTGAAAGACTGGAAATATTTTTGTGGAAAGAGACAGAGAGAGAGAGAGAGACAAAGACTGAGACAGACAGAGACAGAGATCAGAGCAGCAGAAACTCAAAAAAAATCCCGATCCAAACGTTTAGAAACTGATGGAAATGTGACAATATCTAGTGAAGGAGAGGTGCAATTGAGAAGCATTATTTGTTACAAGAAATCAAAGGATATTAAATTTTTGTCCTTTTTTTTTTCTCTGAGAGAGAACAATTAGCTCATGGCAGAAGTCAGTGAACTGATGCAGTATTTAGGTCTAAATTCATTCTGTAATTTTATTTAGTGAAAAGGTCAGAAGCTAACACTCTGAAGTTTCCTGCCTTAAATCCATTTGGAGACCAATCTGTTATTTCCTTCAGACTAATGTACTCTTGTTAAATTCCTAAAAGAGAGGTCCTGTAGCATGTTGGATAGAGAGCTGGCTTTGAGGTCAGGAACACCTGGGTTTTAAATTTCTGCCTCTGCCTCATTGTCCAGGTGACCCTGGGCAATTCATTTCCCTCCTTAGTGGCCCAAGCATACTTTAAGACTAAATTTCAGAGATATCATTTATTTTTATTGCTAATAAATATTTCCTTCCTTGCTATTACAGTGAAATCACAGGTCCGACTTCCCATTTTGTTTTCCCTAAACAGCTTTAGATGAACATGCGATGTATTACAGGCCTAATGATAGAACAAAAGTAGCTGTGGACAGAATTTTAATATTGCCTGCAATAGTATTTGCACTATTGTGGTAGTTATAACACCTAATGTTTATACAGAACTTTAAGGTTTGCAAAGCACTTTCTATGTATTTTCTCATTTGTTCCTCATAACAATCCTCTTAAGCTGTGAGTTATTATCATCCCCATTTTTCAGATTAGCAAGCTAAGGCTGAAGGCATTTAAGCAACTTGTCCAGCGTCGTAGAGCTAGCAAGTAAAAGAGGCAAGATTTGAAATCAGGTCTTCCAGACTCCTTGTTCAGAACACTAACCATTATATCACATAGTTGACTCTACTTACTATAGAAGAAACAAGCTAAATGGTGGTTTTTGTTCTTTCTTTTTAGAGAGATCAGAGATTGCTATTAATTATTAGGATGTGTATAAATTAGGTTTCATTAACTGGATACTTCTTAACTATTTCCAGTGAGATTTCAACTGGGTTACTATACAAAGCATTTTACAGAAAACCTGTATTTGTTGTTGTTAAAAATTCTGATTATCAGAAAATTAATGTATAGTCTCTAAATCCATGAAACTAAGCGATAAGACAATGCCAGGTGTTATGGAGATAAAATACTTAGAAAGATAGGTGAGCATGCTGAGAGTTCCAGGATATTAAAGGCCCATTCTGCCAGGCACCTAACTTTCTCCATGCATGACCTTTGTTTCTGTATTTGTCAGAATTAACATCTCACAGACTATCTTGTCCTTCTGTTCAATTTTGGTAGCTAATGGACCATTTGAAAGCTGGAATTGAAGATGTATGTGGACAGTGGAGCCACTACCAAGTGAGAGACAAGTAAGGAACCTGGGCATTTTGTGGGCAGATGATACCCGGGAAAGAAAACATCCTAATGAAGAGATTGTTAGAAAGACGTGTAGACTTAAAAATAAAGAATATCTGGGGGAAGTAAGCAGGAAATGTGAAAAATTATCTTGTATAGGAAATGGTCAAAGAGACTATGAATTTTTTAGCAGGAAAAAACTATAGGGATATATGGTGGTCATTTTCTAAATGTTTGAAAAGTTGATGGAAGGAAGAGAGACTGTGTTGCTCCAGTCAGTCAACAATCCAGTCAAAAAACAACGGGCACTTACCATGTTCCACAAACTGTTTTAAGCACTGTGGGTATAAAGAAAGTCCCTGCCCTCAAGGAGCTCCCATTCCAATGGGCAGAAGTAAGGCCACTGCATGAAAGTCAAAAGGAGGTAATATCCTTTAGAAATCTGTAAAATGATCTGTTCCAGTGCCCTGAAACATGGAGATATACCAGGTCTCCTTAATTTCCTGCTTATTATTGAATTGTCTGTACAAGCTTTCATTAGAACAACAGATCCAAGTCAAGAGGATTCTCTATAGGTTAAGAGAATTGGGGAGTTAAGTTCTTAGTTCAAAGCTAGGCCAGGATCTTCTCAAATTTCCTCTCGTCTCTATATACTCCCCCCCCTTCCCCTAGCCAAAAATCACATATTCCTCTCTATGTAGGTGACCTCCCAATTCTATATATCCAACCCTAGTCATTCTCTTTGAACTTCAGTCCTGGATCATCGATCAGATAATTCAAACTACATGTCCCATAGACATCTCAAGCTCAATATGTTCAAAGCAAATTTATAATATTCCTAATAATGTATTATGCTAATATATGTGATCTCCCAGGACATAAAATGGCAAGGAAATCAGGCATGTTTGGGAGGCTGAATGACACTGATGTAGTAATTAATTAGCAGCTTTCCTAAGGAACACATCCCTCTCCTGGACTTCCCTGTTATTGTTAAGGAGATCACTATCCTTTCAGTCACCCAGGTTTAAAACCTTGATATCATCCTTGGTATCACCTCCTCAATCATCCCACATATTCAACCAGTGGCCAATTGTTGTTGCTTCTATCTCCACATGACGTCTCTGGCACGTGCCCTCTCTGCAGTCACACAGGTGCTATTCCAGTTTAGATCCTCATCGCCTCTTGCTGGGACTATTGCATTAGCTTTCCATTTGATCTTATTTCAGCTTTCTAGCCTTTCCAGTCCTTCCTCTACACAATTGCCAAATTGATTTTTCTGAAGTGTGCATCTGATCATGTGACCCTCCCTCCAACTCAATAAATTCCAGTGGCTCTCTATTATGTCTGGGATCTAATATAAACTCTTCTGTTTGACATTTAATGCCCTTCACAACCTGGTCTATTCCCAGCTTTCCAGTTCACATGATTTAAAGTATACAAAATGTAGCAATTGGTTCTATCCCAGTGGAAATATGTAGTGAGAATTTGAATAATGAAACTAATTTTACTGGATTTGTTATTCACAAACTAATCCAGACCTAGTGGTATACTCTTTTCCAGCCTCTATAGTCGAGCCACATTGGTCTTTCTATGACTCACACATGACACTCTATCTCCCCTTTACAGATCTTTGCACTCTGCCCCCATGCCGGAAATGCTCTTTCTCTATCCCTCTGCCTTCTGAAATCCCTGTTGTCTTTAAAGATTTAACTTGAGGGGCAGGTAGATGGGGTAGTGGATAGAGCAGGGCCCTGGAGTCAGGAGGACCTGAGTTCAAATTTGACCTCAGACACTTGACACTAGCTGTGTGACCCTGGGCAAGTCACTTAATCCTGATTACCTTGCCCCCCTAAAATTAACTTGAGTGCCACTTTGTAAATGAAACTTTTCCTGATCCCTTTAGTGGCTAGTATCTTCTCCTCCAAGATTATCTTGTATTCGATCTGTATAGAGATAGGGATTGAAGCTGTGATTTTATTACTATAGGGACTCCCAAGGGAGGAAACTCCCTTCACCTCCATTGGTCAGCACGTTCTCTGCAACTTAACTTCTTAAAAAGTTGCTTAGACTAGGGTCACACAGCCAGTGTGCATCACACACAGGACTTAAAGCCTGTTTTTCCTGGCCCTGAAATCAACTTGCCATACTCTATATCATACTGTCTCTACACTTCTGGGACCCATTCCTGTTAGAATAGAACAGAATCAGATGTTACTGATTGAGTCATACTAAGAAGAGGACACATCAAAATCCACACCTTAGTTTATATTTTTATTTCTAGTTGATAGGTTTAGAGCTAGAAAGAACCTTAAAAGCCATCTCATTCAACACTATCATATTATCAGTGAGAAAACTAAGGCACAGAGAGATGAAATGATTTGCCCAGTCACACAGCTACCAGAGTGGATTTTGGTGGATTTTGAATCCATATCCTTTCATACCAATTCCAAATACTGTTTACACTTGTTATCATCCTTGTGTGAAAAGACTGGGGATTTTTTTCTCTTTTCTATTGTACTATGTTTCCTATATACAGTTTGTCCATCAAACTGATTTTTCTTCTTGTGTACAATGTATATATATCAGTATAATTTAAATGTTTAACACTTGACAAAAAACAAATAAACAAACAGCAAGTCTTTTGGGCTTTGAAGCCAGACTTCTATTCACTACACCATGCTTCTTCCTCTCTTAACTTGTATATGTCATATATATATATAATATATATATTATATGTATACATCTCCCTTGTTAAAATGTAAGCTTCTTTAAAGGCATGGGTTATTTTCTCTTTTGTCTTTGTATTAGTCATTAGCACAATGGTTTGAATAGTAGGTGCTTAATAAATTCTTGTGGGTTGATTGATTGACTGACTGACCACATAGTCTAATCAATTTTGTCCTGATTTGAAATTGGAAGGTGCAGTTTCTCAGTACTGGCCCAAATGGGTACTGAGGAGCAAACTAAGAAAAACAACCAGATAATATTATACATTTCCTGGGAGTCCTGGGACAAGGAAACAAGTGTCTCTCTTTGTCATATGCCTCTGATTAGACTAGAAGATAGTGGGAAGAATATAGGTCACACTCATGCAGGCTTTCCTTTTTCCTTCTAAGAAATCTGAAGCAGAACACACCCTTCTCTAATATCTTTTTCTCTCCATGGGTTCAAGACAGTTGACTTTAACACTCTACTTTCTTCTTTTTCTTTTTGAAAATAGAGGGTTTTATTCCTCTCTCTTTTTCCTCCTCTCTCTTATTTTCTCCTTCTTTCTCTTCTTCTTCTACATCGACTTTAACCAAGGGAGCAGAATCTCTTCAATATCATTAGCTCCAAATGTGCTCTGTGGTCATTTTAGGGGACAGATATAGAGAGTCTTACCACACACTTCTATGATTTCCATCCTTGGCTCACTCAGTTTTTCCTGGCTGCTTCTATTTTCTTTATTATTGTGTTTTGAGCTGTTAGCCCACATGCCCTCATGTCAGTTAAGGGTGTAGAAGAGGTCCTGCCTGCTTTATGATCTTATTTTATCTTCCTTTCAGGAATGTTTGTCTATTTCGTTAGGACTGGTGTTAAAGGGCACATGCTTGACTTAAAGACCCTGTCTTTGATAAAGTCTATAAGATTGTAAAGCAGTAGAAATTTCTTGAAATTTCTCATGAATTCTAGTTCTGAGTCATTTGTACTCCCAAGGAAATTCACATGGTTCAGTCCATTAATCGTGTCTTGTTGGTCAACAGCAAATGATCCTAGGGGATTAGTGGGATGAACTGGTAGAGAGGAATTGGAAACCACCTTCTCCCCACATCCCAACAGATTTTAACTTAACATAACTAGGAGGGGGAAAAAAAGGAAACATAGTATAGTAGATGGATAAGTATTTAGAGTTGGGTAGACCAGTTTTCAAGAACTACCTCTGTAACTATGGGCCAGTCACTCAACTTTCAATGTCCTTGGTCATCCGCTAAGAATAAAAGTTATAAAGTTGTTGCATGTTCATGATGGAAGGAGTTTTGCTGTTCAGGTTCTCTGGGGAAATAACGGATCCAGACTCCCCCCAAAAAATGAAAGGGAAAGGGAAAGGGAAAACGTAAGGAAGTTTTGATTAAAAGTCCCAACAATGCAACCAGTTGTTCTGTGACGCACTAGAAGCAAGTTGCCCATCTGCTAGGGACAGTAGAGGAGATTTTTGTATTGGCTGGAATGCTGGACTAGATAAACTCTGAGGTGCATAGTTTCAAATTCCCTCTTCTCCACACTATCCCATTTTCAGATCTCCTTATTTGAATATACTCATTTCAAAACATTATTTCCTAGAGGACAGGATGAAACTTAGAGTTACGGAGTTTAAAAAAATAGCCATTTAGTGGTGGCTGTAGCAAAATGTAGTCTCAAATGAATGGAGTGAATCACTTTGTCAACTTTTCAGGCCTTTCCTGTGATCTCTCTCCCTCCCAGGATGCCAAGAGGGAGACCACAACTTTAGCTATGAATAACTATAGTGTGGTGGTGGCACATGCATGGCAAACTCTAAACTTTTGGGTGGGTAATGTTTTGGGGTTGATTGTGGTAGGCCTCCTAGGGATTTCTGGATGAAAACCTTTTTCATAAGTAATTGATTTAGGGTGATTAATTTGTTTGGTCCCAGAGAGTGGACATGGGAGGGAAAGGCAGTAACTGCAAAAAGGGAAATTTAAGCTTGATGTCAAGAAGAAAACTTCCTAATGATTAGACGCTCCAGAGATAGAATGAGCTGCCTCATTGGGTAATGCATCTGCATTAGAAATCTTCAAGAAGAGTGGTTCTGGAGTCAGAGGATCTAGGTTGAAATCCTGTCTCTGATTGCCTGTATGACCTTAACTAATCATTTAATCTTTCTGGGTCTAGGTTTCCTTATTGGTTAAAACAGTGGTGGTAGGGGATAACAGATGGTATCTGAGGTTCCTTCTAGTTTTAATTCTGTAACCCCATAATCACATAAAGTTGGGCCCTCCTCTGGAAAAGAAAGGAGGCATATGAGCTGCCCTTTGAATAGAAAATTATCAGAAGGATAGCTACCACTTAAAACATACCGGAGTGCAAACTGGACCACATGCTTGACGTGAGGTTCAGTCTATAATGGGCAAGGGGTGCTATAATCAGCACCAAATCAGGGTGCAGCCTATTCAATCTCTCTGTCATTCAGATTGTCAGGACATATGTTTTTGGGATTTTTGTTTTGTTTTGTTTTTTTTCTTAATTGGCAGGATTCAAAATTATCTGCAACATAATGGGGCAAAACTACTGTAACTACCGGGCCATTTAAACTTATTGGTGTCTGGCTGAATAGGCCAGTATTACTGTAAGTGCAGCTGCTGCTGTTATGTACTATTAGAATGGAACATTTGTTCAAAAGCTTCAACCCACCCTCATTTCTTTTCTTACAATTGGAGCTGAGTTATGCTTCGCCTCCCCCATTCCCCACTCACTCCCACTTTTTGCCCTGATTGCAGCTTGTCCCTTCCCTTTGTCTAGTTGATTTCCAATATATGCAGGCCAGTGGGCCATCATTTCCTTCTTTCTTTCCTTCATTTAAAAATGCACCATTTTAGGGGGGATGGGAAGGGATTGTTGTTAAAAGGCTAAGACAGCTATGATTCCAGGTCTTTTCTCAGTGTTTTAAAAAGTAGGGATAAGTGATGCTGATGATGCTCTCTGTCTCTGTGTCTGTGTGTGTGTCTCTCTCTCTCTTTCACACACACACAGACACACAAACACATATACACACGCACATATACACACACACATTTACATCACTGGCTTCTGAAAAGTTGTTTTTCATTTTCAGGTTTAAGAAGTTTGACCATAAATACTTACGGAAAATTTTGATCCGAGAGAACCAGCCCAAATCGAGCATTGTTTCATTGTATAAGAAGCTGGAAATGAAACAGGCTATTGAGATGGTGGAAACTGGGATTCTAAGCACCACAGCCTTTATGATTCCCCTCCAGTAAGTAAATCTATTTCTCAACTTAGGAACTGTATGCCAGAATTCAGTGGTGACTGAATCACTGAATTTCAATTAAAGATAATACTTTATCAATAATAATAATAAGAAGAAGAAGAAGAAGAAGAAGAAGAAGAAGAAGAAGAATGATAATTCCATAGCTTTGGAGCTGGAATGGACCTTAGAGACCAAAGCCTGCCCCTTTGTGTTACAAATGAGGAAACCAGTGCAGAGAGGTTAAGTTACATGCCTGAGGGTAATACAACTAATTAGTGTTTGAGGCATGAGTTGAATCCAGGTCTACTTGATTCCAAAGTGGATAGTTATCCGTTGTGCCATGCCACCTTTTGAGTCATTAGGTGAAAGCATGAGGAACAAACTTCCTATGTGTTAATATTAGCTTTTCCATTTAGAAGTTCACCTGTGCATTACATCTTTTATCCTGTTTCTGCAAATACCTGTTAAGCAGAAGTTAGCCTATGTAAAGAACCATGACATCTTGGTAAAATGACAGCCTAGATTTTACATTATTATCTTTATTCCCCTGCCTATCAATCTGTTTTCTCTGAAAGCCCCTCAAGGCTTGTCTTAGATTTGGTGCTCTTGTCAGTGGCTGCCCCTGTAGTTTCTGCTCATTTCTTCTTTGCCTCTATTGCATCCCCATTGACCCTCTTTCATATGTGCTGACCAAGGTATTATGAAATGGAATGAATGGAGCCCCCTTGTGGGGTTGGAGGGGAAAAACGATGAGGAAGTGGGAAAGATGGAATGGTTGGTGGGTCACACATGGAAAGTCATGTGGTTCCAAGTATATTTAGAATTGTGTTTAAAGGCAAATTCTGTATGAGTCTGTAGGGAAGTTTGGGGACATGTGCAATATTTCTGGTGAGTATAAATTATTGAGGAAATATGATAAGGGGAAATTAAAAACCACAAGATAACTAATTTAGGGCTCGAAAGGACTTCAGATGCCATCTAGTGTAACACACTCAGATGGGGCAAAGAGGTTCTCCCCTTCTCCCCACTGAGTTTAACTGATTTGCCCAAGGTTATGCAGATACTAAGTATCAGAGTTGGGTTTGGACCCAGACTCTCTGATTCTAAATCCAGCATTATTTTCCATTGTATCATAAGGGAACACTGGTATGTGGATAAAAAGGAATATGGGAATGTGAAGCAAATCAATGTAAGCTTTTCTTGCCCACCCCAATTCCTCATGAAAGAAAGACCTTTTCCTATGAGGTTTCTTAAATCTGATTTTCCCAGTGTGTGTGACTCACTAAGAGTAAGCTAGAAAGATTTGAAAGTGACATTAACTTTTATTTTGAGCCATTATCCTACCAATTAATAAATTACTGCATCAATTCCTCTAAGAGGTAGTGAAACTCCAAAAGATGCTTGATTTACTTACTAGCTTATGGACTCAGAGATTACTTAGGTTGATATAACAATTATTTATGGGTCCATTTAATTCAACATTCTTAATTAAGTACCTGCTTTGGGCAGTGTTCCTCTAGCTCCTCCCGGGGAGGAGATATAAAGCATGTATCCCTGCCCCCATTTGAAGTTGATAATTTAGTAGTGATGATATGACATACATATGTAGAGTGTAAAATAGAGAATGAAAAGTACATAAAGGAAATAGGAATAAAATGGTATGATGTTTCCAGGTAAGAAAAGATAATTTCTGACCTGAAAGTCTAAAAAAAAAAATCAAGAAAGAATTTTTAGGAGATGTTCCCTTTACAGGGTGTCTGGAAAGATGAATTGGATTTCAACAATCAAAGATGGAGGAGATAGAAGGTGAAGGCATTCCAGGAATGGGGAATAGTTTGGGCCAATGTGCAGAGATCAGAAAGCATAGGTCCACTGCAGGCCATAGAAAGTAGTCTAGTTAGGCTAGTGCATAGAGTGGTGAAAAATTGTGGCAGATGAAGCTGGAAGGGTAGGATCAAAAACATCCCTCCTCATCAAAGCTTCTTTGGAAGCTAAAGATCACCATTAGTTAAGAAAGCCACTTGAGAGAAGAATTAGCAATGAAAATCAAAAGAAATGACACTGAAGTCTACATTTGTTAACTCCTGGATAACTCCCTTCTCTTTAGATAAAATGATATCACCAACGCCATTTTTGCATGTTTTGTGTAATGGAGAATAGGACCAAATTTGAATTCAGAAGAACTGGTTTTAAATATATTATGTACCACTTATTTCTTGGGTGACTTTATGCAAATTCCTTTATCTCTTGGAAGCCTTAGGTTACTCATTTGTAAAATGAGGGGATTGAATTAGCTAAAACTAATAAAGGTCCTTTCCAGCTTTAAAATACAGTCAATGGTCCTATGAGGTTTTTTTTTTAATTATTATTTTGAAATATCTATCATTTCAGCAGTGTGAATAGTTTCATCCTTTTATACCTTCAGTGGTTTTACGAGTTTGGGGTTTTCTGTTTGGTTTTTTTTTTGGGGGGGGGTTTGTTTTTGGACTGGATCTGTGATTTCACCAGTATAAGGAACTTCAGGAAGGAAACTCCCTCTACCAATGTAGATCAGCCCCTGATGTGCAATTTATAGTCTCATTAAAGAATTGTCCTGAGCACTGAGACATTAAGTGACTTTGACCAGAGTCCCACAGCAAGTTTGGGTCAGAGGCAAGATTTGAACCCAGGACTTCCTAATTCTGAAGACAGCTCTCTATCCACTGTGCACATTACCTAATGACGAACTGAAGGCTAAACTTCTGGTGATGAACCACTCCAAACTTAAGCCAGTCCTTGGATAATGGATATATAATTTGTCATTGGGCCTGCTGTCAAAGTCTTTCCATCTTGGAAGAGCCCACTAAAGGTTAGGCTTTACTCTATTGTGAACTTTAAGGAACCGGATCACCCCCACACCATGACCAAGCACCAGGAAATACAGAAATAAAGTTTTAGTGAAGATTAATCTTCCATAGTCTGGAACAAGAATTAAACTATACTGTGGAAGACATCATCGCTTTATGTATAAACATGTGTGGATTAGTCTGAACTGTTACTGCCAGCAGTTATATGGCTTTTAATCATAGTTTTGGAAATGCTTAATGGAAGTGTGTTTGAGTTAGAAAGTGAGGAATTTCCTTGGCTCTCTCTTATTACTCCCTCAGAACTTGTTTTGGGTGTGTGAGTCGCACTTATCTCAATGAAAATCAGCCTGGCACATGGTTAAAAATGTTTTGGAGCTTGACAATTTGAAGGCATAGCTCTCAATCCTCTGACTTTCTTTCCTCAAGGCAAAATATAAACTTCCTTTGTGTTCAAAAGACCAATCTAGTGAAGTCAGTTATTTCTATTACAACCCCCTTAGGCAATGATCAGGGTCAGCAAGAGGCTCCTCAGGTAAAGATTTTCTTTTTCTTTTTACTTTTTTTCACTTCCTTTTCTGAACTAATCGACCTGTGGAACTTCAAAAAAAAAAGTTAGATATAATAGAAAAAGAGAATAAGTAGAAATTACCCTATGATGACAGTTTCTGTATTTAGATGGCAACTGTTTGATCTTATGGAAACTCCTAAGAAGCCTAGCGAAAAGGAATTCCTCTGTTGAGATCAAGGCAGCTGACCTCTGAACAAACAAACCTTTATACAATGTTAGGAAAGAAGCATGTGGACTGAAGCCACTACTTAAATGGTAACACTCTATGGACTTATAATGCCAAATACTAACTTGCATACGCCAGTCTTCCCCTAAGTTTTGTTCAGAGTGGTATTTTACCCCAAGAATTTGTTTGGTGTTCTAGTTTCCAATATTCAGTAAGAGTTCGATGCCTAGAGATACCAGAGAATAACAACAACAATAATTCCTTGTGTTTCTATAGGCTGCTATAGTTTTCAATGCACTTTCACATGGATCAAATGAGATGCATATCAAGCACTTTGCAAACCTCCAAGCATGATATAAATTTGAGCTACTATTATCTCATTTGATCCTAACAACTCTATAAGATAAACAGGATAAGTATTCTCATTCCCATTTTCAAATGAGGAAGCCGAGGGGGCTAAGAGACTCCTTTGAACTCAAAGGATTAGTGATTGGTGGATGTGGTTTTTTCTGTATTGTTTGTAACAATATTTGTAGGACTTCCAACCATAGTTTTAAAATTATCATATGATAAAGGTAAAAATGAGGAAGTCACTTAATTTGATTTTTGCTACATGAATCCTTCTTTGGGCAAGGATTTGATGTGTATATTAGTGCTGGGTATTTAAAGCATTTACTTAGGACCCTAAATGAATCTCAAAAATAGTAAAGACTGTATTGACAATTTTTTTTTCCTTTTGTTTATTTTAATATTATTATTAAGATTGAAAGGATATGAAAAATATATTTTAACTGTCTGAAATGTTAAGACATTATATCTTTTAAACCCCCAGTAGTTGAGCCATTTTATATAAATGAAATCAATAAGCAATTTCAGGGGGAACAACTGATTGTACATCCAACCACTACCAGTATAGAATAACTGTTCCCCAACCACTACCAGTATAGAATAACTGTTTCCCTTCCCCCCGATACCTCCCATTCTGACAAAATTCCAAAAATTAGAAACAAATCATATGGTGTCAGTATAATTTTTCCATTAGAGCTGGGAGATAGTGTGGAAAAGATAAGGCCAGCACCATGTATACCACCAGTTTTATATTTGTTCTGCATGGCTGCTCACTAGTGTGACCTTTTTCAATAGATACTGAGCAAAATGTCCTTCCC
>NW_020954559.1:48651809-48686998 GCF_900497805.2 Vombatus ursinus | reverse complement strand
CCCACCCCCATCCCACCCCCATCCACCCATACTGTATGTCTTTTAGGCACTACCATTCTCTCTATTGTGTGTGTGTGTGTGTGTGTGTGTGTGTGTGTGTGTGTGTGTGTGGTGTGTGGTGTGCAGCAGCCATTCTTTCTGTAGGACTTTCACTGAGTTCTTTGTCTGAAAGTGGAGCAAGAAAACTCCCCTGTGAATCAGGGATCAAAATTCTGCTCCCTGAAAATGCCGCACATACTATTTTGTAAAATACCCATATGAGAAATGAATACTCCAAATAGTAAAATTAGTGGTGAGTAGATAAAGCGCTACAGGGGGAAAAGGGGTGACCTTTGAATCAGGAAGATTTGGGTTCCAGTCCTGACTCTGTCATCCATTGGCCATGGGCAAGTCACTTCATCTCTTAAGATCCTAGGAAGTCTCCAAGACTATAGGCTGTTGAATAAGTGCTGATGTGCATTGGTGAAGGACTTGTCACGCTAACAGTTCCCTACACCAATAGAACTGCAGGTCAAACCAAAATTAATTTGGAAGTAAATTTGTATGTAGATGTTTTTAAAAACATAGAATAACTTTCTATTGTGTTTGGGGTATAAATGAAAAGAAGCAAAGAAAGCAACATAAAAACCTTTCCTACTGATGGGATCTTGAGTCAGATTGTTCCAGATGCATTGAATTTCAGATAATATTCACGTCCTACGTAAGATAGATCTAATTCCCTTTTGGATAAGAAATACATGTTAGAGTAACAGCTTTGCTAAAACTCCCAGTTAACTGTTTTGTTGTTATTTTTACTAAAATAAATTGTCATTCAGTTAGGTTGCACTAGACATATTAGCTTTTTCATTACTAGTTTTCATTTCACTTAAGTTTTGTTCCAGATTATCTTTTGTATGTGTAGCATCAGACACATCATACTGGGCATGACAGCAGAAAACTCAGGAGTTACTGTAACACTCCCTCAAGCCATCAAGATAAATTGAGTTGAATTAAATCTGGCTCCTTCTTAAGTGGTCAGCTTTAAGCTTGGTAGAATGCCAGTATTGTTCTAATACTGTATAAATCTAGGTTATTTCAGTGGTTTTTCCTACACGACTTTTTTGGAGATACGAATCTTGGTAAAGCAGTGAACCATTTTTCCAGCTGTTGTTTTTGCTTAGCAGAATAATGCCTGCCTTTCCTCCCCTGATACATACAGGGCACAGAGAATTCAAGGAACCAAAAGGCTTTCCCCTGAGGATGTGGAATCCATGCGGGACATTCTGACACACAACATGTACCAAGTTCGACAAAGGGTGTGTACCAGTCCTTTTGGGCTCTTATGACAAGGCTTCAGACTTGTCAATCATTGCATTTGATTGGCTTACTTTCTCTTCATCTTACCTCAGCTAAACCCTTTCATTCCTCTTATGTAAGAAAGTGAGTTCTATAGAGGAAAGGGAAGTGCCTATATCTAGAAATTTGTGGTGGGTTGTTTTTTGGGTTGTTTTTTTGTTTTGTTTTGTTTTGTTTTTTGGTTTGTTTGTTTTGCCAGGAAGATGAGCTCTGCAACATAAAAGAAAAGGCAGATCCAGTATCTTACTCTAGGGGTCAGGCTACCCCAGCCTGAGAGCCCTATTCCCCCTGTATGGAACTATCAGGCCTTCCTCATGCTTATATCCATAGACCCAGAAAAAGAAAGATGCTTAAGACTGAGAAACTATTCTTTTGGTTAGCCTAAGTATAGTTTAGAAAATTCCTGGCTTTTCTCACCATTGATTCTCTTCGTCTTCCTTGGGATTGACTTCAGGCTGATTCAGTGTTTGCCACTTGGCAATTTGTGCCTAAATTCCTAGTTCTGGACAGAATCTGAGAGATGCTCTGGTCTACCCCTCTCACTTCACAGATGAAGAAACTGAGGCCACAAAAGTTTAAATGACTTGACCAAGATCTCACATCTCTTTAGTGGCAGAGCTGGGTCTAGAATTCTGTTCTTCAGTTTTCTAGTCCTATTCTTTTTCTAATTATATCAGGATAAATGCTTAAATGAAGAGTATTAATGTTTGCTGCCTTCTCTTTCACAAAAATAGCCGATTAAGGGGTACGTGTCTATGAAGGAGTCTGTACCTACTGAAAGAATAAATGGGTTTTGTTTTGTTTTTTTACTATGCTATGGCCATAAGGGTAGAGAGATAACCTTAGAACCAGGAAGGCCTTAGTTCCAAGCACCCCTCTAACACATCCTGGCTGTGACTCTGGACAAGTCACTTAAGTTTTTAGTGCCTTTAAGGCTATAAGTTGCAGAGAAGGGGCCTACCTGCATTGGCAAAGGGAGTTTCTTCCCCAGTGAATTCCTTATACCAATGAAATCACAGCTCCAGTGTTTACTCTATGTCTATAATTAATAAATCAGTCAGTAAATATGTATTGGCACCTACCATGTGAGAGTCAGCATCGTACAGTAACTAGAGAGCTGGCCTCAGGGTCAGGAAGACATGAGCTCAAATCCTCCCTCAGCTATATTCTCCTGTAAGTAAGTCATATTAATTCTCTCCAAGCAACCCTTTAAGGCCGTTAAGTTGAAGGGAAAATGCTAACCTACATTAATAGAAAAAAAATTCCTCATTGACAGTTCCTTACACCAACAAAATCAATGGTTAATCAACGAATTAAATATCGACTATCTGCTAGGTACTGTGATAAGTGCTGGAAATCGGAGGCCCAGTCTAATGTGCCAGGCACTATGTTGGACCCCCGTTTGTATTATTTATATAGAATAGTTGATAGTAGGTAGACTGAGCCAAGCAAAATAGAAAAATAATTTCATAGTTAATCTCAATTGAGTAGATAAGTATTCTCTGGTCAGATGACAGTTTGCTAATTTTGTGGAGAATAAAATGAGAAAATATTTTTAAAGCACTTTTTAAACCTTGAAGCACTATATAAATGCTAGTAGCAGTTGTCATTGTAGTCTTAGTAATATCTCTTGATTTTTTTCCATATGTGGAAGGTGTTTCAATTTTGAGTCAAATCAATAGGTAAAAGTCCGCAGCTAGGATGGCCAGAGAATGGTGTATTCTTATATAGCTCCAGGACCTGGAGGCCTAGCTTAACCCCATATTATCTTCAAGGAAAAAAGGAATTCCCAGGATCCAAGCAGTTCTTAATTTAG
This sequence comes from Vombatus ursinus, assembly GCF_900497805.2. Lineage (NCBI taxonomy): Eukaryota > Metazoa > Chordata > Mammalia > Diprotodontia > Vombatidae > Vombatus > Vombatus ursinus. Next base: position 48,683,847 of record NW_020954559.1, on the reverse strand, counting down.
GAGTGGCTGATTTAGTTTAAGAATTTGGAGTCTCACCATGCAGGTCTGAGGTGAGCTCGGGGTTCTCATTAAATCACTGAGGGCTATTCTACTGTGAGTCAGTTCTATGGATCATTCCTGCAGTTGAACTCTTTTCCCAATGTTTGCTGAATCAGGGAGAAGCTACATTCAGACTTGCTCTGTCTAGGGATTTGGGGTAGATTCTCCCTTAGCCTATCCTATTCTGTGTTTTCAATGTGATGAGGAATTGAAAGGGAAGAACTAGAACACAAGTAACCTCTAGAGGGTGAGAAGACATTATTATCTCTCTTTTGCTTTCATTTTTGTGTGGAATAGGGGAAGTGTTTCTGGGACTCAGGAGAGATCAGACTGGAATGATGCCCCACTGCTGTAAGCAATATGGCAGATCTGAATAGTACTATATTTACATGAAGTATCTTGTCCTCCAGGTGGAGCCACTGGCCTCAGACATTAGTTGAGCCTTTAGATGTGAATCAGTGGTTGACTTATTCAATCAATGATGAGATTTTTAAAGTCAGGCCACTCCCAGCATTTTCATAGTAATGTCTTCAGATGAATTTTTCATCTTCAAAGGGCTGGAATAAGAGAAAGAGAAAGAGTAAAAAAAAAATTCTTGTACCTGTGGCCCCATGTGCTGGACCCTTAGACTATAGAAGATGATACATGTCCCAAATGTTTATCTTGGATTATGGGCCAAAATGACCTTGGTGTCATAGATGCACTATTCTATACTTCAAAAACAATGACAAAAAAATATTCATAGTAAGTGACTGAAATATAGATATTTTGGTTAGTCAAAATGCCTGATGTCTCTGTAACATCATATGATGTCAATTCCAAAATTTTGAGTGTGCATTGTAAATTTATGAGGCCAGAAAGCAGGAAGAAATATATTTCCTGCATATCAGTACAGGAAGTGAGAAAGAGCCAATGTTATATGAGATGGATCAGAGGTACATTGAAAAGCATTCCTGCCCTTCTCCCCACTCTCACCCAATTATCTCCCCCAGCAGACCCTGGGACCAGAAATTCCAAACAGTAGTTTTATTTTAGGGCAGCTAGATGGCACAGTGGACAGAGAATTGAGTCTAGAGTCAGGAAGACTCATATTCCTGAGTTCAAATCAGGCGTCAGACACTTACTAGCTGTATGACCTTGGGCAGGTCACTTACACTGTTTGCCTCAGTTTTGTCATCTTCAAAAAGAGCTGGAAATGGCAAACCACTCCAGTTTCTCTGCCAAGGAAACCTCCAAATGGGGTCACAAACAGTCAGGCACAACTGAAGATGACTAAACAACAAGTTTTCTTTTAGTTTGAGGCTTTGATAGCATCTGTTAAAATGCAATGCAGTGAAGTTATTATGAGAATGATAGCACATTAAGCTGCTGTCACCTAAGATTATATCAATACCAACTATTTATCAGATTAGTTATATGGTTGCCTGAAAATTTCTGAGGAACTGGGACATAGGGTAGGTTAAGTTTGAAGGGGGAAGAAAAGATCTCAAGTATATGGGTTTCTACTTAAGAAAAGCATATTTAGATGAGATCTTAGGTATCTAGGAGGCAACATATGCACCAGACATCTGGGTAAGTCTATTGAAAAAAGGAAAAGGAGATCCAAGAAAAATGAACTTAGTCAAATTCATGATTTTGCCTATGGTTGAAAGCTGTACTGAAAATGCTTGCAAAATGAGCAGCATGTGTCTATAATCCCATTCTCATTTCAGACCCTGTCCTACAATAAGTATAACCTGAGAACAGAAACAAGTGAGAAACAAGCAAAGGAAATTCTAATTCGTCGCCAACATACCTTCAGGGAAAGTCTAAGGAAAGGCAACAGCCTGCCGTGGGGAAAGCTGGTACAAGTTGTCATTTACTTACTTGGAGTAGAAATATTTGTTCATATATTCATTCATTTATTTGTCAATATTTATCGGGCACCTATCATATTTGGCTGTTTCTGTAAATTCTAAAACTTAAGCCACCTGAAATTAATTTTTACATTTACATAAATCATTAATTTTGAATTTTTTTGGTCTGGAGCTTCTCAAAAAAAATAAGGTGCTGGATATCATGGCAGCCTCCTCTCCCTTCTTCCAGGCCTTAGAAGCATGTTGATCCATTTGCCAAAGAATTTCTGAGTGTGATGTGATATTTCCACTATATGTTAGGAATGAGGTACCAATAACCAACACATTCCAAGTCAAGATTCTTCTGGGAGGCCTATTGTATTCCAGGATTGATTCAGTTTTCCTAAAGACCCTATTGAAATCCTACCAATCTGCTGGGCTAGGTTGGTTCCAGTGACCCCTTAGCATAGGCAGGCAAGTTTCTTGAGGACATGCGAATTATTCCATTTTTTTTTTCATTTACTACATTTAATACCCATTAAAATTTACCAATGATTAAAGCCTTTAGCATGAAACTGGATGAGAGTCATCTATAAGGCAGAAGATTGGGCCCTATTAGCTACATGTATTAACTAATTAGGCAAAAACTGGTTTGCTATAACTATTGTGCCTTGGAATTAGGAGGCTGCCTTTGACTCCCTCTGTATGGTAGATACAACATGAGGGCATGAGTCTTAAAGGCTTAGATTCACCCCAAGTTAAAATGGATTAGAATTAGTTTTATTCATGGGCTACTGCATTTTTCTTATCACTTCTCTCATAACGAATCTGAATTCTTCATACAAAATTATACCCAAGCCAACTTCCTTAGTGTCTCTCCCAGAGAAAGTCAAGGTCTGATCTGGTGTGGATCCTATTTTTGTATCATAGAGTGGAATTATGATCTGGTGCAGACCCTATTCTACTACCATATCTAGAGGGGCTCCAGGGAGCTTTGAGTTTGCTTCCAAGGCTCTTGGCATTTAAGTAAAGGGTCTTTGAACATTCATTATAAGCTAGAGTGACCAGGTAAGCCAGTGATGGGTACCATGAAAGACTCAAGCATTTTACCTTTCTTAACCAAAGCACAACTTCAATCAATCATTTCCAAGATTCCAAGTACTCAATGGCTCCCCACTGCTCGTGGGGACAAGACAGACTCCTGATTCTGGCGCTTAAGGTTCTGATATGTCTCCAAATACTTTTTTCTGCTCTATCTCACACTATTGCCATATGTGTGTGTGTGTATGTGTGTGTATGTGTACATATACATTATGTATTACATATACATATACATACATATATATATATATATATATATATATATGAAACTCCATCCAGACTCAACTATTTAATGTTCTTCAAGTATGTCCCCTTTTTTTCTGCTTCCATGCTTTTTGCCATTTTGCTCCCTTCATTTGGAATAATATCAAAATCCCATCCATCTTTCAAAGCCTATATAAAATTTTACTGTTTTATGAAACCTTCTTTGATCCCCCAACAAGATGTGATCTCTCCCTCTTTGGATCACCCATGATATCACAGATTTATATCTGGAAGGATCCAGAGATGCTATCTAAGCCAACCTCCTCATTTTAAAGATAGGAAATTAGGGTCCTGAGAGGTTAGTCCTTTGTCCAGTGCCACAGAGGTAGCAAATAGGAGGGGTTAGGGTTTGAACCCAGGTTCTTTATTTTAAATCGAGGGCTCTGAGCCTGGAATCAGGAAGACCTGAGTTCAAATCTGGCCTCAGAAAGAAACTAGTTGTATGGCCCTAGCCAAGTCACTTAACCTCTTTGCCTCAGTTTACTCAATAGTAAAATGAGGATAATAACAGTATCTATCTCTCAGGATTTTTGTGAAGATCGAATGAGATAATATTTGTTAAGTGCTTAGCACAGTGCCTAACACATAATAAATGCTTGTTTCTTTCAATATTTGAATCTCTTCAGCACCTGCCATGGTGCCTTGCATGGAATAGGAGCTCAATAAATATATAAGTTGAACTACTTAAAATGGTTAAAAGCCAGTGGATTAAATTGGAGCCATTATGATGTGTTTCCGTATGTGTGTTGTCTAATTTAATTTATGTTCTCAAACTCCATCAGTACCAACTAACGTATTGTTTAATTTTTTCTTGTTTCATGTAGAGTGGCATCAAAAATATCCGCTACCTCTCCTTCCCTTATAGCAACCCTCATTCAGCAAACAGAGAAACAGGGACTGGTGTTTTTACAGGTAATTTATCTGTTTGCTTTTCTTCCTCCAAAGAATGAAAAAGATCCATCTCATGGGTCTCTGGAATTTCGCTCATTTCAAACTACTGAAATTTTTAGAAGTTGTTTTACTTTTATGAAAGTAATTCATCGGTGTCTGACTACAATATTTTAGCAATTGTTTTTCTCTTTTGAATTTTTTTAATCTCTTGAAGTCTACAAATTTCAAAAGTCACTCTTTTAACAAAAAACAACATCCCCTCCCCAACCTAAAGTTGATAGAAAAGTATTTTTTCAAATTCTTGGAGACAGTTGAAGGTAAAATTGGTTTGGAGTCTTCATAGATATGTTTTTTGTGACTTGGTTTCTTTTCTATTTGTTTATTTTTTTAAATATTAAGATTTCAAAGAATAAAGGAAACTGAGTTTTAAAGCATTTCAACATAGTTTAGTATTAAATCTTTGGGAAGTGTGTACTTGTTTCTATCTGGTAAAATATCATTCAGATATAGACAGCTCAAATAATCCAAACTCCTCAGCAGAATTTTTGGATTAGAAATTATTTCCTCAGGTAGCACCTTCAGGGTATATGTGAATATACCATTTATAATGATGCTCAAGTGGACCCATGATATCACTGACTTGGATACTCCTTCTGATGATACAGACCATATCTTATCTATGCTGACCTCTGGTCCATGTCCTCCTATAAGTTCAACACATTATGATGAGTCTACTCATCATAATGGAAACCTTCCATTCTTTTCCTCTGCCATTTGAAGCAACACTCAAGCTCTCTTCCTTGTTATCCCTCACCTTTGGCACATAACAATCATTCATCTTTTTCTATCACACATTCCTAATGACATCTTTTAGACCTGCTCTTCTTTTAAATTCCTCCCTTGTCTCACAAGTGGCAGCTTACTTTCACCTGCCATGCACCTCTCCACATGCTTTCTGTATAGTACTCATTCTCATTTCATTGGAAAGTATTATGTTCCATGTATTGGAAATATACAACACCAATAAAAGATTGATGGCTATTAAAAGGATATTTAAATGACACTTCCTTCAAAACATACCTGAATTGGCAAATAGAGAAACAGGCTATATAAAATATATATCTAGGTATTTGAAAAGTACAATATGAGTAGAATATGAGTAGAGACCTAGTTGATGTCACCCACTTCGTTTCATGATGAAGAACTCTATTTCCACTTATCACCTTAAAAACTGGATGCTGAAAACATGTGAATGATATTTTTCAATAGAAAGATTTATATTAAACCCCTCAATAACTTCTTGGCTATTATCCCCCTTTTTTGTTTACAAACAGGCTGACTATTACATTAGCACAAGAACAACAAGGTTTGAGAGGCACTTTACATATATTATGTCATTTTATCCTTATAAAACCCTGGCAAGTAGCTGCTATCATCAACTGTCAGGGGAAAAGAGGTTAAGTGACTTTCCTGGGGTCACACAGTAAATCTCTGAGGCTAGATTTAAACTCAGGTATTCCTGCATCAAGGTCCATTGTTCTAGTCACTGTCTTTATAAGCTAAGGATGGTGAAATTCATAGAATTGAACTTAAAACTATTTATAGCTATGTAGCATAGTGGATAGAGCTTTGGGCCAGGAGTCAGGAAGACTCATCTTCCTGAGTTCAAATCTGGCTTAAGACACTTCCTGGGCAAGTCACTTAATCCTGTTTGCCTCAGTTTCCTTATCTATAAAATGAACTGGAGAGGGAAATGGCAGTACCTTTGCCAAGAAAATCCCAAAGGAGGTCTCAAAGGGTTGTACCTGACTGAAAAATAACTGAAAACTTTAAAAAAGAAATATTATCAGAATACTAACACTTTTCTGTTCACAGTCACATTTAATTTTCTGGGTTTTAATTATGCTTTTCTGTGAGCTGTAAATTATTTCCTAACACTATGACATCACTTTTCATATTATTTTTTAGAAACAAAGTACTTTATAAGCATTAATCTGGTAATGAAACAGTCACTCATCTACTAATCCAGTGAAATAAGAATTTCTGTAGGAGAAATGTCCCAACATAGGGGAAAGTAGGCTGGTAGAAAATGGACTGGAAATTTTGGGGTATTTATTTAAAATATTGCAAATGTGTTAGATTTTACCCTTTGAGAACTGGGAATGAAGATAATTATACTGAAGAGAAAGTTGTGGGAGATGAAAATTACAAGTGACTTGCCTAAGGTAAGTGTCAGACCCAGGAATGGAGTACTCTTCCCTTCAGTATTCCATCAGCACAATGGATCATCTGAGATGAATACCTTGCTCTTTGTTCCTTACTCCTTTCAGATTGTGTTTGTTTGTTTGTTTTTGTCCTTTAGATGATGATAGCAGTGATGCAATCTTCCCTCCAGTTACATTTAAACCACATGCTCGAACAGGGTCACTTCAAGAAAGAAGACAGCAGCCAGAGATGATTCCAATGGAGAGGTTGCGTAGAGGGGGGAGATCTTTAAACTTGGGTGGTCAAAGAAGTGCTGCCCGAGGAGACCAAGTGAGCAGAGTAAGGCCACCCTTAATACCAAAGCCACAGTTTCATGCAGTGGATGAGGAGTATGAATCGGGAGAAGAAGAGGAAGAGACAAGAGTAGTGGGGCCTAGATGGACAGCAGAACCTAGAAATGGAAAAGAATACCACAAATCCCATAGTCCTTTGCTCCCAAGAAAGTAATATTATTCTCTATAAGACTTTGCCTTCCTCTCCAACAAGTTAGCCTTCTGCATTTTACTTGTCACTTTGAAAAAGGAATTTTCAGAGTTTTGAGGAGGACAATTAGGTTGGGTTTGCTTTCCCAAGCTAAGGAAAAGATTAGATAGGTATCTGTGAAGGCAGAAGAAAAACCATCTGTGGAAAGGTCAGCAGAGTCATGTTTTGGAACTCTATTAACTAAGCAAGTTGAACCACATTCTTAGCTGACACAATTTTGTGGGAGAATTCCTAATGGGTGATGAGAGATAATTATTCTGAAGGCAATTAACTACTAAGAGTTACCATAAAGTGGTATAGCATGAGACTCTAATCCATGCTAGATAATTCAGGTAAATCAGTGGTGCGTGCTGTACCATATGAATGTGTAGCTTTTAACTGTGCACTCTGGTGTATTTACCACTTGGACATTCTTTATACAGTCTCCTATTTCTGGGGTAGATAAATCCATAGAATCAAAAATTATAAAAGTTGTAATTACTTTGTAACATTTACTCAATACTAATAACATAGACCATAGGACTAATCTCTATGAAGTGAATTTGTAATATACAGTGTGACCAAAACCTTATGTTTCAAGCCTCAAAAGCAAACAGAAGTTTCCATATCATTATCATTCCAGCTGAATGTTTGAATATCATCATCGAAACAAGGACATTGACTGAGTGTTATCTTTGTGTAGTATACTGAGCTAGGCATTGAGAAGACAGAAGATCATCTAATCCAACAACCATATTTTACAGATGAGGAAACTGAGGCCTGGAAAAATGAAGATAGTTGCCCAAGGTCAAATGACTAGTTAGCGGCAGACCAAAACTAAAGTGCAGATGTCCTGAACTCCTGTCCCATCCTCTTATGAAGCAGTCTCTGTCCCCAAGGAGCTGATAATCTGATATAGGACATAGATGTCAGTCATCAGTGGACAACAAAATAGGATTTATCTATTTTTTCTTTTTTGCCCCACTAATAGTTCTTATTTAGCCTTATAGAAAGCATCCAACTCAGGGCAATGTTCTAGTCACATCAGTATAGCTCTTCATTTAAAAAAAAAAAAGTTCAGTAATCATTTCTAATGCTGGTTCTGAAAAGTAATGCTTCATTGAAAAATCTCTATAAAACTTTACTTGACTTTTTTTTTAGGCAATTGGGGTTAAGTGACTTGCCCAGGGTCACACAGCTAGTAAGTGTCAAGTGTTTGGTCTGAGGCCGGATTTGAACTCAGGTCTTCCTGACTTCAGGGCCAATGCTCTATAACCACTACACCACCTAGCTGCCCCACAACTTTACTTGATTTTTATAAATACTAAATAATAATAATCTTTTTCTATGTTGAGTGCCACATTGAGTCCAGAGTTCTCAAATTATTTTTACAAAGATGAACTTTACAGTACCATAACAGGGAAGTAGTAAAATATTATCAAGTTATAACCTAATAACCTAATGCAGAGAGAAGGTATCCAAAATGAGCTGTCCAATATCACATAGAAACTTGGTGGGACAAATTGATGAGAGCATGACCTGTCTCATTTATTTATAAATTTTTTATACTCTCCCAAAACTATACAGAAAACCAATCTCCAAATGTGTATATGTATTAATTGTCCCTAAACAGCAAGCAGGGATTAACTCAAAGGAAATCAGTTTCATTATGTAATAATAGTTAGCATTTATATAAAATATCATCTCATGTTCAATAGCCCTGAAAGGTGGGTACTATTATCTTTCTCATTTTATATCTGAGGAAACTGAGGCAGGTAAGGGTCAGGTGACTTACCAAGGTTCACACAAGCTACTAAATATCTGAGGCTGGATTTGAATGCAAGTCTTTCTGAACTATGGCTCAGTACTATCTCCATTGTGCTACTTGGTCATGTGGTAACCTTTTACTCTTAAATACTAGTATCGTTTTTCAGTTAGTTTCAAGAAACTGGAAATTATCTCATCAAGGTATGGGATACACTGAAACTGAGACCTTTATCATTTTTAAACATTTGCTCTAGAGGCATTTGGCCATCTAGAAAAGCTGTGTCTGCCCTGACAACTCTAAGAAATCTGATGAAAAAGGGATAAAGGTACCTCTTAACAGAACAGTTTTTACCATTAGTTGCTGATTGAAGGAAGCACAAGAAATAAGGGGGGCCCTTTAGAGATCCTGATTGCTGCAGTTGACTTGAAGAGTTCACAGAGGGGAAAAAAAATGGCACCCATTCAAATCAAAATTAAAAAATGATAAAAGCTTCTTTGTTTAATCATCCAATATTGTCTCAGTCTACAATGCAATCACCATTTCATGCTTTCCTTGTTGGTAGTGCGGGCTGGGGATTGGTCGACTGCGTAATGGGCACTCCTCTAATTCCCCTCAGTATCAGTTTTACATAATGTACTTTCCAACAGACATCAAGAGCCCAGCTCTCAATTGTGAATCTGCAGTTTCAACAGCATGGTTTCCCTCTTGGCTAGATAATAAAGGACTTGCTCTTTTTCTTTTCCTTCTCTCAGGGAAGAATACAAAAGAGCAGAAGTATTGTTATACCACTCAGTAGTTTGTCTTTGCCAGTGACACCAAGGGGCCCATTGTGGGAGAGGGGGTTGACTTTCTGCTGTCAAACTCAAAAGGGTAGCAAGAGCCATGATTTTACTTAGTAGCTTATAGATTTACCACATATGAATTTATTTAAAGTTTTTTCAAACCTATTTACATTTTTAGCCTCTTTATTTGTTTCTTTCTTTTCTCCCTCCCTTCCTTCTTTCTCTCAGAATTCCATCACATTTCTCATTTTTCTGGAAAAAAATGAATAGGATTATGGAGTGGACTGTGGTTTCATTGATATAGGGAATTTCAGAACTCCTTCTGTTAACGCAGTTAGTGACCTTGCAATTTAGAGTCTTAAAGAATCACCTAGAAAAGTAAGAGTAACTTGCCCAGGGTCACACAACTGGTATGTGTCTGAGCCAGAACTCGAACCCAGGTCTTCCAAGCTCCTGCTCTAACTTTCTACTATGCCATATTGCCACACCTTAGACACCTTGGAGGAATAGTCAGGAATTAGATTTGTGACCTTTTTATTGCCCTGTCTTCAGGGTTTTCTTTATTGGAGAGTAGGGCAGGAACTTTATTCATACTAAACTTCTGGGAAAGGGCTATGGATTATGTCAAATAGGGTTAAAAAAAATATTGGCTTCACTGATATAATTCATACCCACCCAGAAGAGGTTTCCACCCATCTTGAGTAGTGGCATGATTTTATTGGAATAAGAAAGTTCACCCTCCTTCCTATACCTGACTGTCCGTTAACTGGAACAAAATCTTACCCATTATGATTAGAAATCAGGCTTATAATACAAAACAAAACAACTTGGAACCATATAAAATCTAAATTGATATTTAAGGCATAAGATAGATATTACATATTTTTTATGAGCATATGATAACAGGAAGGAGGATGGGAGCGAACCACAGGAAACCCATAGATGGGAAGGGGGGTGCTTTGAAATTGAGCAGCTAAACCAAGCTACCAAGCTACCAAACTAAACCAAATATGTTCTTGAGTTAGAAGTAGGCAATAAGGAAGACTACAAGATCTTGTTAAAAAAAATTTATATATACATACATACATATATATATATATATATATATATATATATATATATCAGGAAGGCTAAAGTCCCCCAGAAGTAGATCTTCTAATGAATGTTCATTTTCTTCAAATGTAAAATGATGAGGATGGGCTAAATGGTCCCCATCCCTTTTAGGACTATCTCTATGAGCCAAGTGGCTATGGGGAGGGGGAAGTGGTGGGGGGAAGAGTTTGAGTACAGAAAAATGAGACTAGGAGCACTGAAGACAAACATCCCTTATTCTCCAATTTTACCATCTGCAAGGTTTAGGGGATTGAATAAAGACAGATTTGAGTTAATATTTCTGATCTGAATTACAGTCTCATGTCAACACAGGAATTTTTGCATAAATGACCAAGGCCTTCCATTTGACAAGATGCAGTTGATCTTCATTCTGCTGGGACCTAGAATGGGAGAAAATTATAACTCACCCAGAGGGGGGAATCTCCATGTTTGGGGGGTGGGGGGGCGGAAGGAGGAAGGAATTCAGAGGGCTTTTAAATCCAATGCTTCAGATAATCCTATTGTTAGTCAATCAGTATTTATTATGGGCTTTGTGCCTAAGGGGTGCTTATCCCGGAAGGACACAAAGAAATGTAAAAAACAAAACAACAACAACAAAACCAAACACTAGAAACAACATGCAAATTACTGCTTTTACAAGCAGTGTAAATGGAGATAATCTCAGAAGAAAGACTAGAGCAGTGGAGGGTGGGAAAGGTCTTCTGCAGAAAGTGGAATATGAGATGAGTCTTAAAAGAATCCAGAGAAGGGTCAGCTAGGTGGTGCAGTGGATAGAGCACCAGCTCTGAAATCAGGAGGACCTGAGTTCAAATCTGGCCTCAGACCAAACACTTGATACTTACTAGCTGTGTGGCCCTGGGCAAGTCACTTAACCCCGATTGCCTCACTTAAAAAAAAAAGAATCCAGAGAAGTCAGGAGGCAGAGATGAGGAAGAAAAGCAAAAGCACTATAGACATGAAGGACATGAAAAAAGGAGATGGATTGGCATGTATAAGGAAGAATAAAAAGCTCAACTTCCCTATGCCATAGAGTACATGGAAGTAAGCCAAGTTTAAGAAGACTGGAAAGATCTTAGGAAGGGGCCAGGTTGTAGGGTTTTGTATTTGATTCTGATGATAATAGGGAGCTACTGGAGTTTATCGAGCAGTGGTAGGTAGAGTGACATAATCTACAATTTAGAAAAAAAATCCCCTTGGGCAACTGAGTGGAGGATGGGATTGAAGTAAAGAGAGACTTGCATCAGGGAGGCCAACTTAAAGGGTATTGCAATAGACCAGGTATGAAATGGGATGAGAGCTTGGACCAGGAAAATAGCAGAGATGTATACAAGAAATGTTGTGAAGGTAGAAATGACAAGACTTGACAACAGATTGGCATGTGTGAAGGGAGTTCAAGAGGCAACAGTAAGGTTGTGAGTCTGGGTGACTCAGAATAAAGGAGTTCAGAAAAGGGGAGCCTTGGGGTAGTGGTGGGAGTGAAAATCATATCTGTTTTGGACATGTTGAGTTTGAAATGGTTATAGGATATCTAGTGCAGGATATCCATAAGGAGATTGGTGCTACAAGACCAGAACTTGGGAGAAAGGTTAGGGCTAGATAACTGAGTACATAGAGACAACTGAACCCATGAGAGCTGATGAAATCACAAAGCAAGAAAGCACAGAGCATAAAGAGGACACAAGGCAGAGCTGTGGAGTACAACCATGGTTAATGGGTATGACATGGATGAAGAACCAATAAATGAGACTAGAAGAACCAGAGAGGAGCACTGTCGTAAAAATCTAAAGAGGAGAGAGTATTTAGAAGAAGGGTACAATCAATAGTGTCACATTACAAGAGAGGTCAAGAAGGATGAGGATTGAGAAAAATTCATTAAATTTAACAGTTAAGAGATAACTTTGTAGAAAATAGTCTCAGTTGAATGATGATGCTTGAGGCCAGATTGCAGAAAGTTTACAATAGAGAGGAAAGGAAGTGGAGGCAATGAATATAGGTCATTTTCTCAAGGAGTTTAGCCAGGAAGAGAAGGAGAAATATATGACAGTTTCTAGTCAGGTTGGTAGTATCAGGTAAGATGTTATTTTTCATAAATAATGAGGGATACATTAGCATATTTGTGGGCAGCAGGAAAGGAGTCAATAGATAGAGAGAAGTTAAAGATGAAAGAGAATAAGGATAGTGGGAACAATCTGTGATAGAAAACAAGATGGGATGAGATCAAAGGTACATGTATGTGTTCACCTTTCAAGAAGAAGGTTCAGTTCTTCATGTGAGACAAGGGTGAAGGAGGAGATGGTAGGGGAAGATGTCCGAGTGATGTGAGATGAAGAGGAGGGGTGGAGAAGGAGCTCTCAGTAAACAGCCTAGATTTTTTCAATGAAATATGAGGCAATGTCCTCAAATGAGAGAATGGGAAAAGGTATGCTATGGAAGGCTTGAAGAAATATGAAAGTTTTTGGAACAGCCACTATGGATAGTGGGAGAGTCAATCAGTTAGGTGGGTGTAAAAGTATCACCTTTCTGCTGGGACAGGCAGGAGAGATTGTGTAGCATAAATTTATAGTATATCCAGTCAGCATGATTTTGGAAAGCAGAGGGGGAGATGGAATAACAATTATGATTAGATCAAGAAATTTAACATGGAAGTAGAACATTTGTTGGTGTTGGTAAGATCAAAGATATAAACATCTGTGTAACTGAAGTACAGTGGAGGAGTAGGCAATGGGAATTGAGAAGAATGAGAACTAGTAAGTTAGGGTACTTGAGGGTATCAATATGTATATCAGATTTCCCTGGTAAGAAGACAAGAGTTGGAATAGAGAGAAAGGCTCTTAGTCCTGCACTGAGATTATTGAGGAAGAAAATGACCTGACAGTAGATAGACAACAGCCACTAGGGTCTAGACTGGATGATAAATTTGAATAGCCTGAACTTCAAAGGAGAGAATGTTGCTGGTAGAGGGAGAACCTGGAATTTGAAATGATGATCAAGGAATATGCCAACTCCCTACCATGATCAGTGTGTCAGGGAGGTATGAAAATTCACCTAATTATAGAAAGGGTGCCCACGGATTCAGTGTCATCAGGAGGAAGTCAATGAGAGCCAGAAGATGGAAGGAGTGAGAAAAGTAAAGAATTAAGATGAAGCATATACGTATATACAAATATACATGTACATATGTATATGCATATGTATATGTAGATATGTGTACATGTACATATATATGTATATGTACATATGTATGTACATATGTATATGTATTTTTGATTATGGAGCAGATACCCAGAGAGTTCAGTGGAGAGGTGGGTAGATTTGGAATGAGACTTTGGGGATTAAAGTTGAGGGAAATGGGAGGAAAGGAGAAGGCAACTGGGAGTAGAAACATAGTATATCAGCAACCAGAGGTTTAGAATCACTGGAATGGGTAGAGTATGAGGGGGTAGGAGTATGCTAACCATTGAGGAATGAGTTCAGACAGAATACCGATGGTTGGGGAACAGTCTGATGAGGTAAACAGGTAATTAGATCAACTCTTTCTTGAGGTCCAAAGTCATGGTAGATTGATGTTATATCCTGAGAAGCCTTATAGCAGGCTGGAATAGGGAAAAATGTAGTCAAGAAGTATCAGTGGGAGTTGGGTTGGGTCTGAAGACTGGTCTTCAGAGAACTGCAGAAGGCTCAGGAACACAGAGGTCAGAGGAAGATGACCTAGATCTGGATTGACTTGAAATCATCTGAAAAGGCCCTGGAGTGAAGTGACTAGAAGTGGGTGGCTTGGTTTCTAGGATGATGCAGGGCTAATTTTCCTCCTAAAATCATTTCAGTCTAATTTTCCTCCTAAAATTATTTCTTTAATATTAGAGAAGAAAGCCTATGAGAAAGTGTAAGATTTTAAATATGGGGAAATGTTACCTTCATACCTACCAAAAATTAGAAAAGATAAAATACTTCTTCCCTTTTAAAATGCCATAAAATATATTCACATTTTTTCAAGGATTTTGTAATTATATTTCATACATAAATAAAAGAGTTGAGGGTTTTTTTTTTCTTTCTCTTAACTCTACTCTGTCAATTGTCTTATTTCTAATTTCCTCTGAGAGAAGACAACAGTGTGAATAGAAAGTTTTCTCTGGGGCCATCAGTCACTGTTAATTGCTAATTGGGTAAAAATCCAAGAGAAACTCAAAGACACTTGTATCAATGCCAGCCAATCTTGCAATTATAAAGTGTTTTGTTGTTTCATCTGTACCTGGTAATTGATTTAATAAATTTTTGTCTTTCACGCTGAGACCTTAATGGGCTCTAGTTCTGTGGGTGTCTCAGTAAGTGTGATGAAGGAGAAATCAAATTTTCCATTGCCCAGGCTTACATTCAAGATGCTAGGCACTTAGCAAAGCCATCAAAGCTCTGCTAGGCAGGTGGAATGGGAGATGATGTGACAAAGTGGATAAAAGACTACACTTGAGGTGGAATCTTGCTACAAATACTAGCTGTATAATCATGGACAAATCATAAACTCTCAGAGGCTTGGTTTTCTTATTTTGTAATAGGGCTAATAATACTGGCATTGCCTACCATGCAGAGGAATTGGGAAGAACATACCTTGCAAACTCTAAAACACAATGTAAATGTAAGTTAATTACAAAATAAGAGTACCATGATTTCCAGTTCTAATACAAGGTGACACTGAAGGCAAATCAAAGTATGAAATCTCAATGTTTACTCCACATGCTCAGAAATCAGTCTTGAATAATGAAGAACTTAACGACTGAGTGCTTTTACACCAATGTCCCTTTCTCAGATGAGGAAGACCTAGTAGCAGGACACAGAGGTGCTCCGAACTGTCACAATGTATTCATACTTCTGCATAGGACCTCTTTTTAAAAATGACTAAATGATTTTTCTTGGGAGCAGTGGAGATTTGGAAGTTGTGTTTTCACAAAATATGTGGGAGATATAGAAAGTGGATGAGAGCACAACTAGTCCATTCATTGGAATTACTAAAATTATTTCTCTGATGACTCATGTAAGCAAGGAAGGCACTGTATGTTTTTTTGAACTTGATTTTCTTTTGAATGATAATTGCTCTGTGGGTTTTGTTCTTTTTAATTAGCCAATCCTCAGTGAACAGATGAGGAAGAGGCAGGGGGTGTGACCCTGACTTTAAATTAAAGTATTATGAAAATAAATTAAATGAAAATTATATGGTTGTTCTGAAATGAGTAAACTTGTTCACTGGAATCAGCATCTCAAATTATTGTAGTATCATCTTACAAATGAAAGAGGCATGGAAACTCAGAAAGGAAAAAAGCCCCAAATGCCACCTAATTCAACCCATGTCCTAACAACATTCACCCCTACAATAAACCCAACAAGTGGTCTCCCAGACCTTGCTTGAAGATTCCAATGAGGTAGTATCTACTACTCTACTACTACTATTCCAATAATACTCTACTATTCCATTTTCAGATAATATCAATTGTTAAAAAGATTTTATCTAACATCAAACCTACTTTTTTTCTCTTTCAACTACCACTCTTTACTTTTAATGTGACCTTTTAGGGTTACCTCTTGCAAATAAAAGCCCTTCAAATACTTGAAGGCAATTTTCTTCTTCTCCCTGAGTTTTCTCTCCATCATGCTAGAGCTCATATAGATTGGACTCAAAGCCCCTTTACCATTCGAGTCACCCTTGTGTGGACATTGCCCAACTTACCCTTGCTCTTCCTAAACTGTATTACCCATCCAGAACTGGAAACAACACTCCACCCAACAAAAGTTGTGCCTCTCTTCATTAGAGGAGAAGATTTGATTATTTCTTTTAGATGCCATACCACATTAATGAATAACAGTTTAATGTTTGTAGTCTGATAAACCCCCAAGTATTTTTCAGACAAGTTACTATCTTATTGTGGCATAGATTAATTCAACCGATACATAAGATTTTACATTGATCATGATTAAATGTCATATCATTGACAAATTTCAAAGAATGATAGTTTGAGAGCTGGAAGGGAAATAAGGAAAGGGATTAAGCACCTACTATGTGCCACTGTATTAAGCACTTTACAAATATTTCATTTGAAAGGACCATAAAGGCCACTGAGTCAAATCCCCATACTTTGCAGAAGGAACCTGAGGCCCATAGAAGTAAAATGATTTTACCCAGGCTGCACAGCTCGTAGCATCCGAGGTAGGATTGGAACTTATGTCTTCCTGACTCTGATTCCAATTCCCTATTCATTATTCCACAGTACTTGGTGATAACAGGTTGTCTATACCTTCACCCAAATCATTAATAAAAGATTCATATAGCGTAGGAACAAGCAGAGATCCCTGGATCATTCTACTGAAGGTCTCCTTCCAAGGTGACATCAAAACATTAATAACTACTTGTTGGATTTGGTCATTCTATCAGCTCCAAATCAACACAATTGAACTGTCATCTAGCCTCCATTTTTCCATCTTTTCCAAAAGAATAGCATGAAATACTTTAACAAATATCATTAAAATCCAAGTAAATTACATTTGTAACACTTCTCTGTTTTACCAGCCTTTTAAACCTGCCAAAAAAGAAAATGAAGTTAGTCTAGTATGACTTGTTCTTGATGATGTAATGCTGGTTCTTTGTGTTCACCACTTCCTTGTCTAGGTATTTACTATCTTTTAATAACATGTTCTAGAATTTTGCCAGGAACTGAAGTCAAACTTAATGGCTTATATTTAGCAGATTGCATTCACTTCCTTTTTGGTACACCTGCCCTTTTCCAATCCTTCATTATCTATCTCATTCTCAGTCTCCCTTCAAAGATCACTAACAGTGATTCAGAGATCACATCTGCTAGAACTTTAGCACTGTAAGATGTTATTTACATGGGTTAAGGGACTTGAACTCAACAATGGTAGCTAGGTGCTCTCGCTCTCTCTTACCCATCTTGGATATTAACTATTATTCATTTTGCTTTGTTTTGTCCTTTCCGGTTCAAAGATCATTCCTGGCAGAAAAAAAAAAGTAAAATAAGAGTGCAGCAGCTTATCATTCATTCTTTCCATCATCTATTATCAATGTCCTACTCTCCCCATCTAGCAGTTGGATTCCTTTGTTGATCCACCTCTTTTCCCCAATATAGCTTCAAAAACTATTTTTGGAATTGATAGCATTCCAAGGCCAGCCTCAGCCCATCCTGAGTATTAGCACCCCTGAAACTATTGCTATGGTATTGTGCTCCACTTTCTATCCATCTTCCAATGTCTGCCCTTGTTTTCATTTCCTGTATACATCTATATCCATGTTTATGTAAATGTCTATGGAGAAATATCATCCATCATATATTAAATATTATATGCCAAATATTAGATAACATTCAGCATTATTTGTATATATTTAGTGTAATGTATAATGTTTATTTTAATATGTAATATTTATATGTGTGTATCCATATATATGTGAATGTATATGTGTATATATGTTTGTGTGTATCACATATATTAGTTTCCTGTGCATCCATATGCATCTTTTACAACACCCATTTTCTCTCCTCACCAAAATTGTTTCTCTTCAGATCTTCAGAATTTAATTCTTCAGAGTATTCTATCCTCTTGGATAGGATCCAACTTTCTCCATAGAACTTCAATCTATTAGATCCATTTTGTCTTCTCTTTGAACCCTTTGAAATTTTCTCTCCGAGAATCTAGGGCACATTGCAAAACAACTTGAGCTTTTCTCTCATTTTCTATCACAAATTTAAGTTGGGTTGGTCAGTTTCTCTGCATAGTTTCTATCATTTATACCAACTGTCCCCCATATCCCCGAGAAACCAATTTTTCCTTGTCAGTGAAAATCTGACCCAGAATGTCATTTGTGAATAAAGTCCTTAAAAAGGTCAACTACAATAGGTTCCTCTATTTCTCTTCTTTTACTCTTTTTAACCAAATCCAATGACCTTTTCTCCATTATCATTCTCCTTGAGCTCTCTGCAGCCTTTGACACTGTTAATCACTCTCTCCTCCTTGATACTCTCTTCTCTCTAGGTTTCACGACACCGCTTTCTTGGTTCTCCTCCTGCTTATCTGATGTTCCTTTTCAGTGCCCTTTGCTAGTTCCTCATCCAGGTCACAAGTACCATAGGTGTCCCACAGTGTTCTGTTCTTTTTCCTGTTCTCTTTTCCTCCATACTACTTTACTTAATCATCTCATTTAATTATCATCTCTTTGTTCATGATTCTCAAATCTACATATTGTCCCAACCTCTTCACTGACCTTCAATCTTCCATCTCCAGCTGTCTTTCAGAAGTTTCAAACTGGATGGCCTGTAGACATTTTAAATTCAACAAGTTCAAAATGGAACTTTTTATCTTTCCTCCTTATCTGCTCCTCCCCTACCCTCACCCTCACCTTTGCTATTACTATTAAAAGCAACCATCCTTCCATTTCCTCAAGCTCAAAACCTAAGGGTCCATCCTCTATCTCTCTGTCTCTCACCACCCACATCCAATCTGCTGCCCAGGACTGTTAATTTCCCCTTTGTAATATTTCTCGAATATTTTTCCTTTTCCCTTTTGACATTGCCACCACTTGGTACACCATCATCACTTCATGCCTAGAATATAGCAATAGCCTGCTGGTGAGTCTGCCTCTCTCAAGACTTTCTCCCCTCCAATTCACCTTCCATTCAGCCACCAAAATGATTTTCCTGAAGCTTCATTCTTATCATGTCATCTCCTTACTCAATAAACTTCAGTTGTTCCCTATCACCTCCAGAATCAAATTCAAAGCCCTTCATAACATAGCCTCCTCCTACCTTTCCAATCTTCCTATACCTTACCCCTTACTATACACTCTTTGTATCAGTGACACTGGCCTAGTTGATGCTCCATAAACAAGACACTATCTCTTGGTTCCAGGACTTTTCTCTGGTTGTCCCCCATGCCTGGAAGGTTCTCCTTCCTCATTTCTACTTACTGGCTTCCCCACCTTTTTTTTTTTTTAAGTTCCAACCCAACCTCTCTTAATTCTAGGCCTCCTTTCCCATTATTTCCTATATATCCTGTAGACCCCTTGTTTGTACACATTTTCTTATTGTCTCCTCCCTTTGATCATAAGGTCCTTGAGAACAGAGACTCTATCTCCTCTTTCTGTATTTCCAGTGTTTAGCACAGTGCTAGGAACATATGCACTTAATAAATATTTTTCTGGCTGACTGATAATATAAAATTTCTTCTTATGGCTATTCCACCTTTTGGAGAATGAAATTATTAAGGCATATTAAGAAATTACTAGCTGTCCTGCTTTGAGTATAAAGGAAGATTATCTTATTGGAATTCTTTATTACTAAATCGTATTTCTATATTAAGCTTGTGGTATTTCCCAAACTTGTCGTCTATTTCTTCTTTCTGTCTAGATGGACCATAGTATTTTCTAAGGCAGTATCTCATTATTTTTGCCTCCATTCATCTTTAGCTAGATGTTCTTCATGAGATTTTCCCTTTCTGATTACCGGATTTCCTCGCATGAGTATAAAGAAGCTGACCCAAAGAAACTTCAGCAAAAGTTAAAGGTCTAAAGAGGACAAAAGGCAGAGACATTGAAAGGTAAAGGGAAAAGCAGTCAGAATGAAAATAGACAACCTTTCTGGGATTTGAATTTGGCATATGTTAATTGCACATGAAGAAGCCAGTAAGAAAATGAGCATGCCTCCAGGGCATAGATTACATTCACACCTTTGTTCTTAGCTATTCGTTTATATTAGATTCCCAAAGGAGTATGGGAGATGAAAATGACTGAACTAAAACTAAACATCCTAAGGCAACATGGAGTGATGTACAGAGGGAAAGGAACAGATGAAGAATTTCATCCTGTCAAAGGAAAGGCAAACCTCATGTCCTGCCTGGAGTTAACAAACAGCATCAGGGCTGGGCTTCTAGGAAGTCAAAGGGAAGAAGTTTAAGGTGATCTTAAGCTAAGGGCCATTGACGTTGTGGGGGGACAAAAAAAGAGCTTTGTAGCACTCCCACCAAAATAAGTACAGTGACATTCTATCACTCTGAGTGACTGAGTGGCCCAGACCTTCTGGGTCTGCAGCAGCAGAACCTTATGAGAAGCAAGCACAACCACCAAATGACCTGCTTAACATAGTCCCACAGTCTCTTGGACGTTACAAATGAGGTACTGAATGCTAAGAAGGAGCAGCCAAGATTACCGACTGGTCAAGTAGAGACACTGAACCCTGCACAGAGCCAATCTTAAAGAAAGTCAGCCCAGTGATTTATAGTGAACTTTGCAAGCCCCCTCTGGAGAAAGAAAGGACATCTCATATCTGTTGTTCTGGACTTGTGAGTTGCCTTAGCTACATGTATTCCCTACTTGTATGCCCTGCTACCATTCTACTTCATGTTCCTACCCTCTCTTTCCTCGTCTTGGATTCTGAATGTGTTTATGAGAGAGTACATCCCTGTTGCCTAATTAATGTTTTATAATTACTGTTCTTACAATGTCATTTGATTAAATACCTTATTGTTGTTGTTTATTCATTTTTCAGTCATGTCTGACTCTTTGTGACCCCTTTTAGAGTTTTCTTGGCAAAGATACTGGAGTGGTTTGCCATTTCCTTCTCCAGGTCATTTTAAAGATAAGGAAACTGAGGCAAGCAAAATTAAATGACTTGCCCAGGGTTGCACAGCTAGCAGTGTCTGAGGCTTGATTTGAACTCAGACCTTCTTGATTCTGGGCCCAACACTCTACTTACTGTACCACCTAGTAAATACCTTTACTAAAAAACTAACTGAATCTATGGGCTGATGAAGGAGAAGCCAGCAGTGGGGGCTCATGAACTTATGTTTATGATGATAGCTACTGTAATTGAAAAGGGATTATGGACTGTGCAGTACTTTTACTTTAGGTTTGGATCTTAAGATACAAAGACTAGATGCTAACAAGTAATTGAATTTATTTGATAATGCTTAAGGCGATAGAGAAGTAGGAATAAAAATAATGTACATAGGCATGCAATCTAGTGAATCAACATAGAACAAGAAAGGATAGAAATAGACAAAGAACGAAAGATAGTCACCAAATCAGGCAAGCTCCATCCCTGACTTCAGGAACCAGGGAGACTTAGAAATGGTCATCAGGGTCCTGATTGGGAAAACCAATCAGGAGGTGGGCATCCCCATCTTTGAAACAAAGACCCAAAGGTCCTTTTCCCTAGTGGCCCTTTTTATATCCATGTAAACCATGGGAAAACAACCTTAGAATGAAGAGGGAGCTTGGCCAGAGCTCCAGATGCCTATATTTTATGTATGTGTCCAAGAATAGGCCAGATCCTTGGACACACATATTTCTTGAGATAAGAGTTGTTCTGCCTGAGTAACATAGTTTGTTTATTCTTTGATGTTCCATTCCCTTGGTGCTCCCGGTCATACATACTAACTTTAAATTACATCCCTTATGTCAGGTCAGGAGGCAGTCATGTGAGGGGTTGGGGAGGATTTCCTCAGTTTCCCTTCAAATTACATTCCTTATGTCAGGTCATGAGGTAGTCATGTGAGGAACTGGGGAGGATATCTCAGTTTCCCTTACAACTACCCATAGGATTACTCCTAGAAACCTGTAATAGCAGCTACCCTCTGGAGACCCAAACTGCCAATAGCAGTGAGAGTTGGGGAAGTAAGCCCTAAGACGGCATTACATAGGTATATCTTCTTAATATACAATACTACTATTCTTCTCCCTTCCTGTTCAACTTTACTACTTCTTTTGAATAAAGTATACCTTTCCAGAGCCATATTACAAATTATTATTTTGATATCACCAAGTCTCAGTGGTAGTTATGAAGTCAAATTGTCCTACTTGTGTTAGGATGCTTTTGCTTGTTATTCATAGTAGCAGGCTTCTGAAGACAGACCTATAGATAGAGAGGTTTTCAGAGAGTAGCAGTTGGAGCTTTTTGGGAAATATAGTCCAGATGAACAGCGTTCTTTATTCTCATCATAAGAGAAGTTGAGACTATCTTGACCTCTGAGTTAGGCAAGTCTGTAGTACAAGAAACAAGGGTCAGGACTGGTTGACTTGACGTTCAGGGACTAGAGAAAAATAAGCTGGGTACTTGATTTAAATGGAGTCAAATGAGTGGGAGTAAGGAGGGGAAATGGAAATTGAATCAAGAGAAGAGAGACTGAGTGTTGAAGGCAGATTGGATCCATCAGTCACTGCTTCCACCTTCCAGGACCCTGAAGAGAAGCTTGCTCAAATGTTTCTACTCAGGAGATCTAGGGAAGACGGTGACATGCTTTAATTCCCCTTCCTATTTCCTCTTCTGCCAAAATGGCAGAGATTTATTACAGAGTTCCTCTCTTCTTTGAGACTGTTCATAATTTCTGATTAAATTAATACTTTAAAGCCTGCTCACTGTAGATATAAAACCATACATTCTTTTGATCTGTTTCCTTGTTTGCAAATGGAGGGCTTCAAAAGAGAGCCAGTGCATGTCATGTAGTACACAGAAGTAAAGGAAAGTATAGAGGTTTGAACTTCTGTCCAAAGGGTCAGACTGCATTCTGACTGAGAGCTTAAACTAAATGATATAAATAATTTGATTTACTAAAATTTGATAAAATCTACAAAGCAGAGAAAAGCTGGATCTGGGAGCTTTCCCCCTTTACCTTAAGGCTAAAACTAATAAATAACCACAACTAGCTGGGAGGAGTTCTGAATAAGTGACAGGTATCTCAGATAAGTTTATTCCTTCCACTGTTTTTCTCTGAAGATTGGACTGACTCTGAATAGTGACTCTGATTTTCTTCTCAAATATTCCTATAAAACTAATCTTCTAAATCCTAGAATCTGGGCAGTGGTAATATCCCTCCTCCTTTCCTTACCCCCACTAGAAATCACACACATACACATAGAGATAACTTTAAAAGCCAGGGTTATCTGATTAAGCACATAATTAAAATGTCTGTTTACTCTGGGGAAAGGGAGAAAGTTTTTTTTTTCCTCCCTAATATGAAATCTAAAATCCATTTTCTATATATTCACATACACAGGGAGAATGGAAGCAATTATAGCTACTTCTCCCCTAGTCCTGATGTTCAGATTATAGGCTCTCTGAAATCAAAGCTACATTACTGCACAGGAGTCTGCCCACCCCCAGCTGAAAGTGGCCTTCACCTCAGGCAGACAGAAGTGAAGAAAGATGAAAGAAGCAAGCTGGCTTTGGCTTTTAGTCTTTCTTCTTTTTCAAAAGCTGTGCTCGGTGTCCAAGGTCACAAGCACAAAGCCAAAGGTATTTTTCCACTCCTCTTAAGACCTGTACACCTGTACGTGTTCTCCAGCTCCTCCTTAAAACTTGCTGGTGTGTGTGAGGGTGGGGGGTGGGGAGGATCACAAGGTTAGATCATACTTCTCTGCATCCCATGCCAATGTGCACAGCAGCATTCTAGTTCTGAGGACTGTTGCTGTACCTCAAGGGCTAGGATTAGCTGAGGCTAGAGAAAAACTGCTCTTCACCATGCAGAAAGTCATCCAAATCACACTATATAAATACCCCTTTTATTTGACCTTTTGCTCTGAATCAGGCTATTTCTTAGAGGTAGACTGTACTCTATTTGAGAGCAAGGATTGTTGCATTTCTGTCTTTTAAAAAATCTGACACTAATATTGGGCCTAAAGGTTTGCAAAGTGCTTTATATGTATGTATGCATGTATTTTTACATATATACATGAATGTCTATATACACTTCATGTATGAATATGAGCATATGCACATACTTAGATTACATGCATGTATACTTATATGTCTATACATATAGCTAGATTCCGTGCTTGTTTATATATTTACATACATGTGCACATACATATATGCATACATACACGTACATATATTGTGTATGTCTGAGTGTGTTTACATACATATTGTATATAAGCTTCTATTGTAGTCTTACCTGGGACCTGGAACCTCCCTCTTTACATATGGCTTCTTCACCCTGCAACATCCCTCTGCCATTCCAGTTCCCTTCTTCTATTGGTGAGTTTCTTACAGGGTCAGTTTCTTTGAATTGTGGAGAGAGGCCCAAGTCAGTCATCCTTCATTCCTCTCCCAGCTATAATTCTGACTTTCTAGACTTCAACACAATGCCTTTCATTTCCATTCCCCACTCCCACCCTCTTCAGCTCCCTTTTGTATGTGGTCTTCCCTTGTTAGAATATAAGCTTTTTATAGGTTGGAACTACCTTGTTTTGTTGTTGTTGTTTGTTTGTTTATTTGTTTTTTTTCCTTACACTTGTATCCCTACTCCTTAGTCTTGTGACTGACACGTAGTAAACAATACATTGGGGGAATAATAATTATAGCATCAACTCACAGGGTTTTTGTAACGACCTAATGAAAATATTATATATAGATATGTACATAGATAAAGATAGATATAGACTATAGATATAGGTATAAAGATTGAGATATATACACATATATGTATGTATACATGTATATATGTATGTGTATGTTTGTTACCTATGTGTATATATGTGTGTGTTTCTATATATCTACATAACAAAAATATTATAGAGATATATTTTTTGTTGTTCAGTCATTTCAGTTTGTGACCCCATCTGGGATTTTTTGGGCAAAGATACTAGAATAGTTTGCTGTTTCCTTCTCCAGCTCATTTTACAGAAGAAGAAACTGAGGCAAACAGGGTTAAGTGGCCTTAACAGGGTTGAGGCCAGATTTGAATTCAGGTTTTCTTGAATGTATATATCTATATATACATATAAATATTGTGTGTGTGTGTGCGTGTGTGTAGTATGTATAATTAGTCCTCACAAGAACACCATGAGTTAATGTTACAAATATTCTTTTTTTTCAGTTTTGTAGATGAAGGAATGAAGAAGTTAAATGACTCACTTGAGATCATAGAGCTAGTAACTGTCTGGGACAAAATTGAAACTCAGATTATTCTGCCTTCAAGTCCAGGACTCTCTACACTATATCCACTGCTGTCTTTGTATCCCTAGTGCCTAGCAGGGTGCCTTACACACAATAAATATGCAACAATGTTTATTGGATTGACTTAGATTGGTCTTTCTCTCCTACCTCCGTGAAATACTTGGGATGCCAACCAGGTACTAAAAAACGATCAAAAACATGACTGCAGGGAAGTTTCTAACATCTGAGTGATTGTCATGGTTGTTACCAAGCCAATCTCATGGTGAACTGCATTTGTTATGATGGATAAAATCATGCTTGGGTGTGTCATTTTGTTTATATACTGAATCTCATTTTTGCTTTGAGTTTTTTTTTTTTTGCTTAGAGTAATGGAGATACCAAAAATGCTTGGCATTGCTCCACAAGCTCAGAAAAATGACAGGTGCCCCTCATCAGCATGGTCCTGGACCAGTTAAAAGGAAGGAAGCACCACAGTTTTTCATTTATTTTGTTTATTCATAAGAATCTTTCCTGAGTAGTTAATAGCAAGTGAAACTCTGACTTGTGGTTTCACTGGTATACTGTTTCCAAAGTCAAGGTTGCCCTTGTGTTTAGTGTGCTTCTTCTACTGGAAATGTTTCAGGTTGCTCCTGCGTTATCTAAATGTACTATCTTCAAAAAGGGAGCTGAAAAAGTCTTTTAAAAAAAAATCTAAAGTAAAAGAGACTACCTCTCAGGCTAAGCTTTTACAGGAAAGGGGGAGGGGGATATACTGTACTGTGAAAAGGAGGTTAGTCACAAAAGGAAGGGATGAAAAGAGAGATCCAGGATCCAGGATACTCCCACAGGGTTCAACATGCAAAGTGGGACAATACAAAGCCTGGCAGTTTCAATGTGCTTGGGGTTTAGCAACACGGTGTGCTATTCCAGCCTACTTCCCGAGAGATGACTGCTAACTTTTGAAGTCAGATAATACAGCTGTAATTTCTGAAGTTTCACTCTACAACCACAAGGAGTTTCTTGTGGCCAAGTGATGAAAATAGCAACACAGACTCAGAGATTTTAAAGAAACATTACAGGAATGTGTTTATCAAAGGATGGGGATTGAGGATGATCAAATAAAGGACTAAAAGAAAAGGTTTTGGTAGCACCATGGATAGGCATGTCTAGCAGAATTCAGGACAGGGGACTCTGTGTGTGTGTGTGTGTGTGTGTGTGTGTGTGTGTGTGTCTGTATGTATCTGTGTGTTGTCCTTGTTCTTCTAGGGATTATTTTTGCAATGAATCCAGATATGTTCCAGAAGAAATGACCCAACTATTAAACTTTCAGTTTTATAAAGTATATACCATGTGGTAACTTTATGAGGGAATTATCTCCATATTACATCTGAAGTTCAGTGAGATTAAGTGACTTGCATAGAGTCATACAACTAGTGAGCAACAGAGCTAGAATTTGAACTCAGGTTTCTCCTAATTCCAGGCCTTGCTTTCTTTGGATGGCATCATGCTTCTTGCTTGAGTTAGAGAGAGTTCTCAGGATTAAAGTTTGCTTGCCATTTAGGGTAAATTCACTCAGCTTTCAAAAGATCATCATGTGGACAAAGTTCTAAATCCCATAAAGTGGTTCTGTCCTAGAAACTCATCAAAATCAATGGATATGGCACAAACATTTTCAAGAGGGGAAGGCAGTACAGTAGGAAGAGCACTGAATTTGGAATCAGAAGACCTGGATTTGATCACCAGATAGATACATTTGCTGTGTAATCACAGGCAAGTCACCTCTGTGAACCTCAGTTTCTTCATATCAAAATGGGGATTCATTCATTCATTCACTAATTTATTAAGCAGATACTATTGCTAGGTACAGTTCTAATTGTTAGAGATTCAAAGACAAAACAAAACAGAAAGTTTTCCTGCACTTAAAGAGCTTATATTTTTCTTGGGTAACAATAGAATTGTGAAAAAAAGTGTTCTGTAAACTATATGCCAATAAGTTGAGAGCTGTGATTTCTAAGGGAACAGGGACTAAAAATAATAAACCATTAATTTTTTAGTAAACAAAAATTATAATGTAGTAAATAGAAATTGTTAGTTATTATTTTAAGTCAGGCTATCAGGTTGTGACTAGGGGGGATCCAGTCAGTCTTTTTAGTGCTTTTGTACTTCCCTAGTAAAAGTACATGTGGTTTCTTTTTCCCTATGGAAGCCTAGTTACCAGGCGACAATCCTGTGTCAAATTCTAAAAAAATGGAGGAATTCCATCTCTATTTTGGTATACATTCTATCTAATATCTTTTTTGGGATATTGGTCAATGGAATTGAAAACATTCTTATCATATTTGACTTATTTAATTTCTAGGGTTTTTTTAAGTTATATATTCAATTCATTAATCTCTTCTTTCTTTTGTTGTTGAAAATTTTTAAAGATTTAATTCTTCCCCAAATGACTGATTTGGCTATATACCAAAAGTCTTGATATGTTGTCTCATTGTTATTTTCTCTGATAAAATCATTTGTTGTTTCTATGATTTGTTCCTTGAGTCACAGATTGTTAAGATTATACTATTTAGTTTCCATTTAAATTTGAATTCTGTCTTCAAATTCCCTTTATTGATTATATTGCATTGTAATCAGTAAAGGATGTCTTGCTTTGTTGAATTTGTTTATGCGGATTTTTTTTAAAGCCCTAGTACATGGTCACTTTTTGTAAAAGTGCCAAGCAAAGCTAAGGAATATGTATACTCCTTTCATTTCCCATTGTTATTTACAGAGATCTATTATAGCTACCTTTTCTAAAATTCTATTTAGATCCTTAATTCTTTTTATCTTGTTTAATTCTGGTTTACCTTGTTGCTAGATTTCCCTAGGTCTGCCACTGACCTCTTTTATTAATAAAATGCTAGCATTATTAATAAAACTATTAATTACCCAGAAATTATCTCTCGAACTTTTTAAATGTCACACAATTCTCCACATTGTTCCATGTTCTTTCAGAGCAAAGTTTTTAAAATTTCCAGGAGATTTTCTACAATTAAAATAATCCTAAAAACAATCCTAACACAAGCAGTGCTAGAGAAGGAGCTTAATACAAAATAAAAAGATAAAGCAATAAAACAACAAAGACTTCTTAAAATAATAAGAGAATGATGCCAGAGATAGTTTATAAAAGTCTGCTGAGATAAAAATAAGTTTCAGCTGCCTGGGAAAATATAAATAGTTTATTAATTGCTGATTATTTAAATTTCTGTCAATGCAAGTGCGGTGGGAATGATATCATTTAAATGTAGACTGGATTGTTTCTTTAATGTGGCAGGGAGGTCTTTTGCTCTCTTGCTGACTTAAGTCATTAAAGGTCCAGCTCAAAGGAATTTGGGCCTGAAGCTTCACCTTTCCTCTTGATACCCTTGTAGGAATGCTGTATAAGCTGTTGGCTATTCTGATTTTATAGGAAGAGGCGAGGAATACTTTTAAAAATTTTTATTTCTTAAATTCAATTTTTTTTAAAATTTCAGTTCCAAATTCTCTCCCTCCCACCTCCCCCACCTTTTGAAAAAGCAAGAAAAGCAAAATCCATTACAAATATGTATAATCAAGCAAAAAAAATTTTCACATTAGTCAGCCCTCCACCCCCGAATTATGCTTCAATCTGTACTCTGAGTCTATCATTGCTCTATCTATAAGTGGATAGTACTTTACATCATGTTCCACTATGTTATTCTTCTTTATAGTATTGCACAAATTGTTCTCCTGGCTCTGTTCACTTCACTTTGCATCAGTTCATGTAAATTTTTCCAGGTTTTCCTAAAATCACCCCCTACATCATTTCTGATAGCACAATAGCATTCCATCACATACATAAACCATAACTTGTTGAGCCATTCTCCAACTGATGGGCACCCCCTCTGTTTCTAATTCTTTGTCACCATGAAAAGAGCTGCTATGAGTACTTTTTAAAATACATGTAAATCCCTTTCCTATTTCTTTTGGGTATATATCTAGTGGTTTAACTGAATCAAATTGCACAATTTAATAGCTTTTGGAGTCTAGTTCCAGATTGCTTTCAAGAATGGCTGGATCAGTTCACAGCTCCATCATCAACATTGCATTAGTGTACCTGTTTTCCCACAGCTCCACTTTCTTCCATTTTTTATTTTTGCTTTTTGTCAACTTTACTAATCTAATGGGTATGAGACAATAACTCAGAGTTTTTTTAATATGCATTTCTCTAATTTTTAGTGATTTTGAACACTTTTTCATAAGGCTACTGATAATTTGAATTTCTTCCTCTGAAAACTACCTATTCATATAGTTTGACCTTTTATCAATTGGAGAATTGTACTTTATTTTAACTTTGATTCTTTGAAGAAAGACATCATGACACAGAGTACAGAGAACTGACTTTGAAGCTGGTAAGATCCAACTTCAAGTCTTGCTTCTGATACATATTGGCTGAGTGACTCTACAGTTAACCTCTTAGTGGTCTCAGCAATTCTTTTTTTTTTTCTTTTTGGTGAGGCTGATTAGGGTTAAGTGACTTGCCCAGGGTCACACAGCTGGTAAGTGTTTAGTGTCTGAGGCTGGATTTGAACTCAGGTCCTCCTGACTCCAAGGCCAGAGCTCTATTCACTGCACCACCTAGCTGCCCCTTCAGCAATTCTTTAAGACTGTAAGTGCCAACGTACTTTTGTACAATTTTGTCAACTGGGGGTTTCCTATACCAATGTTGGGAAAAGCTGTATTTAACAGAGGTATGACCATTTAACTATTTTAAATAAAATGATCCAGACATGTGATGGGAACCAGTGATGGTGTCAAAAGTATCATTATCTATTTGGTGAAGCTGATCTGCTGGTGCTGCTCCTGACCCATCAGAATAGTTTTATGCCCAATGACTTCTAGAAACCATCCTTGACATCATTCCCCTACTATTTTAAAATAACTCTTTGTGATTTTATTGCTTTATATTTTTTATGTTTGTATTAAGCTCCTCCTTCAGTGCTGCTTGTACTAGGATTGTTTTTAAGATTACTTTAATTGTAGAAAATCTCCTAGAAAATTTTAGAAACTTCACCCTGAAAGAGTGGGATGTGATAGGAACAATGTCCATTTTATGTAGGCTGGATTGGTACTTTAAGGGGGCAGTGAGGTTATTTTGCTTCCTTGCAGCCTGAGGAGCATTGGGAGTTTGGGGATCAGAAGCTTTATATTGCTTATCGTTATCCTCCTAAGAATGTTTTCCAGGCTGTTTGCAATACTGACTCTTCAGGAAGAGATGAACAGTATTTTTTTATATAATCTTTAAAAGTGTATTCTTTTATCTTCTAATTAGCAAACTGGTTTTTAATTGTATTTTATGGCTCATAAGGGTTTATTGCATAACAAAACTTCATACCTGAGTTGTTGGACTAAGCCTCATTTATTCTTGGCCGACAATAGCATGCTTTTGTGAACCTTTTGTGTTTACCTTTCCTTTTGTGTGGAGAGAATAAATATCTGTCCCACAACTGATTTGCATTATAAATCAAGTACCCTTCTACCTGCTTCCCCCCCTCCCCACACACTTTGGGGAGATGATAGACATGAGTCAAACCTAAGTTTTAAGTAAATAGTCCCTTGGAGTTTTTTGTTGGTGTGTAATAAGTGTAAGAAAAGGGACCTAACATTTCTCCTTAGGGGCTGCTTCCTCAAATCTAAACCTATACACTACATGCTTGGGTCCAGAGCAGAGATTTCTGTTGTGGAGAGGGAGAGGAAACAGTACCCCAGGGCTTTGGACCCATCAGCAGGTTATAAATTATAATTTTTAGATATGCAAAGTTAAAGACTAAAGTTAGAATTCCAAACAACTGAAAATAATGACCCACGACCCACGATCGCCTAAAATATCTAGCTAATTGGACAAAAAAAAATTCTTCAATGTTCTGCTTGCTTTGTACTCAGTTTCTATGTGTTTTCTGGTTTCTAAAAATATTCACATGTAGCACCAATTAATTACTATTGCTCTTGTGAAGGAGGTGAAAGAACTCTCTCACTGTTTTTCTGCCTCTTTCTGTCTCTCTGCCTCTCTGTCTCTGTCTCTCTGTCTCTCTGTGTCTCTGCCTCTGTCTTTCTGTATATCTCTCTCTCTCTGTCTCTCTCTTTATCTCCCCAAGGAACTCAGTCTCACATAAACATAGAGGTTAAAAATCAACACAGGGCCTAAAAATAGAAGGCAAAAGTCTTCTACCTGTGGAATTTTCTTCACCACTTCCTACTTTTACCAGTGTTGCAGGGTGACGCACTTGACAGTGGTGAGTGAAAGAGCCTAAGGAAGTGTCATATCAATGCTGTAGACTATGATTTATTTGGTATTCACAATCTTATCTTTAGGTAGACTCAGTGTAGTGCAGGGAAAAGAGTGTGTATGAGGAATTTGAGGTATTGGTTTTGAAAAGAAGTTCTGTTACCTATCACATGTGTGACCTTTAAAGTCAGTCACTCAATGAATATTTATCAAGCACCTACTATGTGCTAGACACTGTACTAAGCACTGGGGATACAAAGAAAGGTCAAACACAGTCCCTCTTCTCAAGAAGTTCACATTTTTTTTTTTTT
>NW_020954559.1:48645660-48651731 GCF_900497805.2 Vombatus ursinus | reverse complement strand
ACCCTGCAGTTCACATTCTACTGGGGCAGAAGACATATAGACTACTATGTACAAACAAGATATGTTCAGGTTTGACCCAGCAATAGCACTTCTAGGGCTGTATTCCAAAGACATCATAAAAATGGGAAAAGGACCCACATGTACAAAAAATATTTATAGAAGCTGTTAATGTGGTAGCAAAGAATTGGAAATTGAGGGGATACCCATCAAATGGAGAATGGCTGAACAAGCTGTGGTATATGAATGTAATGGAATATTATTGTGCTATAAGAAATGATGAGCAAGCAGACTTCAGAAAAACCTGGAAAGATTTGTATGGACTGAGGCTGAGTGAAGTGAGCAGAACCAGGAGAACATTGTACTCAGTAACAGCCACGTGGTGCAATGACTAACTCTGATAGACTTAGCTCTTCTCAACAATGCAAGAATCTAAGAAGTCTCCAAAAGTCTCATGATAGAAAATGTTATACACATCCAGAGAAAGAACTATAGAGTTTGAATGCAGACGGAAGCATACTATTTGCTCTTTTATTTTTCTTCTGTTTTGTTTTGTTTCTTTTTTCTTGTGGTTCCTCCTATTGGCTCTAATTCTTCTTTACATCATGACTAATGTGAAAAATATTTAATAGGAATGTATATGTAGAGCCTATATCAGATTGCATGCCATCTTGGGGAGGGAGGGGGAGAAAATTTAAAACTCAAAAGCTTTGGAAGTGATTGTTGAAATCTGAAAATTAATTAATTAATTAAAATTTAAAAAAAGATATGTTCAGGTTAAGTGGGAGATAAATCAACAGAGGGAAGGCATTAGCATTAGAGAGGATAGAGAGAGGCTTCCTATAGGAGGTGGAGTTTTAGCTAAGACATGAAGGAAGACAGGAGGTAGAAATGGCATGGGTTGAGAGATGAACAGTCTTAAGTGAAGAAAAGCAAGTAGCTTAATGTTATTGAATCATAAAGTATGTGGGGATGAATAAAGTGTAAGAGGACTGGAAAAGTAAGGGGAGCAGGTTATGTTACTGTTGTTAGGTTGCTTCAGTTGTGCCCAACTGTGACCCCATTTGGGGTTTTCTTGGCAAAGATACTGGACTGGTTTGCCATTTCCTTCTCTGGCTTGTTTTTACAGATGAGGAAACTGAGGCAAACAAGGTTAAGTGACTTGTCCAGGATCAGACAGCTAGGAAGTGTCTGAAACTATATTTGAACTCGTGAAGATGAGTTTTCCTGCTTCTAAGCCCAGTATTCTATCCACTGTGCCACCAAGCTGCCCTGGATTATAGAGGGCTTTAAAAGCCAAACAGGATTTTATATTTGATCCTGGAGGCAATAGGGAGTCAAAGGAGTTTATTAAGTGTAGGGATGAGATTAACATAGTCAAAACCTTACCTCTAGAAGATCACTTTGGCAGTTAAGTGGACTGGTGTGGGGAGAGACTTATGGCAAACAGCCAACAGACTATTGCAATATTCCAGGTGTGATGTGATGAGGGCCTATATCAGAGTGGTGGTAGTATCAGAGGAGAGAAGGGACCATATTGAAAAGATGTAAAATCTACAGGACTTGACAAAAAATTACGTATGGGGAGAGGGTGAGAATAAGGACTGGAGGATGAAACCTTGGTTAGAGGCCTGGAGGATTGAGAGACCTGAGCTCTTCAAGTGCTTCAGCTAGATAATCTCTGAGGCCCTTTGTAGTTCTAAATCCTTTGATACTGCAATTTCTTTAAACTATTGCAATTTTTGTGGCTACGTTACAGAAAATGGCATCAGTAATGACTATTACTAGTTGTAGCTAGCATTTACATAGTACCCGCTAGTATCAGGCACTGTGCTAAGCACTTTATATCATCTCATCTGATCTTCACAACAATCCTGGGAGGTAGGAGCTATTATTATCCTCATTCTACAGTTTAGGAAACTGAGGGAGACAGAGGTTAAGTGTCTTACCCAAGGGTCACATAGCTATTAACTATTTGAGGTCAGATTTGAACTCAAATTTTCCTGACTTAAGGTGAAACTTTATCCACCATGCAGCACTGAATAGGGA
Organism: Vombatus ursinus; assembly: GCF_900497805.2. Taxonomy (NCBI): domain Eukaryota; kingdom Metazoa; phylum Chordata; class Mammalia; order Diprotodontia; family Vombatidae; genus Vombatus; species Vombatus ursinus. Next base: position 48,649,685 of record NW_020954559.1, on the reverse strand, counting down.
ATAGAAGCCAGTCTTGGATTTAAAAGGACCAAGATTCCAATCTTGCCTCAGTCACATACTAGCTGTGGGAGCATAGGTAAGTCACTTTATACCTCTCAGTGTTTCCAATCAACTCTCTGAAATTATATGTTAATTCCAGTTACTGATCTACATCCACACTGAAAATCATAGTTAAGACAAGCCCCTTCTCTTTCCCAGCCCCGCCCCACAAAAGGCTATGAACTTATAGTGTTACCTTGGAAAAGTAATTTCTCCTCCTCAGGGATTAAGTTTTCTCATTTATGACATGGTGATAATGGAGGATGTCTAAAGCACCTACCTCCTGGTGTTGTTGAGAGGCTCTAATGCAACGCATTGGAAACATTTTATAAATCCTAAATCACATTATTAATGACAACTTTTATTATGGCATCATATAATTAGAACTAGGAGTCACCTTAAAGGTCATTGAGTCCAAACCCCTCACTCTACAGGTAACTGGGGCCAAGCAGATTGCCCAGGATTACATAGCTAGTGAATTTATGAGGTAGGATTTGAACACAGATCTTCTTGACTCTAGGTCCAATACTATATCTACTACACCATATTCCTTCTCTTTAGATGACCAATACAGATTTTCAAGCTGGATAGAGTGCTGAGCCTGGAATCAGGAAGACCTGAATTCAAATCTGGCCTCAGACAGTGAAGAGCCATGTCACCCTGGACAAGTCATTTAATCTCATTATCTGCCTCACTTTCCTCATCTATAAAACTGGATAATAATACCTACTTCCTAGGGTTGTTGTGACAATACTGTGAGATAATATTTGTAAATCTCTTTGCAAATCTTAAAGCACTATATAACTGCTAGTCATTATTAATGTGAGTAATTATCTTTTAATATGAATATTATAATAATGTTGATAATAATAATAGTATATTTAACTTTTTCACATTTAATTCTTCATGTTATTCCTAAATCTACTTATGGCAAAGACAGGACATGTAGCATTATCATTATACCCATTTTACAGTTAAGGAAACTGAGGCACAGAGAAGTTTTTGCCTTGCCTAAGTAAGCACACACAGCTAGTTAGTCATAGAGCCTGGATTAGAAACATCTTCTGACTCAGCTTCTAACTCTTTCCACCAAACTATACTGATATTTTGAAACCTTAGAACACATGAGACTCCCCTGACAGCTGAAGGCTTAACTGGTATTGGACTATATTATTTATAGCTATGACATGTACCTTAGCTCTAATGTGTGATTAGGAAAAGGTGTCACACTTACTGAATTCTCATGCCATAAAATTGGGCCCCAAACCAGAATGTACCAAGGAAGAAGACTTTTATTTGGCATAAGGTTGGACAGTGAACAGAAGAATTTTTGAAACTTGGCTGCATTGGAGACCTGAGTATTTATTCAGAAAAGGCAGTAATAAATCTCATCATAGAATGCAGTCCTAAACTGAAGTGGATTAAGCTGAATCCCTGTCTAGGAAGGTTTGGCTAAAAGAGAGAAGATCAATGAGAATGATGTTCCCAAAGAAGGTGAGAGAGCTAGTAGACAATACATACTCCAGTAAACTTAGAGAAGTATTTACTGCACAAATAGGGAGAGTATTTGCATAATGTAAGGGGAAGGTTGATTTTGACAGGCTTGAACTACAACATCTTTCAGCATTCATATTTGTCAACTCACTGGTCTCACCTGGAATTTCCTGAGGGCAATATTCCAGGGACAAAATGGGAGGCCTTTATCAGCCAGCTCAGTCTCATCAGTTTCCTAAAATACCCGTATATGCATTTTCTTCTGATGACATTTGGAATTTTTGAATGTGCCTGGACATACAAAAACATTACTTTCAAAGCTTTTATTTCTCCCAAAGCACAATGCCTGTTATTTGTTATTGTCACATCAGGTTATGATAGGAGTAAAATCTACTAGCATTTCACTACAACATGGGTTAGTCCCTCCTCTTCCTTCCTGAGATAGGGCTTAGTTTTTCATAGAAGGATACAAAGCTGTCCCTGGGACCTGATTGGCCCTGGCTTCCTGGTCACCTAAGGACAGAAAAAGTCCCAGTCATGCGAAGTCAGAACTTTTTCGATGTGGTGGATTTGTAAAGACTACAAGAATCATCATAACCTTTATCATATTCTGGCCCTGGTGACCAGATATGACCAGACACATGTCCATGTAGAAATGAGGGGCGCCTTGTTCACAGAAGTTAAGACCCACTGTACCTTTGTTGTATATCCTTGCTGTGTTAGGGCAAAGTAAAATACCTTTTATTAACAGTTCAATGACATAAGTACTCCTTTTGTCCCAATGTCAAATCTGAAATAAGAGTGTGCTGGCGTTAAAGACAAATCCAACACAGGCCTCCTTGTTATAATTGCTTGAGGCAACTCACTAAGATCTCCCCTGGTATGAGTAACTGGGAAATGATATATTAGCATATGATGCAGTTGGGGATGACATTTATATTATGCTTTAAGGTTCATAAAATCTTTTATACAAATTATCTTATTTCAACCACACAATTTTGTAAGGTAGATGCTATTATCATGCTACAGATTTGGAAACTGTTACTCTAGAAGGTGAAGTGACTTTCCCAGTGTAACACACTAAATGTCTGAAGGAGGATTTGAACTCAGGTCTTACCTGACTCCAAGTCTAGTGTGAATGAGCTTTTCAAATGGTAGTGAGATGAACTCTCAGCTAAACCAAGAGAGAGGTCCCAATCCTAAACAGAGGAAAATGTCCTAAAGTCTTTATGAAGGGAAGAGGCAACCAATTTTCCCTCTGTGTGCATCTTACAAAGTCTCTCTCTCTCTCTCTCTCTCTCTCTCTCTCTCACTCTGTGTGTGTGTGTGTCCCTATCTGTCTCTGTCTCTGTCTCTCTCTTCCACCATCCCCACCCCACTTATCAGATGATCCCAATTCTCACTCTATTTGAGAGTAATGATTATGTTTTATTCCACCTTTATGTCTCTAGAACCAGAACTTTGTTCAATGACTCTCTGAAAAACAACAGGAGAGATTTAAAGGATTTCCAGGAGTTTTCACCACTTAGTAAAGCATCTGACAAATAGTAGGCACTTTATAAATGCTTGCTACTTTGACTTGACTGTGATGGAAAAGATCCAACACAAAGTCCAGTTAAGCAGGGATTCCTGATGAAGTCTTCCAGATGCTTTTGTTCATTGATGACATTGTATTAATTGCTTTGGGGCAGCTAGGTGGTACAGTGGGTAGAATGCCAGGCCTGGAGTCAAGCAGCCTTATTTTTCTGAGTTCAAATCTGGCTTCAGGCACTTACTAGCTGTGTGACCCTGAGCAAGTCACATCACCCTGTTTGCCTCAGCTTCCTCATCTATAAAATGAGCTAGAGAAGGAAATGGCAAACTACTCTAGTATCTTTGCCAAGAAAACTTCAAATGGGGTCATGAAGAATTGGACACAACTGAACAACAACAAAATTAATTGTTTCAAGCCCCAAACCATTCTAGAGTCTCTTGGAAGAGATCTGAAGTCACTCAAAAAAGATTGGCTCATCCATTCTTACAAGAAAGACCAAATATATGGCAAATATCTATTGTCTAGATTTCAACGTGCATCTAATTGAATATATTATAGAGTTTATCTAAGAGTATATATTTGGGACAGTCAGTGAGTTGGGCCCTGAGTTGAAAAGTGATCTAAATTACTTTCATAAAACTGCAAAGCATTCCTACTAATCCTGTGCTTTCTATAACAGCAAAGGCCCATCTTTTTAGTCACAATCATTTTTCCAATGCTGCCATATATAGACAAACAATAAAGCAAAACCAGTTAACATAGCAACCATATCTGAAAGTGAATGCAACATTTCACATCCATAGTCCCTCACCTCCATCAAGAATGTTCACTCATATCTTGATTCCATCCTTTCTCACTTCCTCTGATACATTTCTCCATGGATTATCTCTTTTCTTTTTCTTATCTCCAATCTTCTCTCTCTCTCTCTCTCTCTCTCTCTCTCTCTCTCTCTCTCTCT
>NW_020954559.1:48643941-48645619 GCF_900497805.2 Vombatus ursinus | reverse complement strand
GTATTTGTTTCATTCTCTTTCTTTCATTCACCTAACTTTTCATTCTCTCATTCCCTCTTTCTTTTCTCTTTTTTTCTTTCTCATGTTTTTCTCTCACTCTCTTTTCTTCTCTCTCTCTCCTTTCTTTTTCTATATTCTCATTCTCTTCCTCTCACTTCTTATTTTTCTCTCCTCTGTCTTGTTTTCTTCTCTCATCTCTCTTTCCTCCCCCAAAAATGATCTCATCTCTCTCAAAATCCTAAATCCCTCCCAATTACTGTATCTATGACTTTACTGGTAAAGGGAACTTTCAAATGAAGAAACTCTCTTTATCAATGCAGAATGACACCTGCTTTTCAGCTTAGAGTTGTTTAGAGGATTGAGAGGTCAAGTGACTTGACCAGAGTCACACAACCAGATGAATCTGAGATGAGACATGAACCCAAGTCTTCTTGGGTCCAAAGTCAGCTATTTCTCTCCATTGTGCCAGGCTGCATTTCATTTCAAGAGCTGGCTTATTAAACCCCACCTCTCTCCTCCATGAAGCCTTCCCAGACCACTCCAGCCTCCATTGATTTTCCCATTCCCTAAACTCCTATAATACTAGTGTGGGCACTCAATCACATACCTTTTATATTATGCAGTCATTGAACTGTTCCAAGTATTACTTGATATAAGCTTCTTTAGAATAGGGACTGAATCTTAATAGTTTCTCTGTCTTCCTTTCAGGGCCCACGTAGCATAGCAGAGAGCATACAGTGTAGGTGTTGAAAACTTGTGGGCGCATATGTAATTTGTGTGTGCCCACATAATCTGTGCACTTTCTTCCCACAAAACTTCTACTCAATTCTTTTATTACTTCCTTGGAGAATTATTTCTTAAATCTTTCATTTAAAAAAAAATTCTGTTCATCGAGGTCGCTCCTCCAGAATCATACAGCTGAGAAGGCAGTGAGCAAACAGCTACAACCAAAAAGCTGGTGAAGCATGAAAGGAAAAGACAAAGGAGGACCCTTAGACATCTTTGCTGGGTGACCCACTGATCCTGGGCACAGGGCTCCAGAACACAGTTCCCATCAAGCATGACTTCCTAGAGACATGTTGTACTCTAGGGCTTTTAGGACCTAGTACCTGGTGTTTGATCTTGTTATCATTGAGGATAAGGAGTGAAAAAATAGTTTCTTACAATAGTGAGTACAGTTTCACCCTCAAAAAGAACATATCTAATGGCTCTTTTATTTTCCTTTACTCCTTCCTTCCTTCTTTCTTTCTTTCCCTCCTTCCTTCTTTCCTTCTTTCCTTTCTTCTCTTCTTTCCTTTCCTTTTCTTTCTTTCTTTTTCTTTCTCTATTTTCCTTCTTTCTTTTCTCTCTTTCTCCTTCTCTCTCTCTTCCTTCCTTCCCTTTCCTTTCTTGTCCTTCCTTCCTTCTCTATCATTTCCTTTTTTCATCCTTCCTTCCTTCCTTTCTTTCTCTTTCTTTCTCTTTTTTCCTTCCTTCCTTTTTCTCTTTCTTTCTCTTTCTCCCTCCCTCTCATTTCTCTCTCTCTTTCTTCCTCCTTCCTTTCTTTTTCTTTCATCTCTCTTTCTTTTTCTTTTTTCCTTCCTTCCTCCCTTTCTTTCCTTTTTTTCTTCCTTTTTTCTTCTTTCTTTCTTTCCTTATTTCTTTCCTTCTTTCTTTCTTTCTTCCTTCCTTCCTTCCT
>NW_020954559.1:48642681-48643759 GCF_900497805.2 Vombatus ursinus | reverse complement strand
ATGCTTCCCTTAGACTAACTTCTGTGACATAATGGGCCACTCCTGCTCCCCACTGTGTCTTCTCCCTGATCTCAAAGTACTGTGGTTGAAACCTGAGATGAATATGTGGGTGAGGTTCCTTTTTGAAGAGAGGCCTCATATGTTTTTCCCAGGGCCCACCAAACAAAGCTCTAGGAATTCTTGAGTGACCGTAAATTAATTCAACTGGAAACATCACACTGAATGGATCTCTTATTTTTTTTTCTTTTAAAAAAAAATTCCATTCCTAACATGGAAAATTCAGTTCTAGTATGGAAAGGTAGAGATTAAGTAAGTTCTACCTCAGATTCACTTTATACTCACTTTTATAATGGTTTAGTCTCCTGTTAATCTGGGTGAAATAAAATTATGTGTGCATGATACACACACACACTGACAATATACATATATACATGCAAATATATTGTAATATATATATATATATGCAATATAAATAAATCCAATTTGTAGTCAAGTCCTGACAATTTTCTTTTTATAATAGATGTTATATATGCTCCCCTTCTTTCCTCTGACACTGCCACCATCCTGGTTCAGGGCCTTATCAACTCATGCCTGGACTCCTTTAAATTTCAACTGAAGTCTCCCTTCTATAAGAAGTTTTTTAACACCATCATCAACTCTCCCTTCCCCATACCAGATAAACTTGTTGTCTTTCTGTCTATCTATCTATCTGTCTGTGTATTATCTACCTATCTATTTATATACACAATGTATATAAGAAATGTGTGGGTATATATGCATATATATGTATATATTCATCAGTCATTCAGTAAGTGTCAGGCATCTACTATTTGCCAGATACCACACTAACCCCTGGGAATGCAAAGAAAAGAAAGAAAAAAACAATCTCTTAGTGATCCTGGCTCAGTCACATAACTTCTTGTTGCCTCAGACAACTCTGTAAGACTACACATTAGAAGAAAGTGATGACCTGAACTCTCAGAGAAAGTTGCCTATGCCAATGAAATTATAGGTCCAGTATCTATCTATTTATCTATCTATCTATCTATCTATCTATCTATCTATCTATCTATCTATC
>NW_020954559.1:48638025-48642651 GCF_900497805.2 Vombatus ursinus | reverse complement strand
CTGTATATGTGTGTATGCAGTCTCTACCTATATGTTTTATAGATATTGTATCTATATAATATATAGAAAGGAACTGGATCTATGATTTCATTGTTATAGGGAACTCTCAGGTGAGGGAAGTCAATGCAAGTCAGTGTTTGTTCAGCAACCTATAAAGTGCTGCCTAGATTGCTAAATGATTAAGTAGCTGGCCCAGGTCACATAGCCAGTATGCCTCAGAGGTAGAGCTTGAACTGAGGTCTTCTTGGTTTCAAGGCCAGCTTTCTATGGATGGTACTATGCTGCCTCATATCCACATTTAATTGCATATGTATATGTGTTAGCTATGCATGTTCATGTGTATATATATGTACATATATACATATATATGTATATATACACATTCACAAGATTATAATTTTCCATTGAAGTTCCCTGTAATTCTTAACGGGAAAATTAGAAGAAGAATAGTAGATAAAGCAGGCCTATTCTGAGATAAAACTATGAAAGACTCAAAATTGTCTTTGGTACTTTTAGATTTATTTTCTCCATCTCCACCTGCTACTGTTTGTCCTTTGTTCTGGAAGAAGACCATGGCATCAGGGAGGTGATGCAAGGAAGACTATGCGAAGTTACCAGCCTCGCTTTCTCCTCTGGAGCCATCTGGTTCCAGTGGCTAGATATGGATCAGGACAACTGGAGATGGCCCAGGATACAGTAGGGGACCTTGGCCTTTTCAAGCTAAGGTCTTTAACAGGTCTTTGACTGAGGCAAGGCCTATTTAGTGATTAAGGCTTAATATGGCCTATTTAAAAAGATCTGGGAGGGAAAGACTCTTAGGGTTTCTGACCAAAACAGAAACAGTTGTTATTTACATTCATTCTGAGTCAATCAGGGCCCAAACAATGACCAAGTAGGGCCTGGTCTGAGACCTATTGTTGACCAATCAATGACAGCCAGAGTCTTTTGGGGTTAAGGTTGGTCTTTAAAAGAAAACAAAACAAAACAAAACAAAGCAAAAAACACATTAACAGCTAAGAAGCAACCAGAGGCACCTCTTAGATAAGACCTGCACAACTTGGCAGTAGGTGGAGGCCAAAATTAAAAATGGGCTAAACTTCTTCAGGCCGCAGGTAGGTTTTTAGCAGCTTACTTTCCAAATAAAGGTATGATTAATGATTAAACTATTTTGCAAATAAACCATATTTTAAAAAGAGAAATTTCAATTAATATCAATTAATTACACTCATTACTTAAGATTTTTATTTATCATGAAATCACTCCTCTCAGACTAGAGACAGACTGACAAGGGTTGGTTGCCATGGGTCACGTGACAAACAGGAGAGGGTGCACAGTGGCAACCCACTCACCAAGTTACATAATGGGCACAATAGAGACTAGTGGAAGGTTGACTAAGCGGGACACAGACAAAACACTTTTTACATCTTTACTTTCTTTTATATCCTCTACATTTTTCATGGGCCACCCAAAATCCTTTGGCGGGCTTCTGGCAGGCTTGCTTTAGATTCTAGTTCTTTGCTTTTGTTTTTGGCCCCTTTCAATCCCTCTCAAAGGATCAAGGTTTGTTTTCTTTGGGACTATTCCCTCCACAATATTATTCACCATCTTCATCCCACCTTCCAGCCCTATTGAGTTTGATGTATTTCTATTCCAAAGTTTGTGTGTGTTCAACCCTCCTTTATCCATTTCACATAAGAATGAAATTCATCTGAAGATCATGTTTCCCACCTTTCTCCATGTTTGTATACTCTTCTCCCATGCCTCAGTAATGAGAAACAACAAAGCCACTGTTAAATCAATTTCAGGAACCAGTAAGCTAACAGGAGAAGTAGGGTAGCACAGCAGACCTTCCTCATCCCTCATGCTCACCTAAGGAGAGCAAGATGGACCAGAGGAAGTAGGATGTGCTCAAAGCGTACATGCCAATCCCAGTACAAACTGAGAAAATGCTTCAAACCTGTAATCTTAGTTGAACTTGAGCTGGACCTTAAACTAGCATCTCAGGCACCACCTATTAACATTAGAACTTAAAAGCATTTCTGCATTACCAGGGAATATGAATGTTGATGGCAATATTGGCCTATAATTTTTTTCAGTCAAGCAGAGAAAAATATGAAAATATGTTTCTCTAGGGTTATGTCATCACAATTTCCTCTTTTTTTTCTTTTGAATAGAAGCCAAGATGGAAAAATCATATAGGTTTACATGTTTATTTGTACACACTAAAATTTTTTTTTCTTACAAGAAGTAATTAAGGAATCATTCTGAATTGGTTGTCATTGATAACAAAGTATTTATTACACTTGTTTCTTAATCTTTATCTAAGCCTGAGGTGAACCAGATTAGTGTTAGCCAAATCTTTGTCATAGCTGAGCCATTTGCTCTTTCCCTATCCCCGCCCTTGTCTGTCTCTTTCATCTATAATTAATTCAACAAATATTTATTGAGAATCTAGTATGTTCCACCTCTTAATTCCTCAGCCTCCTTTAATCCTATGTCCTTTTTCTTTCTTTCACTTTGCCACACACAGGAATAGTCATACCCTAGAACTCTCCATTCTGCACAACTTCTCCACTTAAAATAAAAAAAAAACTAATTATAACTTCCTATCATTTTATTTCTCCTTATGTCTCATTCCTCCTAAACCCATTCTTTGCTCTTATTAGGACCTTCTATCTTCCATTCACCCCTTTGTACTTTTTCAAGCCATTGTGACTTTTATGACTTAACTTTCTTCTCCTCCTCAACTTGATCCTATAGTTAATCAATTCTACTCTATGCTGTCAACATGCTCTGTAATCTCTCATGCCCTTGTCCTATGAATAGTCATCCCTTTCCACAACTTAGTCTTGGATTACTCCCACTGTTAATATCTTCCATTCCAACTCATGAGCTGTTGAAGAGATGTGGAAGACATTGCATAACTGTCCTGATGAGGTACACTGACTGGGTCCTCACTGCATCAAGGTGTTTCTTTTATTGTATTCTAATTGATTCTTTATTTTACTCCCCACAGAAGCTATTCCAAATCTTCTCTTCTCTCTTAAAACCTTCCACATCTTAGCTGAGGACCTCAACTCTTTCTTTACTGATAAAAGAATTGAGGCCATTTCAATCAATCAGTATTTAAAAAGTTCTTTCTATGTGCCAAGCATTGTGTTTACCATATTTATTACTGGGACTACAAAGAGAAAACAAAAACATTTTCTACCTTCATGGAGATTACATTCTAATGGGGGAGATAATATAAATTGGAATATGTAAGATAAATACAGAGCAAATGAAAGATAAGCTTAAAAGTATCTAGGGAGGAAGATGGGGGGGGGGAGAAGTAGGAATGACCTCCCAGAGGAGGTGAAGCTTAAGATGAGTCTTCAGGGAAAACTAAGGTTCTAAGATTTGGAGGTTGGAGGTTGAAGGCTGAAGTTGGAAGGCCTGACTCTTCCAGGAATTGAGACAAGAAATGGATGGTGTGTGCCAAGACTAGCAAATAATTTTCCAGTGTGGCTGAGTCAAACAGTGTTCAGAGAAAAGTAGACTATAAAAAAATTGGAAAGGTAGGAAGGGGGCAGATTGTGAAGAGTTTTAAATGCTAAAGAAGGACTTAATATTTGATGCTGGAGATAATAGGGATTCACTGGAAGTTAATGGGGGAGCATTTATCCATCTACCCATCTATCTAACACCATCAGACCAAGCTTTAGAAAAATCACTGGCAACTGAGTGGAGGATAGATTGGAAAGGGTATAGACTTGAGGAAGTTATCATTTTAGTCTATTCATGGTGATGACGGCTTGAACTAGGTTGATAGCTGTATGAATGGAGAGAAGGGGACATTTCTGGGAGACACTGAAGAGAAATAAATGACAGGATTTGACAACTTATTGTACCAGTGTTGTGGTTAAGGCAGAGGAGTCAAGTGAGATCATCTAATGAGAGCATAAAAAGGACAAAGAGAAGGGAACCCAGGGCCAAGCTATGAGCAACCTCTTCTCTCCTCTTCAACTCAAAAGCCCTTGACATCATCTCCACTGTCTCCTCCTTTCTCCCAGTCTCTGACAATGAGGCAGTCCTTCTCCTTGATAAGGTCGGTCCCTCTATATGTATGTACCCTTGATTCCATCACCTCCTGTATACTTGCGCATATTGTAACTTCTCATTCCTCTTATCTTTCACATATTCAGCCTCTCCCTTTCTACTGTTCCCTCACTACTGCCTTCAAATGTGAAGGTCTCTCCATTCTTAAAAAAAAAGCCTTCATTAGATCCTGTCTTCCCCTTCAAATATCATCCTAAATTTTTCCTTCTTTTTTCATTCAAGCTCCCGGAAAAAAAGTTGTCTATATTTGTTGCCTGATTTCCTCTCCACTCACTCCTCAGCTTTTTGCATCCCTATGCTACCAACAAAGCATGGCCATGCCTCCTTCATCCTTTTGGTGACATTATTCTTTCTAGCTTGTTTATTCTTTCCTCCTACCCACATGAATATTCATTCTTAGTCTCCTTTTTGCATTTGTTATCTATATTAAGCCCACTAAGATTAGACTTTTTTTCCTATTCTCCTCACTTAGTCACTTCATCAGCTCTCATGAGTTCAATAATCATCTCTATCTATCTATCTATCTAT
>NW_020954559.1:48634826-48637999 GCF_900497805.2 Vombatus ursinus | reverse complement strand
CCCATCTATCTATCATGTGTGCATAGCTTTAGTCTCTCTCCTGAGCTTCATAGGAGAGGTTGGATTTGTGCTGAATGTTGAAGGAAGAGATAGGATAGAGACAAGTAGAGAAGAAGGAATCAAAGTCAAAGGGGTAGAAATTAAAAACAATAATTATAAGTCACTTATTAAATATTCTGTAATATATAGGGCAGTTAGGTGGTACAATGGATAAAGTGCTGGGCCTGGAGTCAGGAAGACTTATCTTTCTGAGTTCAAATCTAGCTTCACACTTACTAGCTGTGTGACTCTGGGAAAGTCATTTTAACCCTGTTTACCACAGTTCCTCATTTGTAAAATGAGCTGGAGAAAGAAATGGCAAACTACTCCAGTATCTTTGCCAAGAAAACCCCAAATAGGATCAGAGAAAGTTGGACACAATCTAAACAATTCAACCACACCACCAACAACTGTGATATACTTGTAAGTTCCTGTAATTTGCAAGACATTGCTTTAAAAGAAACCAAAAAAAAACCAAAATTCCCTTACCCTTAAGGAGCTTACATTCTACTAGAAGGATGACACATATACACAAGTAAGCACAAAGTAATTTCCAGAGGGAGATGATGCTTATAAATCAATTGATCTATGAATGCCTGCTATGTGTAAAACACAGTGTTGAGCTCTGAAATATAAATTCAATTGATTGACAATCTCTGTATAATCCTCTCCACACTATCCTTCTATTCCTCATTGAGATTCCTGAAAACAAGTCAAATTTCAATCAAACACATTTTCAACTATGGCTGGGTAACTCTATTGGCGATACTATAGAGGGGATTCTTGACTTACAGGGTGGTTAATCTCTGGCTGGTATATTGACATCATCCCCCCAAGAAAAGTAGGAACATGCCCATTGGCTCCCTGTTAAGAGAACAAAGGCAACTCCTGATGAAGTCACATTGGCAAAGGATGACCCCAAATGGCCTGATTGTTTTAGAGCTTCTCAGATGGGTCAGGCATGGATTGGACTAAATGGTCCCTAAGGTCCTTTTCAACACTGAGTTTTTTAGTGACATTAAGGACATTGAAAGTAAATACCTCTTTGGGGATTGTAGCATTAGAATTTGGAGGTATCTCAGAGACCATCTGAGGCCAGCCTTTCCATTTTACAGAAGAGAAATCAGGCCCAGGAAATTCATTGCCTAAAGATGTTAAATATCAAAGGCAGAATACCAACCCAGGTCCTCTGACTTTAAAGCCACTTTCTCCGCTGTACTACACTGCCTGGCATCTTCATATGACTTCTTTGGCATTTAAAACCTGTGACAACCTTGCCACTTCCAAACTTTCAAGTCTTCTTACACTAGCAGCTAGTGAAATAGAGTGCTGACCAGGAGTCTGGAAAACTTGAGTTCAAATTCAGCCTCAGAAACTTACTAGCAGTGTAACCTTAGGCAAATCACATAACCTCTTCCTACCTCAGTTTCTTTAACTATAAAATGGGAGTAATAGTAGCCCCTACCCTTCCAGGGTCAATTTGATGATCAAATGATCAAATATTTGTAATAACATTTAATGCAGTGCCTAGACAAAGTATGTAGTTAATAAATGCTTGTTTCCTTCCTTCTTTCTAGTACTCTATAATCAAAGGACACTGTCCTTCTTGCTGTCCTTGCACCCAACATTGGCTGTCCCTAATGTATGATATGCTTTCCCTCCTCACCTTCCCTTTCTAAGACTCAGCCTTTCCTAGTTCTCCCTTGCTGCTCTACTCCATTGTTAATTCTTTCCTTCTGATATTTGTTGTTGAGTTGTTTCAGTCATGTCCGACTCTTTGGGACTCCATTTGGGGTATTCTTGGCAAAGATACTGAAGTGGTTTGCAATTCCCTTCTCCAGCTCATTTTATAGATGAGGAACTGATGCAAACAGGCTTAAGTGACTTGCCCAGGGTTATACAACTAGTTAAGTGTCTAAAGCCAGATTTGAACTCAGGAAGATGAGTCTTCCTGATTCTAAGCCCAGTGCTCTATCCACTGTACCACCTCCCCACCCCAGGATTATCTTCTATTTACATTGTGATATCTTGCATGCGCAATTTTTTTAATGTTCTCTCCCTCATTAGATGGGGAACTCCTTGATGACAGGGAGTGTTTTTGTTTTTATTTTTGTTTTTTGCTATTCTTTCTATAACCAGCACTTAGCCCAGTGCCTGGCACATAACAAAAACTTAAATACTTAAATAATGATTGATTGACTGATTCATAGAGCTCAGAGACTGTCATTCATTCCTCAAAGGTCACCGTATAAAACACCTTTACTTTTTAAACTGAGAAGCTCTAAACCATAAGACAAAGAATAAATAAATAAATTAATTCCTCGACTTCTAAATATTTGTCTTGCACTACTCCTCTGTTACAGCAACATGCTCATGAAACTAGAAAGCTCATCTATCTGTCCAGAGTAGTCATTTCTCTTTTTCCATTTTGTTTTATTTTTTCCTTGATGGTATTTTATTTTTTTCTAATTACATGTAGATAGTTTTCAATATTCATTTTTGTAAAACTTTTAGCTACAATTTTTTCTCCCCCCTTTTCTCCTCTCCATGCTCCCCAAGACAACAAGCTGTCTGATACAGGTTATATGTGTACAATTGTGTTAAATATATTTCTACATTAGGCATGTTGTGAAAGAAGAATCAGAACAAAAGGGAAAAAGTGGGTAGCTAGTTGGCACAGTGGATAGAGCATCGGCCTTAGAGTCAGGAGGACCTGAGTTCAAATCCAGCCTCAGACACATAACACCCACTAGTTGTGTGACTCTGGGTAAGTCACTTAACCCCACTTGCCTCAAAAAAAAAGGGGGGGGGCAGAAATCACAGGAAAGGAAAAATAAAACAAAAAAAATGAAAATAGTACGCTTCAATCTACATTCAGACTCCATAGTTCTTTCTCTGAATGTGGTTAGCATTTTCCATCACTAGTCTTTTGGAATTATCTTAGATCATTGCATTGCTGAGATATCATTAGCATATGCTAAGTCTATCATAGCTAATCATCTCACAATGTTGCTGTTGCTGTGTACAATTTTCTGGTTCTGCACACTTTACTCAGCATCACTTCATGTAAGTCTTTCCAGATTTTTCTGAAAGTATCCTACTCATCATCATCATCATCATCATCATCATCATCA
>NW_020954559.1:48618037-48634805 GCF_900497805.2 Vombatus ursinus | reverse complement strand
TTGTTCAGCCCTTCTCCAATTGATGGGCATCCCCTCAATTTCTAATTTTTTGCCACAACAAAAAGAGCTTCTATAAATATTTTTATACTCATAGGTCCTTTCCCCTTTTTAATGTTCTTTTTGGGATACAGACCTAGTAGTGTTATTGCTGGATCAAAGGTTATACACAGTTTGGTTACCCTTTGGGCATAGTTCCAAATTGCTCTCCAGAAGGGTTGGATGAGTTCACAACTGTACCAACAATGCATTAGTATTCTGATTTTCCCACATCTTCTCCAACATTGATCATTTTCCTTTTCTGTCATATTAGTCAATCCGATAGGTATAAGGTGGCACCTCAAAGTTGTTTTAATTTGCATTTCTCTAATCAATAGTGAATTAGAGCGTTTTTTCATGAAATTAGGGATAGCTTTAATTTCTTCATCTGAAAACTGCCTGTTGATATCCTTTGACCATTTATCAGTTGGAGAATGACTTGTATTCTTATAAATTTGACTCAGTTCTCTATATATTTTAGAAATGAGGCTCTTATCAGAAACATTGGCTGTAAAAATTGTTTCCCAGTTTTCTGCTTTCCTTCTAATATTGGTTGCATTGGTTTTGTTTGTGCAAAAACTTTTTAATTTAACATAATCCAAAATTATCCATTTTGCATTTCATAATGTTTTCTATCTCTTGTTTGGTCGTAAATTCTTCCATTCTCCAGAGATGTGACAGGTAAACTATTCCTTGCTCTCCTAATTTGCTTATGGAATCATCCCTTATGTCTAAATCATGTACCCATTTTGACCTTATCTTGGTATAAGGTGTTAGATGTTCATGTATGCTTAGTTTCTGCCATACTGTTTTCCAGTTTTTGTCAAATAATGAGTTCTTATCCCAGAAGCTGGAGTCTTTGGGTTTATCAAACAGTAGATTGCTATACTCATTTACTACTGTGTTTTGTGTACTTAACTTATTCCACTGATCCATCACTGTATTTCTTAGCCAGTACCAAATAGTTTTGATGATTGCCACTTTATAATATAGATTTAGATCTGGTATGGCTAGGCCACCTTCCTTTGCGTTTTTTTTTTCATTAATTCCCTTGATATTCAGAACCTTTTGTTTTTCCAGACAAATTTTCTTATTTCTAGCTCTATAAAATAATTTTTGGTAGTTTGCTTGGTATGGCACTGAATAAGTAAATTAATTTAGGTAGAATTGTCATTTTTATCATATTAGCTTGGCCTACTCAAGAGCAATTGATATCTTTCCAGTTATTTAGATCTGACTTTATTTGTGTGAAAAGTGTTTTGTAATTGTGTTCATAAAGTTCCTGGGTTTGTCTTGGCCAGTAGACTTTCAAATATTTTATATTGCCTATAGTTATTTTAAATGTAATTTCTCTTTTTTTATCTTGCTGGTGGGTTTTGTTGGTAATATATAAAAATGATTTATGTAGGTTTATTTTATATCCTGCAACTTTGCTAAAGTTGTTAATTGTTTCAAGTAGTTTTTTAGTTGATTGTCTTGGGTTCTCTAAGTATACCATCATATCATCTGCAAAGAGGAATAGCTTGGTTTCCTCATTGCCTATTTTAATTTCTTCAATTTCTTTTTCTTCTCTTATTACTAATGCTAACACTTCTAGTACAATATTGAATAACAGTGATGATAATGGGCATCCTTGTTTCTCCCCTGATCTTACTGGGGATGCATCTAACTTAACCCAATTATATATAATGCTTGCTAATGGTTTTAGATCGATACTGCTTATCATTTTAAGAAAAACTCTTCATTCCTATGCTCTCTAGTGTTTTTAATAGGATTGGGTGCTGTATTTTGTCAAAACATTTTTCTGCATCTATTGAGATAATTATATGATTTCTGTTAGTTTTGTTGTGGATATGGTGCATTATGCTGATAGTTTTCCTAATATTTGATAGTTTTCCTAATATTGAACTAGCCCTGCATTTCTGGTATAAATCTCATCTGGTCATAGTGTTATCATCCTGGTGATAAATTGCTGAAATCTCCTTGCTAATATTTTATTCCAAATTTTTACATCAATATTCATTGGGGAAATTGGTCTATAATTTTCTTTCTCTGCTTGGCTCTTCCTGGTTTAGGTATCGACACCGTATTTGTGACATAAAAGGAATTTGGTAGGACTCTTTCTTCATCTATTTTTCCAAATAGTTTATACAGTATTGGAATTAATTGTTTTTTAAATGTTTGGTAGAATTCACTTGTAAATCCATCTGACCCTGGAGATTTTTTTTTCTTAGGGAGTTCATTGATGGCTTGTTCAATTTCTTATTCTAAAATAAGGTTATTTAAATATTTTATTTCCTCTTCTGTTAATCTGGGCAATTTATATTTTTGTAAATATTCATCCATTTCACTTAGATTGTCAGATTTATTGGCATACAGTTGGGCAAAATAGCTCCTAATTATTGCTTTAATTTCCTCTTCATTGGTGGTGAATTCACCCTTTTCATTTTTGATACTGGCAATTTGGTTTCAGAGTAGTCATTTTTCACAAGAGGAAGGAAGCCATAAAAAATCAGTTCATGATGTTTTGTTTGGAAAAATGGTTTTAATGAGAACCAAAGAGTATGTGGTAGATGAATCTCTCTAACTAGCAGCAGCTGCTATCACTTTCAAGGGGAGGAACAAGAAACAATTTGTATTCTAGATCAAACAAGAACAGAAAGGGAGGCAGCTTATCTCAGGTGAGCACAACAATACCAGTCAAATCAAGCTGCCTTCCTTGCCCCACCTTTGTTTGGTTATTTAATCAGGCAAGGTAGTTAACCACTCAGAAAACAACTTTCAACTATATTGACATAAAAGTCATTTCACATGAGTCCTGACTCACTGATAATTTTTGGCAAGCTTTGAAAGGCTATGCAGGATGCAAACACACCTATTTCTTAGAGCTAACTGAAAAAAATATATTTCTGAAGAAAAATAAGAAAAGCATCTGTTCAAAAGCAAGTCTGTTAATTTTGAAGAGCCAATCTGCTCATAACATTTCAGTCCATTTCCATGGAGTGAAATAAAAAAATAAAATATTAAGCATCATTTTATCACTCACTTTGGGGGGAAATAAAATTTAATGGGGGACAATTATCGTTATCAATATTGCGGCTAGAGATTTAGTCTCCCCATTAGAAAGAACAGAGGTCAAGTCCCATCTCTTACGCAAATTGGCTGTGTTATTCTGAGCAAATTACTTATCCTCTCAGCTCCCTCACGCAGATTTATAAGGCAATAAGTCTAAAGAAAGATAGGTGATTTGCTTTGGTAGATTTTCCTCATCTAGCATTCGATATACAAGTGAAAATAAGAGGCTTTAAATGTTTCCCCTCCCCCACCTAAAAAGAAAAGTAATGGAAAACTGACATGAGGAAAGTTAGATATTATACATACTATATGTATATATAGACATATATATGGTATATGGATATCCATATAGACATATATACACACATCACACACATATATTGTATTTCTATATTTTGTAATTAAATATAGCAATGTTTAAAAAATAGTATGGGGTAATGGATAGAGCACTGACCTTGGAATCAGGGAGACCTGAGTTTGAATCCTACCTCAGACATTTATTTGCTACATAGTCCTGGGCAAATTACCTAGCTTCTTTAGTCTCAATCTCCTCATCTGAAAATGAGGGGTTTGGACTCAGTGATCTCTAATGTCTCTTCCCATGATCCCATAATCCCATGCTTCTTATCTAAACTCATTTACATCATCTTATATTTTCTCATATGAGAATATTGGCTAATTACTTTATAGGTAGGAATCAACAAACATTATTGGGATATTTCTCTCTTTAAGTCCAACCCAGATGTCTCAACCAGGCCTTGAAGGGTATGCTGGTAAAGCGAATGTTTAAATAGGACCTACAAAACCATGAAGGTATCTAATAATTATAATTGATATTTCTACAACACTTTCCTCACAACAACCTTGTGAACTAGGGATTTCAAGTATTATTGTTTCCATATTACCAATGAGGAAATTGAGAGTTAAGTGACTTGCCCATGGTCATACAGCAAGTAAGTGTATGAAGGTCAACTCACTATTGCACATTGCTTCTCAGTACAAGCCCTGTGACAGATCATATCTGTTGTCTAAAGACTACGCTAGCTAAATTGGGAAAGGTCATAACCAAAAGGTTTGTCACCAGTTGTGTGTGTCGTTTTTTTTTTTTTTTTAAATTCATAGTAACTAACAAAGACTTCCTATTTAGGTGTGAAGGGGTTATGATCATGATCTGCCTGGTACATGCACGCTCAAGAAAGGATCCCCAAAGATGAAATTATAAATCTTTTGAAGTAATAATAAAATACCAGGGAAATGCTTTTAAAGTGTAGAAAGGATTATATTAACACAAATTAATCTTAATAAGTAAATTATATATGTGTCTATTAATAAATATATTATTATCATTATTATAGACTGAGTCTCCCTATCTTGACCAGACTGGAAATTTAGCTGCTGCTCACCATCCCAATCCCCATCCTAAACAAAGAAGCTTTAATTTGTTCCATTTTCCCCACCTGGGCCAATTTGCCCCCTCTGTAGGCAGCCCACCCTACCTTCTTGGGGCTCATCATATTGGTGTCATATTTAGCACAGACATTCAATTGACTTAAGCCAGCTCAGAACTCCCAAACTCAAGAGATATACCACCCATAGTCTTCCCTAGAATCAGGGATTTTAGGGCTGCACCAAAGCTACCTCACCCAACCTCTCTATCTTTTAAATTCATTTTGTACCATAGTTCTCACCATACCATGTACAAATAAGGCCTGAAAAATGCTTCTGAAGATGATGCTACTTAATATTCATTTTCCAGAAGTTTAAGGTCTTACCTCTTCAAATTTCAGGGCATGTTTTTCCAACGCTTTTTCAGTACAACCCACTTTTTAAAAATTTGTCACAATGATTACCATTTTATTTGTTAGCAAATTTCTATTTTTAAGCAAGGAACAGTAGTTAGTACTACAGTGCCCTCTATTGATAAAACCCAGAAGTTCATTTGAAATTAAAGACGTGCAAGGCAAGGAGTTCTTGAACAACTCCACATTCGAGGTTGAAATGTGAGCTACTTCAAGTCTCAAAATAGGACTGAAGAGGAAACTGCATGAGGATTAAATGACCTTCAGTCCGTGCAGAAGGAACAGTGACTTTACTAATGTAAATGTAAAATGTAAAATGTTTCTGTCTGAGTTCACAGCTCGACACAGTGGATTTATTTTATTTCTATTCGTATTTAACTTTTTGGCTTAAAATCTGTTTTCTGCTTCCTTCGACCACATGAGAAAAGTCAAATATACCTTTTATACCATGCTGCAAACTTAGAACTGTTCCGGAAATTGTGTTCTATTATCAGATCCCAGTTTATCCTATTAGCACTGAATTAATCTAAGTAAGACTTAACGTTCAGGAAAAGTCAGAATGGTTTACAGTAGTGGTTTATTGGTTTTGCTGTTGTTGTTGTTTTTTTCTTTCATCCAGGCTGGAAGTAAAGGGGCAACTCATGGTCCTGATCCCTGTATTGATTGGCACAGCAGCTTTAACTTGCTCTATTTTTCCTGCCCAGATTGATTCTCTCCTCCTTAGGAAACCTGATGGCCTCCCACTCCTGGGAGCTCACCATAGTAGTGCCATATTTAGTGTGGACACCTAAGTCTACTGAAGTTCAGAACTCTTGACCTCAGGTGATCTACTAGCCTTAGGACATAGGCATGGACCACGATTTTTTTTTCCAAGTGTTTTTGGCCTTTGGACTATTATATATGACTCAAGGACTCTTCCTTTGCCCCAAACCTTCTTCCATGGACCACTCAGCCTACTTGTTTCTATTTGACACCAGAAACAGCCCACAGATTACACTTTGAAAATTAGTTGCTTGCAAAAGCGTCAAACTTGCAGGCTGAATATGGCTCCCAATACTCCACAGTGAAGCTGAGACAGTTAAAAATGCAATTGGGCAAAACAAATAAAAATACAAAACAATATAGATAATTTGTGGTTTTCTAAGTCAATATGCAGACTGTAAGCATCCATTTCTTTTAAGTTTGCCAAAACTGATAGAATACCCTGTAGTGAATTTTTATTTCTAAATTTTAGGTTAGCCATTCAAAGTTTACTTATACTTTCTGCGTTACGATTTTGTAGACTCCTAAAAAGATCCAATTTCAGATAGAACAGCTGAGAAAAATAATGGTCTTCCTTATTTCCTCTCTAACAAGAGGTTAGCTTTTCTTTGTTATTCTCCCTATCAGAGGTATTAAACACACTGCCCATGGGCTACATTGCAACATATCCAAGTGTGGTCAGAAACCTGATTAAAATGTAATTAGGAAATATTTAATAAAATGCATAAAAATACAATAAAACATAGATAGTACTAATATATGGTTTTCTAGGTCAATATGTGCTAATGGGGATCCTTATGTAAGATTTAGTAGTCCCCATTTCTATTTGTGCTTGACGTCACTGCTCCAGATATCTTGTGTGGATTAATGTAATAATGACGGCCATAATGATAACAGTTATTTATATAGCTCATGACCATAATGAAGTAATTCTAAATTCTCTTTTCATATTCATAAATACCTGGTGAGAGTGTGAAAATGTTAGTGTAGTTACGATTCCCCTTTGACAAATGAGGAAACTGAGACTCAGAAGGTTATAGTTAAGTGACTTGCCTAAGGTTATATCAGTAATATATTATAATGCTAAACTGAGAAGGGTGTATGGAGTGATCAGAGGGGACTAGCACCTCTGGTGTGAGGGCATGCTAAGTCCTTTTCAGAGCTGCTCATCCACCTGCCCCTCAACTCTCATTTGTGGCTTCAAAGAAGCTGTAGCATGCACAGTGGCCACACCCCAGTAAAACCATCTTGGCAGATGGGTTAAACCAGGTTGAGGGTAACCTACAGGCCTCAAACAAGTTGATGAATTAGGGGGGTATATACTTTAAGACTTCCCCTGACTGAACGGGTCGATGAGAACAATTTGTTCCAACTGCCTTGAAGGCAGCTGAAGCAGGTGCACTGTGGAGCACTTAGAGCAGTCAGACATCGAAGATGCCAGAGTCATCCGCTGCACCTGGGCCATTATCAGTCATCTTGACTTTTGTTTTGCTATTGGACTCGGACGACTCTGGAAGAGAAAGTGAGACTGATAACTTTGTGCAATTCTGCCTTACTTAAATCCAATCTACTTGCAAGTCAAGACATCATCCTGGGATATCATTGGTCCTTTGAAAACAAAGGACTAATAACAACACTGACAGTTAGTCCCTGTGACTCTGAGTCCAGATGCCTCTGTCCACTATACTGCACTCATTTTCCTTTGTAAAACAATATAAAGCTGTTCTTCTTAAAATAATTGTTGGACTAAAAATACCACATCACTAAGATTTATCTGAGCAAAAACATGTAAATAACAGAAGCAGTAAAGATTGGGTATAACTTGTCTTAACATGGTGCCAAGGGCATAGTAAGACCATAGATTTAGAGTTGGACCTTAGAGGTAATCTAGTCCAATTTTTTATTTTATAGTTGAGGAAATTAAAGTACAGTGAGGTTGTGTTTTGCCCAGACTCATATAGGTTATAAAAAGCATAGCCAGGATACCAACACAGGACCTTCAAGTGGAGGCAGCTAGGAAGCACAGTGGATAGAGCACTGGGCTTGAAGTCCAGAAGGCCTCCATTCAAATCAACCCTCAGATGTTTATTGTGTGACCCTGGGCAAATCACTTAACCTCTGGCTCAGTTTCCTCAAGTATATCATCAGGATAATAACAGCATCTACCCACCAGAATTGTTGAGAAGATCAATGAAATGATATTTATAAAGTGCCTGACACATAATGTGTACTTTAAAAATGCTTCATATTTTTCCTTTCTCTCATTCCAAATCTAGCATTTTTTTACTACACCATGGAGGTACTTAATAAATATTTTAAAATGAACAAACGAATGAATACTCCAGAGACATTTTATACATGAGTACCTGGTAAAGATTTTACAAATTAAGAAAAATTGGAGAACCTTCTATATTTCATATTGTAGCTTTGTGATATTTCTCTCTTTGGGTCTGTATCATGTGGTCACCTCCTAGGTAAAATCTAAGACTCTCAGCTTTGTAACAACCTTTGAAGCCATTCAGTTGAATTTGTGTCTGAACAAGAATTTCTTCTATGACATACCTGGCAAGAGGTCATCCATTCTTTGCTTAAAGATTCCTCTAGTGGAAGTGTACAATTTCCCAAGGCAGCCCATTCTGCTTTTCGATAGCTCTAACTATTAATAACTTTTTTTCTCTTGTACCAAGCCTACATCTGCTGAGTTCAAATTTCCTTTGAGTACTTCAGAAACTAAACCTCATTGAATGGATTTCCAAAACAGAAGCACTTTATGCTGAATTCAACTCTGTAATAAAACACTTCATAATAGGGCTATAATGTACACATCTTTGCACACCCAGAGTAATTAGAATCAATAAACATTTATATGAATGCCTACTGTTTGCAATTAACCATATAAAGGAGCAGGATAAGTGCATGAATAAACATAGTATAGCTGTATTGCAAACAGAATCAAACCCAAATCTTCTAACTATAAGTCCAGGACTGTTTACTCTATTCCATAACACCTTAGGAAAATCACACAGACATGGTCTCTTCCCAGCAGATTATAAACTAAGAAGAAAGAAAGAAAGAAAGACAGAAAGAAAGAAACGAAGAAAAAAGTCTATAACAACACTTGCACAATGTGAGAAAAAAATGACTTTCAAATGCATTTCCAGACATTAATTATTGATAGTGATAGTATCTAGTTTTCTTAAATGATCAGTACATATGCTTTTGACCTTATCATGTCATTGTAACTATTTCAAAATTCATTTAAGAAATACTCCAAAAAATTTCAAACCACTCAGTGCTTCATTTTAAAAATAAATGAAAATACCCAAGAAGAAAATGCAGTCATGTTTATAATATGATTTCTCTTCCAACCCAAATGAATGAATTTTATCATGATAAAAGTATGGACCCAAGAGAGTAACAAATGTAGCAAATGATATTTTGGTAATATAGTCTATGAATATTTCACCAAGGGCTTCCTCTGACAAATCATGATCTGGAGGTCACTTTTGGCTCTAAAAAGTCTTCAAGAATAGGCCCAGCAGTGGATTGTATGTCCATCATCTTAAAAATAAGATTTCTTATTTCTTTAAGCATGGACAGATGCATTTCCAGAAGAGGACTGACTCCCAAGCAATAATTTTTTTCAACTGCAACAACTCAGGAAGATCTAGAAAATTTGGGAACTACAGTGGTAAAAGGTAAAAGAAGCCCCACCAATGAAATCACAAATCCTCCAAATTTTGAAGTATTCTGTGAAATCCTTTTTATTATGGTGAAAGAATGGAGGACTTTGGGAGCCAAGTTCAACTTCAATTTAGGAAGATCTTGACCATTGCAAAGATAAGAAAGTATTGAATTTTTCTATTTCCCTTATGTTCAACTCAATAAAGATCATGAAAAATATCTATGACTTTAAAGATTTCTCTCTTGTAAACATAACATGAAGTCAAAATACTCTGAAATCCATTCTATTCTTCAAA
The DNA here is from genome assembly GCF_900497805.2 of Vombatus ursinus. Classification (NCBI taxonomy): domain Eukaryota; kingdom Metazoa; phylum Chordata; class Mammalia; order Diprotodontia; family Vombatidae; genus Vombatus; species Vombatus ursinus. The sequence continues at coordinate 48,625,153 of NW_020954559.1, read as the reverse complement.
AAAATGAATTTCAACTTGAAATTTTTTTTTTTTGGTGAGGCAATCGGGGTTAAGTGACTTGCCCAGGGTCATACATCTAGTAAGTGTCAAGTGTTTGGTCTGAGGCCGGATTTGAACTCAGGTCCTCCCGACTTCAGAGCTGGTGCTGTATCTACTGTGCCACCTAGCTGCCCCCAACTTGAAATTATTTGATAGAATTCACAAACAAGGATAGTACAATTTTAAATTCCTCTTCTTTCAGAGATAGAGGTGACTTTTCTTTCAAATCACTTTTCAATGTCAAATTTTCTAATGAAGTTATATTTAAATAAGAAATGAATGGTGCAAACAATGAATTATTATTAAGATTTCTTGTACTTGCTTTATTATAAGGACAAATAGGGTGAAAACGTCTGTTCAGAATATTTGAAAATAGAATGTAGAAAGGTATGGTAACCCACCAAACTTTAAAAAGATGCCGTATTTTGCAGATGATAAGCCCTCCATTGGGTGTCTATGTATGTGATAAGCTTTAACCTTTTGTTGTCTAGTTTTAAAGGTGTCTCTTATCTTCTCCATGCTAGTGTGTAAAGCTCTATGATGTTTAAAAAGTTTGAGATACATGGTTTCTGGTTAATTTAATCATTTTATTAATAATGCTTATTCATAAAAAAAGATGGTCATTTGGCCATGTCTCTCAGACTAAAGACCCCTCATGGGGTGGGATCACAGTTTATATGCTCTTGGGAGAGTAGGTGTTCCTGAAGGTGGCAGTCAACTCTGATTGATTAACAATTAATGTGAAAATATATATTAAAATGATAGGCTGGGCTATATTACAATGAGAGTCTCGGTGACTTTGATTGCCAAAATCTTGGTCAAAGAGACTTATCAATTTCCATATCACCCATTTGACAAAAGGGAGGATCCACATTTTCCCAGATCTGTCTGAGCAAACACAACAAGCAGGAATGCAACCATTAGCCTAAACTTAAAATTTCTTTTGCTTTCTTTGATTAGATCTCAGCTAGCCTGTCTGGGTAAGTCTTTGAGAGAGATTCCCCATATAGGTTGATTAACGGATGAGGAAGCAGAAAAAGGGAAAAACCTTAGCCCTAATTCAGTACTTAGTTATTAATATGAGAGAAATAATCATTTCTCTCATCTCAGAAAGTATCACTGGTCCTTTATTTATCATGCAAGTATGTTATCAGGATTAATCAGAAGATAAAGCAGTCCTGATAGTCTTTGCACTTCTCTGCAATGGTTGACTAACAAATATAAGGAATTTTCCTCTGTTCCAATCCTGCCTATGTCATTCACTACCTGTGTAACTTTAGACAAATCTTTTAACCTCCCTAGGCCTCAGTTTCCTCAACTATAAAATAAGAGGATTTGGCAAAAGTACTTCTGAAGCCCTTTCCAGCCTTAGATCTACGACACTGTGTTCCTATTTCTCCACTCAAGCCCGGTACTAAAGCTTTTCAATGGTGTATTGGTGTATCTGCATTCTCAAAGACAATACCAGCAGAACAAATTCTAATGAGTTAGAAAGGTTTCAAGTCTAGCACACATGACAAACATCATGTCTTTCATTCAAGGATCAGCTTAACTAAGAGAGTAATGAGGTGCCTAAGTCGAGTAATGAGGTAATTTTTTTTTTTGGTCCAACTCTTAAAGACTGTCTACTAAGTTAAAAAGGGGTTGCAACCTGTTGATAGAGGTGGTACTTGCATTGGTGAGATTATAGTTCCTTGAATGTTAAAGTTTTCTTTTTTTAATGCTAAACTGTATGTTGTAATCCTCCAATTCTTCTGTTGCTGATGATTTCAGGTATATATTTGCTTTAACCAAAATTGATATTACTGTTTTTTAAGCCTGTTTTTATTTAAGAAGACACAATAGATGGTAAGTCTTCCCTTTACATGATAATATGCCACAGAATTCCTTTAACATAAGGGGTCCTAACTATTTCTGTGTCATGGACCCGTACTCTTACAATTCTTACAAGTCCTCTCTTACAAAGGAAACATTCCATATTTCCTGAAAGTTCATTGTGCTTCAGGTCTTCTCACACTGCAAGTACATGCCTCCTGTTGATTGGTCAGTTCCTCCCAGAACTTCCATTTTAAGGAAAGTGACCAGGCAATGCCATGTCTCCATGCCATTCCAGGCTTCACTCCTGTCTCTTCAAACTTTCTCCATCATTCCTCCACTGCATGGGTGCCTTCCCCACCTTTTCAGTTTCCTTCATTAGAATGTAAGCTTCTGGAAGGCAAGGATGATTTTTTCTTTCTGCTTATATTTTTATTATGAGTGATTAATGTGTGCTTACTTACTTGTGGCCTTCCTATGTGTCTGGCACATAGTAAGTAGTTGGTAATTTCTTGTTGATTTTTTGACTTGAAACCAATAATGTTCAAATTTCCCAACCAGTTCACACCACTTCCACCCTCTGACATTTACACACATTCCCTCTTGAGGAGTTGGGTCCATGGATCACAGGTTAGGATCACTTCTTTTAGGGAATGGAGCCAAGATGGTGGAGTAGGAGCAGGAATTCATTTAAACTCTCCCAAATTCCTCTCCAAACAACTTTAAAATAACACCTCAAATTGAATTTGGGAGCAGCAAAACCAACAAAAGTTCAGGCAAAAGAATTTTTCAGCCCCCAAAATGTAGATGTAGGCAAAAAAGGTCTGCCTTACTGGGGTGGTGGTTGGCCTGGAGCACAGCACAGGCCATGCCTCAGCACCAGCAGCAGGCCTTGGAGGTGACCGCATCAGCAGCAGCAACAGCTTTGGGAGCTCCTGCCCACAGATAGTAAAGGAGTTGGACAACTGGTCAGAAAGAAATTAGAAGGGACCATTTGCTGGCTCTAAGTTCAGGACCCTGTTGCATTGCCCACACACAGTTGCCAATTGTAATCCCAGGCAGCCACAGGGGAACAGGAGGCCTGGTCACAGTTAAAAGGCAGAGAAGAGTTCTTGTGTCCCCCACTCACAGGGGACTAGAGGTCCTAGATTCAGTTCTAAGGCAGAAAGGAGCATTAGTGTTTGCAGTCAAAGGAGAGCAAGGTCACAGTTCCATCACCAAGAGAAGCATGGTAAGGGCTAGAGGGGAACAAGATCCTTTCCTGGGCAAAGATCAGAGCACAGGCCATGAGAGCAGTGACAACATTTTTCCTTACCACCTTGGAAGTACCAAAAACATACAGACCCCCAAAACTAGCTCTGAAAACAGTAGCATGAAAAACTCAAACTTGGGATTCTACCTCCCCACCCCTAGGTGAGCAGAGCCCAACTTTAGCATAAAGTCCTAAGTCAAAGAAATAAGTTGAAAAAATGAGCTGAAAAAATGAAAAAACAACAAAAAAGAACTTCACCATAACAAGTTACTATAGTGACAGGGAAGATCAAGACACAAACTCAGAAGACAGTGATGTCAAAACAGCTAAAGTAAAGCCTCAAAGAAAAAAAAATGTGAATTGGACACAGGTCCAACAAGAATTAGTGGAAGAGCTCAAAAAACTTTTAAAATCAAATAAGAGAGGTAGAGGAAAAATTGGGTAAAGAAACGAGAGAGATGCAAGAAAATTATGAAAAGAAAGTTAATAGTGTGGTAAAAGAGGTACAAAAAATGTACTGAAGAAAACAATACATGAACAACAGAATTTGCCAAATGGTAAAAGAGGCACAAAAATTCACTGAAAAAAAGAACTTCTTTTTTTTTTTGTAGTTTTTAGGCAATTGGGGTTAAGTGACTTGCCCAGTGTCACACAGCTAGTAAGTGTCAAGTGTTGGTCTGAAGCCGGATTTGAACTCAGGTCCTCCTGACTTCAGGGCCGGTGCTCTATCCACTGCACCACCTAGCTGCCCCCAGAAAAGAACTTCTTAAAAAGCAAGTTGTGGTATATGAATATGATGGAATGCTATTGTATTATAAGAAATGATGAGCAGGATGCATTCAGAAAAACCTGGAAAGACTTACACGAACTGATGCAGAATGAAATGAGCAGAATCAGGAGAACATTGTACATAGTAACAATAATATTGTATGATGATCAACTGTGAATGACTTTGCTATTCTTAGCAACACAATGATTTAAGACAATTCTGAAGGACTAATAGAGTCTGAATGTATATCGAAACATAGTTTATTGTTTTCTGTTTGTTTGTTTTGTTACTTTATTTTTCTTGTTTTTTTGGGGGGTGGATTAGTTTTTTTGTCTGCATTTTCTTTTGCAACATGACTAATGTGGAAGTGTTTTGCATGATTGCACATGTATAATCTATATCAAATTGCTTGCCTTCTCAAGGAGGAGAGATGAAAAGAAAAAAGAGAATTTGGAACTAAACATTTTTAAAAAGAATGTTAAAAATTTACATGTAATTGAGAAAAAATAAAATAAAAATGAATTGAAATTTAGAGAAAGATCATTTGCTTTAAAGAGAGAACTTTTCTAGTGCATTTAATATATAGGAATCAAGGAAACTGGTCTCGTTCCTAGCTCTGTTCATTAGTACCTTTGGGAACTTCTAACTCCTTGGGTTCAGTTTCATTCACCTAAAGCCGGAAAGAGCCTAGGAGCTGTCTAAGCTAAATTCTACGAGGAACCTGAGGCCCAAGGAAGTTAAGTGACTTGCCCATGGGTAGTAAACATTAGTGGTAGGATTTGAACAGGTTCAAAGATGGCCCACCAGTGCTGGTGTTCTTTTCCAGTGACATTTCCTTGCCTGTAAAGTGAGGGGCTTGGAGTAGTTTCCAAAAGTCTGTGCAGCTATAGATCTCATGAGTACGATTCTATTTTCTTTATGTACAATGTTCCAGAAAAATGCCTGCTATCCAAAATGAGGTCAAACTGCATGTATTACTGATGCTTTTTTATAATGACCACATTCACAGAAGATGAAAATATAAGTACTTCAGATACAGACTTGAACATTTTTTTTTCCCACAATGGCATTTCATTTTTTTCCCATCAAATGATTTAAAAGAATTATGGCCACTGTTTGCATAATGGGCCAGAGTGGCCAAAATCATGGACCTAGTTCGTAGGTTTTATTGCTTATTTAATCTATAACCTAAAGAAGTGGATTGCCTTCTGTTTATTGTGATGTTGTAAACCAAGCAACATATAACAATCCAGTCAACCAGCATTGGCCAGAAGTGGGTTTGTAGCTGAGCTGTCAGAGATGATTGTGCACTGTACAGGTAGGGAAGCTAAAGAGTGGAGACAGGAGTGGAGGTTATAAAATGGTCATCTGAGAATTAAGTTGAGGTTTGAATTGGAAAGATATGTAGTAGCATTGAGTGGGAATAAGCAGGACAACTAGAGGAAGTGAACAGAAGAGGAACTGGGAAATTGAGACCAGGTAGGGATAAAAAGGAAGAGAGGGTCAAGTGGTTCAGATATTGGGAGAAACAGGAATGGCCAGTCATTAAGAAAACCAGAGGCCTGAGATACCTTTGCTGGGTATTTCCTCCTCCTTTTCCTCTTCCCATTCCTTTTTCTTATCCTTCTCTTTCTCTTCCTCCTCATCCCTCCTCAGCTTCCTATTGTGTGTTGTGGTCCCCCATTAGATTGTAAGCTCTCCAAGGACAGGATTTTTTTTCCTATTTATATCTTCAGTGCTTAACACAGTGCCTGGCACACAGTATGTGCTTAATAAATGTTTACTATCATCAACAGAGTTTGCTGTGCTCAGCATGAGACTAGCACAACATCAATTAGTAGCTTATTCTCTGCTGTTTCTTAAAGGGACAGAATTATCGAAAGCCAAGACCTTGAAGGGACCTTATAAAAGTGCACTATTGCTTTAAGAGCAAGACTTGCATTGTATAAACATTCGATATGACACAGGCATGATTATATTACGCAAAATAATGAAGAAATGTTATAACAGACCTGTAACACCCGAAAGAGAAATGTGAATTTTTGTGAAATTAAAAGTCTTTTGTAAAATTGACGTACTTGAAGATGTTAGAGTAAAGACAGGCACTCGCCTGAGCTCTCCCTCAAAACCCTTCCAAATACCTTTAAAAATGACTCTAAACAAATTCTAGAGTAGCAGAACCTACAAAAAGATGGAGCAAAACAAATTTCCAGCCCAAGACAAGTTAGAAGGTCAGCAGGAAGGTCCATCACACTCAGGTGAGAGTGGTGCACTGTCCAGCGCAGGCCAGGCCAGCACAACCACAGCCCCAGCAAAACTGGAGCAGGCCTTGAGAGTGACCGAATCAGCAGCAGCAATGACTAATTCCAGAGCTCTCAGACTACAGATGGTAAGGGGTCAAATAACTGGTCAGAAAGAGATTTTGGGAGTCTTTTTGGTAGCACTGAGGCAGGACTCTGTAGCCTTGCCCATACTTGAATCCGGTCCTGGGGGGCAATCCCATGGTGAGGAGGAGCACCATCATAGCAGAGCTTACAGATACAGCAGCTGGGGAACCCTCCTCATAGTTCCAGGGCAAAAAAGAGTGCTGGTGGTCTCTCACAGACCAGGGCCCAGGCCAGGAGGGTAATAAACACCTCTCCTTCGATCATACCACTTTGGAAGGACTAAAAACTTACAGGTACCTAGAAGTATCTCTGAAAACAGCTGCACAAACCCCCTGAGACTTGGGACAGTGTGCCCTCCATCCTGGAAGCAGAGCCCTACTTTAACAAAGAATTAAAAGTCAACTAATAAGCTGGGGAAATGAGTAAACAATGGAAAAAACTCTGTGACTCCTACTTACCCTACAAGAAAGTACCAGGGGAATGGGATAAGAGAAGGGTGATGGGGGCTAGGGAGAGGTGATAGAAGGGAAGGCAGATTGGGGGAGCGGGTAATCAGAAGCAAAACACTTTTGAGAAGGGATGGGGTGAAAGGAGAGAGAGAATTAGAATAAATGGGGGCACAGGATGGAGTGAAACACAGAAATAGTAACCGTGAAAAAAAATTTGAAGCAAGTTTCTCTGATAAAGGCCACATTTCTTTTTTATCTTTTTTTTAAATAATTAATTTATTTTTACTTTTCAACATTCACTTCCATAAGCTTTTGGGTTTTAAATTTTCTTCCTCTCCCCTCCTCCTTCCTCAAGATGGTGTGCAATCTGATATAGGCTCTACATATACATTCCTATTAAACATA
>NW_020954559.1:48606447-48617908 GCF_900497805.2 Vombatus ursinus | reverse complement strand
GGAGCTAAGTCTATCAAAGTTAGTCATCGCACAATGTGACTGTTACTGAAAGGCCTTATTTCTTAAACATATAGAGAACTGAGTCAAATTTATAAAAACAAAAGCCATTCCCCAACTGAAAAATGATCAAAAGATATGATCACTTTTCAGATGAAGTAATCAAAGCTATCTATAGCCATATGAAAAAAAATACTGTAACTCACTATTAATTGGAGAAATGTAAATTAAAATAATTCTGAGGTACTACCTCATACCTATTATATCTGCTAATAGGACAGAAAAGCTAAATGACAAATGTTGGAGGGGACTTTGGAAAAATGAGACTTTAATGCATTGTTAATGGAGTTGTGAATTGATTCAACCATTCTCTAGAGCAATTTGGAACTATGCCCAAAAGGTATAAAACCATGCAAACTCTTTGACCTAGAAATACCACTACTAGGTCTGTATCCCAAAAGAGATAAAAAACAAAAAGGAAAAGGACCTATATGTATAAAAATATTTATAGCAGCTCTTTTCTGGGGGTAAAGAATTAGAAGTTGATGGGGATGCCCATCAATTGCGGAATGGCTGAATAAGTTGTGGAATGTGATTGTGACAAAATGCTATTATACTTTAAGAAATGATGAGCAGGATGCTCTCAGAAAAACCTGGAAAGACTTGCATGAGCTGATGCAAAGTGAAATATACTGTGTAACAAAATAACAGCAATATCGTAAGATGATCAACCATGAACGACTTAGCTATTCTCAGCAATACGATGATCCAAGACAACTCTGAAGGACTTATGATGAAAAATGCTATCCATCCTCAGAGAAGGAACTAATAGTGTCTGAATACAGATTGAAGCATACTTTTTTTAATTTTGTTTATTTTTCTTGAGTTTTTTTCCTTGTCTATGTTTTCTCTCATAGCATGACTATTATGAATATGTTTTGGATGACTACACACATAAAACCTACATGGAATTGCTTGCCTTTTCAATGGGGAGGGGGAGGTAGAGAGGGAAGAAGGAGAGAATTTGGAACTCAAAGTTTTAAAAATGAATGTTAAAAATTATTTTTACAAGTAATTGGGGAAAAATAAATACTAGATAAAAGCTTAAAAAGAAAACAGTATGAAAATGACAGGACCAAAGCAGCTGGAAGGCATCCAGTGAGGTCTCTGTCCTAAGAAGATTCCATTTACAGAGGCTGAATTATCTTTAAATTTAAAAAGCAACAGCTGAGTAATCAGTGGTTTATGGTATTATTGTACTACAGTCAAATACACCAGAAACAATGGCAATAAATGGAATCTTTTCATTAATGCCTTTTAAAGGAACAACAAAAAAAATGATGTACTTGCAAACATGTCTTCTTCCCAATGTTTGGGACAATATTGAATATAGCCTTTCCTTTTGAGCTTAACAGATCCTGGGAAAAAATATTTTCTTCACTGAAAATTAACTCAATTAATTGGAATGGTTCTGGTTTCCTGAGGATTGATCATAGAATTAAGAACCCAGTTGTATCAATGATGTTTATTTTTTTAAACCACTCTTTCTATTCAATGTAACCAGTAAAAAAAAAAAAAAGTTTTAGAGTGCCAAACTTGGAATCAGTACAATATAGCTGTGAATCTAACCTCTTTCATTTACTCACAATGTGACCCTAGGCAAGTCATTTCATCCTGAGCCTCTATTTCCTTATCTGTGAAACAGGCTAATAATAACAACTCTGTCCGTCCCACCTTGAATGTGGCCTATTTTATCTTCTCTTAGTTTGGGGCCTGGTTAGTACTTGGTAGACAGCTACCTGGGAACACCAGCTGCTATAGACATAAATAAAGGCAGTGTTGTGTAATGGTTAGCAAGCTAAATTCAAGTCAGGAAGACCAGATTTAAGTACTAAATTTGATGTATACTGACTGTGTGACCCTAGACAAATCACTTCATCTCTTAACACTCTAGGAAACTCTTTAAGACCATAAGTTATGGTGAGGTTACTGACCCACATCCTAGAGTGAGTTTCCTCATTGGACAGTACCCTTTATCAAGGAAATCAAGGTCCACTCCCTATACCTAATAGCAGCAATCTCACAGGATTGTTGTGTGGAACAAAGCAGATAACACATAAAGTGCTTTCCAAATCTTAAGGTGTCATGCAAATTTTAAATTATATTTCGATAGTTCATGTTCAGTTGTTTGATCCCATGCTCTTTAGCCACTAGAACAAAATATGAACTCGGTTTGGTATTTAAGAATGGTATTAAAACAATGTCCAACGATGAGGAAATATTGTAAAACATAAGATAATTCCAGGTATTAAAGAGTAGAACCCAGATCCTAAGAGAGGCCCATGTAGTTATGCTCCTGGCAATACTGGCATAACCTTATGAAAAGATTTCTAAAGGTAGGCATTTGTCCTTTTGCTAATATCCAATAGAGAAACAGGTTTTACAGCTTTATTTGATCTCTTTAAAGAGCTTGAGAGGACATAGGAATGGGGTTGGGAGAACTGGTTCTCATAAAGTAAGAACTAGATTGAATCCTAGTTATTTTTTCAGAAGTACAATGAAATTCTATTGATGGAGCTGTCTACAGGCAAGGGAACCAGGAAACAATATGGCTAATAAGTCCATTTCAGTTGTCTTCACAATCAATATCTATTCCTGAATCAATTATTCAGTGACTCACAGCTGCTGTCATTTTGGCCAAAATATATGAATCCATTTATTTTATATACATAAATATGGCCTGAGAACTGTCACGATTAAATGAACTCTTCCTCACTCTCTCATGGTAGCCTAAGCCTGAGATAGACAGGTGGCACAGTGGATAAAGCGCCAGGTCTGGTGTTAGGAAGACTCATCTTCACTAATTGAAGTCCAGCCTCATACACTGTGACCCTGGGCAAGTCACTTAACACTGTTTGCTTCAGGTTCCTCATCTGTAAAACGAGCTAGAGAAGGAAATGGCAAACCACTCCAATATCTCTACCAAGAAAACCCCAAATAGGGTCACAAAGAGTCGGACACAACTGAAAAATGATTGAAAAACAAAAGACTTGATTCAAGAATCTTTAAGAGTTATTCTCATAGGCCTGTATACCCAGGAGCTTCCTCTCCAGGAGAGTCAGTGGTGATATAGTGGTTAGAGGACTGGCTTTCCAGTCAAGAAGATCTGAGTTCAAGTGCTGAGTCTCTCCCATATTAACTGTGTGACCTCAGGTCTAGTGCTCTAGGCATCTCTCTAAGGCTATGAGATGCCATGGAAGTACTGACCTACATTTAGTACATAAAGACTCCTCATCCAGGAATTTGTTGTCAATAACATCACAGATCCACGCCTCCTCTCCTTCCCTCCAAAAGCATCTGGGATACGGACACTAAAGAACTAAGAGTAGTTATTAGGCCTATTACACTGGTTCCAGTTCTATAGGATCATAAACTCAGATCTGGGAGGGTCCAACCTTCCTCATATACAAATGTGGAACTGAGATCCAGAGAGGTTAAGTGATTTATCCAACAAAGTACTAAGTAGCATGGCAAGAATTTGAATCTAAGTCCTATGACTTTTGATCTAATATTCTTTTTACTATATACCACACTTCCTTCCTCTGAAAGTGATATATAAAATGGGATTATAATTAGGTTTGAATAGATTAAAATGGAGCAAAGTCTTATATCCTAAACATTATTAAGGCTATCTACAGAAGTTTCATTAGGTGTGTGATACACATTGAGTATGTATGTGTGTGGAGAAGGTGATGATGTATGGGGGAAGTAATGATATTGCCTATAGGAACAGAGAAAATGTAATCCTTCTCTTTCCTCAAAAATATAGAAGAGGAACAAAATTAATATACGTATTGTATTGACAAACTAAAAAAGCAAATTCAAGAAAAAAACCCAAATATATGCAGCACATGAGTAGGGAAATAGTGCAAAAGTACAGAGATATTGAAATACATAGTTGGAAGGGGATGAATTGGTTTCCATGGTTGATCAAGTTTCCACTGGGGAAAAAAAGTGGAGGATTGAAATGATTACCCTGATAATTCAGAAAATGTAGGATCCTTAAAATGAAATTTTTAATATTTTGACTTGAATTATTTAAATAGTGACTCCATCTTAATCATCATTATTAACTGTCCAAAGTCTGGGAAATGAGGAGGACATCATTAAATGAGTATCGGATGTACCTGAAGAATAAACAGTGTTGGGATCATTTGTTTAAATTTGTTAGAGGATAATACTAGTCTCTTTAGCAAAGCTGAACTTTGTTCTCAGGTTTTAAATCATAGGAACTATGCTTCATGCACTTTTATACTTGAATCATCATAGGCCTTACTGTCTGTAGCTGTCTCCACTAAATGGAGTAAATAGTATTGTGGAAATCGTAAGAAAACAAGGAAGGTAAGCTTGCAGATGACTGTGTCGAGAAAAGCATTGCTCAATTTTTCATGCTGAGAATGGACAAAGGATGTTTTCATCTGTATGATTTGGTATGGAGCTTCTTGAACACTTAGACTGGTCTGCTTTCAGCTGCTTGGTTGCTTGACAATTTCCTAGAAAATGTGTATAAATTATTTCCTAACTACTTCCTACTTGTAGGTCAGTCAGAGACAGACTAGACTGTATGCATATGCTTAATTTCTGCATTCTCTGATGGAAGAAACAATTTCTAGACACCCTTCTGTTCTTTGCTCCCTACTCTTCATCCCGCACTCCAACACACACAAGAGTATGGTTAAAAATACTATTTTATAAGAACCAATCAATAATTTGGTGTCTCATTTCTTCCATCTTGTATTTGGGTAGTGTCTTTTCATTTAGTATACACATTTATATAGTTATTCTAGTTTTCAGGAACACATATTGGATGTTAAAATTTTATTATTTATTTTAACATTATTTAAAAGAAATTTTTGAGTTCCAAATTCTCTCCCTCCCTCCAACCACTACCCCCACCCATTGAGAAGGCAAGCAATGGGGTAACAATTATACATGTGGAATCATGCAAAACATATTTCTATATTAGCCATGTATTGGACATTTTTGATGGTCAATTACTCTTTCATAGCATCAATGGAACTATTTGGTTAGTAGTGGCATGGCAAGAACACCAATCAAGCTCTTAAGCAGGGGTTCTTAACCTTTGTGTCATGGATCCCTTTGGTAGTCTAATGTAGTCTATGGACCCCTTCTCAGAATAATGTTTTTTAAATTCATGAATAAAATAAATAGGATTGCTAGAAAAAACAATTATATCGAAATAATTATTAAAATATTTTAAAAATTAGTTAAAACAAAACAAGTACATTGATTGAACTGAAGGTAAAAAACCCCTGCTCTCAAGTTTCAGTTTTCTGGAGGAGGATCTCGGGCTAGATTAATTACCAGGTCTCTTTCAACTCTAACATTCTATGATTGATCTATGATCCATTTCTCAACTTTGAATTCAGATATTTTATAAAATACACTTAAGATTCAGAAAGGAAGAGGGAAGAAGGTGTAGCTGCTAATGTTAGGGATTAGGATCAGTCTGTTTTATCTTCCCTATTCTTTTCCACTTAACAATGTGGAACTCAACTTGTGGTTCCAGTGAGGGTTAGGTCAAAGCATCTCAAAGGCTTCATTCTATTGTGACTCATCTGGAACCAGTTTATAGGCATAGATTTTCTAGTTCACACCCCTGAGGTTTAGAATGATGATTGTAAGTTTCATCAAAAAAAAAAAAAGAAAAGAAAAACATTTGGAATAATTGTATGACAGACCACCATCAGGTGAATGGCTCTTAGTGGATTGGCATGATGAATGTCTAACTAAAAATCAGTGTTGAAAACCCTTCCAGCTAACCTTTAACTTCAGGTCATGGACATAACTCCTTACTCACTGAATAGTTAATTCCCTTACCAACTGATTGGGTCCGAGAAACCTGAACTGTCTGCTCTAAACCCAACACTCTCTGAATTCCACAGAACGTGGGATTCAGAATTTGATGCAGATTAATGTCATATATTTAAAGGGAAAAGGTGCCCACTATATGAACTTTGTGTGAAATTTAGGTTGCAATCAAACTATTGGTTTTCTATATTCTTCTAATAATTTGTATTGCCACCAATAAAAATTACTTTAAATAGTCTTTAACAAAAAGAAACTAGGTAATTTTTATAACTTTCACAAAGCCAGATCTTTAGATACATAATGTGGAAGCTGACAGTTCTCTCTGAGCAATGCTAAGGTTTCTTCAGAGAGTTAAATACTAATCAAGACCAAAATAACTTACCTTGAATAGACAAATAAGATCCTAGTCTAAAGAATGCATTATTGTGAGTAATTCAATTAAACAAAAATTGTATTAAGGAGTGTGACTGCGCCCAAGATACTGGGCTCACATAGATGTGAGAGATGTTGCAAAGGTAAACTTGGTAATTGAGGATAGCAACTGGATATGGGGGTGAAGGAGAGGGATGAACAAAAGATCTTAGTAATTTAGAGTTGTTAGAGATCTTCCAGCCAATTCCTCTCACTTTACAGCAAAGGAAACTGAGGTTTAGAGAGGTTAAATGACAAGTAGCTCAAGGACCAGGTCACTCTCTTCCCCTCTCCCTTCTTCAGTTCACTATTACTGTGGAGTATAACAGTATACTTCCAGTCTAGGTGGCTCCCTATTACCTCCAGGATCAAAATCCTTTAGCTTTTAAAGTCCTTTCACAATCTGGCCCCCTTCCCTACCTTTCCAGTTTCCTTCTTTCTTGATCACTCCTATGTACTCTGTGGACCAGTGACTCTGATCTTCTTGCTATTCCTCGAACAAGACACAGCACCTCCCACTTCCAGAGATTTTCACTGTCCCTCATGTCTCAGACGCTATCTCTCCTGATCTCTGCCTCTTGGCTTCCCTGGCTTCCTTCAAGTCTCAACTGAAGTCTCACCTTCTGAAAGAAATTGTTCCTACCCTCCTTAATATCAGTACCTTCTCACTAAAATTATCTCCAATTTATCCTCTTTTGTTTTGTTGTTGTTCAGTCATTTCAGTCGTGTCTGACAGTTTGTGACCCTATTTGGGGTTTTGTTGGCAAAGATACTGGAGTGGTTTGCCATTTTCTTCTCCAGTTCATTTTACAGATGAGGAAACTAAGGCAAACAGGGTTAAGTGACTTATCCAGGATCACACAGCTAATATTTGAACTCTGGTCTTCCTCACTCCAGGACTAGAGTTCTATCCACTGGCCAACCTAGCTGCCCTATCCTCTATATATCTTCTTGATATACAGTTGTTTGCCTTAGAATACAAGATCCTTGAGAGCAAGGACTGTTTATTGCCCCTCTTTGTACCCCCATCACTTAGCATAGTGCCCAGCACAAAGTCAGTGTTTAATAAATGCTTGTTCACTCAATTTGACTTGTCTTAAACTTGTCTTGTCCTTTGATTCCAAATCCAGATGATTTCCACTGTATTATAATAACTTTGCGGTTATGTTTTTGGCTGGCTGGGAGGATAATAATATCTTCCACTAAAAAAGGGAGTCACAGGAGGGGCACATTTAGGGGAAAGTTCTGTTTTGGCCTTGATGACTTAGAGATAGTGATGTGACATCCAGGAAATTGGCAGTGCAGGGCTCTCTCAGGGGAAAGAGGTTAGGCCTAGAGATGCAGATTTGGGAGTTATCTTCAGAGAAGCAATAATTGGTCCCATGGGCATATATGAGTTTACCAAGGGAATGAATATAGAAAGAATAAAAGAAATTAGTTGAGGACTGTCTAGACCCCAAATACTATTAATGGAAAACAGGTAATCATTTTGGTAGCCACAAATGCAAAGTGTTCTTTATTTGTGAGGCATCATAACATAGAACAGATTGACACCTAGGGCTAGAAAAGCTCCTTTATATCAACTTGGCCAAGAGTTCTTAACCTGGTGTCCATGAAGTTGGGGGGATTTTTTTTTAATTATGAAAACTGTATTTCAATACAATTAGCTTTCTCTGTAATCTTATACATATGCATATAAAAACACTAATCTAAGAAGGGTTGGACAGGTTTCACCAGGATGTGCAAAAGACTCCATCACACTGTGGACGTGTGCTCTGTAATGCCTGTGCTAACCAATTAAATATTCTAGAGCTTCCCTTTTTCACAGGGAAACCAGACAATGCGGTGGCACAACAATTAGCCAATCAGGAGCACTTCTGAAGCCTGGGGCTGCTTGACATACAAGTGATCTTTTTTCTAGTAAACATTAGCTAGACACAGAGATGACTGCAACTGCTGAAACCAGTCGAGATCAGCTCAGAGAGGGCAGCAGATATCTTGGTTCCTAACTTATCTAAAGAGCAGCAAACATTCTGCTTTTTCTGATTTGTTGTGTTTGCAGATGTCTTCTCCCTGGACCCCCACTCCTCTGACATCCCGATCTATTATATTTCTCCCTTAACCCCCCATTTAGTCATAAATACCTCAAATATGTATAAATACCTCACCCTTTTCCCACTCCCTTTTGAGCAACTGAGAACTTTGTCTCTCACTACTCCACCTTGCAAGCTTCTTCCTTTCAGGCAATAAACACTGTTATAATCCTTGTAAACTGTGAATTGGCTCATTCTAGGTTCCCTTTTGAACCTGGAGTTTCTTCTGTTTTAGTATTTCACAGGGGTATTTATTTTAACAATACAAAAAAAGATCAATGACCCCTGATCTAGTCCAACCAACTAATTTTACAGAAACTAAAGTCCAAAGAAGTTGGATGACTTGTTCAAGGCTACACAGCTAGTTGGTAACTGAGCTTTAGTTAAAATACAGTTCTTATTTCAGTTGACTTTTGTCTCTTCTGTAAAATAATAATTATCAAGTTTTCCTGGCTTCATAATGTTGGATTTACTCAATATTTGATTAAGAAACTTACAACTCTGTTAGTAATGTCATAGTCCATGACAACTTCATTAAAGAATGAGACAAAGACAATAAGAAAGGATCCATAGCTATAAATATTCAGAGCAAAACAAAACCCTGGAAACAAGGTATGTGTCTGACAGTTGAGAAAGAAATATACAATTTGGTGTATGTGGATTTGATGGAATATTATTGTACCATCAGTATATGAAGAATTCAGAGAAGCATGAGAAGACTTACAAAGTTAAGCAAGCAATCAAAACAATGAATACAATGACTACTGCGGCATTGTAAGTAAAATCAACGCTAAAGTCAACAAAACTTGGGCCTAGAACAAAGGACAATAATGGTGGTACCAAAATTTTAAAGTTAAAGCACAATTACTTTCTGTTAACAAATGGTAAATAACAAAGGTGAAAATTGAAATCTATTATATGTTATAATCACCTAGAGGCAGCTAGGTGGCTCAGTGGATAAAGTTCTGTGCCTAGAGTCAGGAAGACCCAAGTTCAAATATAACCTCAGACATTTATTAGCTGTGTGACCCTGGACAAGTCTCTTAACCCCTGCCCTAATCCACTGGAGAAGGAAATGACAAACCACTCCAGTATCTTTGCCAAGAAAACTGCATGGACAGTATTGGGGTGCTATGGTCTATGGGATCACAAAGAGTCAGACACAACTGAACAACAATCACACTATCAGGATAAGTTTGCTTTTAGGGGGGAGAGTGGGAGGATGTACTTTGTGGAAGCTCTATTTGAATGTTTGTTGGGATGCTGCTGCAGCGCCAAAGCTAAATATTTCTGTTTTTAAAAAAGACATCAGATTAGATCATAAATAAAAAGGAAATGTAAATAGAAGGAGTATTTCTTAGCTTAGCCTGGATTATTTAAACATAAAATCCAATTATATTTAAACGTTTCACTAGATTTTTTTCCACAAAGGATGCCTTCACTCAACTTTTATTTTTGTTTACTAATGTCTTAAATTGAACTTTTCCTAGTATTTGTCCAAAGAGGAAATGGGTGGTGGAAGAATACAGCCCTGCCTGTGGACATGTGGGAACTCTCATTGTATTCACCTCTTTAGTCCCATGTTTCTAAGACTGTGCTGTCCTGCATGTGGGTAGAGCCTAGGGCAGAAAGGGAAAACTTAGAAGGAGCATATCGATGGTGATTCTGCCTGCTGAAAGCATATTCTTTTCTTTCCCTATGTGAGTTGGCTCTGGCCAGTTGCCACGCAGTAAGTGTTCCTGTTCCAGTGGTCAAGCAATTTTTTTTCAGCACAAAGAATTTCTTACAAGGCTGCTGTGCAGAAACCACTGTATAACTAATGGAAAACTGTATGTTATTTTCTTTCAGTATATTTTAAAACAATGTTGGGGTGGGAGGAGAAAGATTATCCCTTTAGAAATATAAATTCCATAACTATTAGAAGCATGCTTTGGTGATTTATATATGAAGAAACTGAGATCTGAAGAGGTTAAGTAACCTCAGAGGTCAGGAAGAATGAGGGAATTGGAGTGAATTAAAAGGGCTTGTGCTGGGGCAAATTGCTGGAAGAAAAAGATAGTGATATGCTACATAATGATCTGTACCCAGCATTGCTATAATCTTTCTTTCTTTGCTCTTTTTTTGATTTTCAAGGAGGAGAATAAGGAGAGTGGAATGGAACTAAGCACAGAAGCTCACATCTGTATAGTGCTTAAAAGTTCACAGAAATGATTTCTTCATTATAACCCTATAAGGTAAGTTGTACAGTTATTATTATCACCGAATTTATGGTTCATAGGAGTTAGGAGATTATCCTACTGTCATATTATCATAGATGTAAAGCTAGAAGGACCTTAAATGTCATCAAGATCACCTTTCTCATCTTACAGAAAAAGAAACTGAGACCAAGAGAGCTTGAATGCAAAGAAGATAGAGGAGAGGCAGAATGAAAAAGGTGGTTTGTCAGAACTGAATGGGGAGAGATCAGAAAGAAATATTACTGTTTTCTCTTTTCTAAGTTGAAAGTAGATAAGTAAAAGTTGAGTGAAGGTACCTGTATGAGTTGCTTGTTTGTGATTTTTTTATGCAAATCTTCTTTGAAACCCCAAAGTAGATATTCACTTCCAAACAACCATAAAATAGCACCCCAAAACAAATCCTGGAATAGCAAAATGAGCAAAAACACTGTAGTGAAACAATCATTTAGCCCAAGAAGCTTGGAAGATTGCCAAGAAAGGTTTGTCTCACTTGGGCAAGAGGGGAATGAAGTCCAGGACAGGAAGTGTCCCAGTAAGCTAGCAGCAAATCCCACCTCAGGAAACCAATGGGAAATTCTGACCCCCAGTGTGGTGGAGCAGGCAAAACCCCAATACCCGGACCCTCCATGTATCTCAGCATAGCCCGGGCAAACAGGCAACCTCCAGCAGGCAGACTGCCATGTGCTCCAGTGTAGGCCCAGGGAAATGCAGAAACAACCCATCAGCCTCAGCACAGGCCAGACACCAGCACTAGGACCCTGGCTCAGCCCCAGGTAAGTTGCCAAACCCTTACAGTTTCCAGCAGCTCCAACCACCCCCCACTCCCTCAGT
>NW_020954559.1:48605600-48606437 GCF_900497805.2 Vombatus ursinus | reverse complement strand
TCAAAGAGGGAATCATATACACAATCAGTTGAATATAGAAATCTATCTTACCTGACAGGGAGGTAGGAGGGGAGGAGATCAAGTAAATGTCAGGGGGACTGACAGAAGGGAGGGCAGATCAGGGGAGGTGATAGACAGAAGCAAAACACAGCTGAGGAGGGAAAGAGTGAAAGGAGAGAGAGGACAAAAAGAAGGAAAAATAGGATGGCAGGAAATACACAGTCATCATAACTATGAATATGAATGGGATGGACTCTCCCGTAAACTGGAAACAGACAACAGACTGGATTAAAAACCAGAATTGTATAATATGTTGTTCACAAGAAACACACTTGAAGTAAGTGCGAGTACACTTTACACAGAGTAAAGGTGAAAGGCTGGAGCAGAATCTATCACGCTTCGGCTGACATAAAAAAAAAAAATCAGGGGTAACAATCCTGACCTCAGACAAAGTAAAAGCAAAATTAGAGCTAATTAAAAGAGATAAGGAAGAAAACCACATCTTGCTAAAAGGTACCATAAACAATGAAGTAGTATCAATACTAATCATTTATATGTATATAATTAGTATTGGTATAGCATCTAAATTCTTAAAGAAGGAGTTAAGTGAGTTACAGGCATTATGAAATGTAGAATAGATAATTTTGATTATATTAAAATAAAAAGCTTTTGTACAAACAAAACCAATGCAACCAAGATTAGAAGAAAAGAAGAAAGCTGGGAAATTATAGTAAGTGTCTCTGATAAAGGCCTCACTTCTCAACTATATAGAGAATTGAGTCAAATTTATAGGAATACAAACCATTCCCCAATTGATAAATGGTCAAAGGATATGAA
>NW_020954559.1:48601528-48605447 GCF_900497805.2 Vombatus ursinus | reverse complement strand
ACTATGTCCAAAGGGCAACCAAACTGTGCTTACCCTTTGACCCAGCAAAACCATTTCTAGGTCTGTATCCCAAAGAGATCATAAATAAGGGAAAAAGACTACATGTGTAAAAATATTAATAGCAGCCCTTTTTATGGTGGAAAAATATTGGAAATTGAGGAGATGCCCATCAATTGGGGAACAGCTGAACAAGCTGTGGTATATGAATGTAATGGAATACTATTGTGCAATAAGAAATGATGAATAGACACATATCAGAAAAACCTGGAAAGACTTGTTCAAACTGATGCAAAAAGAAATGAGGAGAACCAGGAAAACATTGTACAGCAACATTGTGTGACGATCAGCTATGAATGACTCAGCTCTTCTCAGCAACATAATGATCCAAGATAAGTACAAAGGACTCAGGAAGGAAAATGATATTCATATCCAGATAAAGAACTGATTGACTCTGAATGCAGATTGAAGGATACTTTTTTCATTTTATTCTTTCTTGTGGTTTTTTCCCCTCTGATCTGTTTCTTCTTTCACAACTGTGACTAATATGGAAATATGTTCTACATGAGAGCACATGTATAAACTACATCAAATTGCCTACCATTTTAGGAAGAGAGGAGATGAGGGAGAGAGGGAGAAAAATTTAGAACTCAAAATCTTGTAAAAATGAATACTAAAATTTGCTTTGACATGTAATTGAGAAAAAAATGATACTATTAAAAAAAGAAACTCCAAAGCACCTAAGCCAGTATCAGGATGTTGAATAAGCATACTTCCATTGCTGTTCTAATCAAAGTTACTTTTCAATTAAAAAAATATTATAACTATTAATATAGCATCATCAAACTCCCCACATTGTCATTTGGTTGATTTCCTCAGACACAAATCAAATAGTTATCCTTCACTCAGTGGAATGAACTCTCCTTAGCATCAGTCTTTTTTTTTTTTAAAACTATCCTCACACCATTGTTTTTCTTAGAACTAATTAGACTGTATGTTCCTTGAAGGTAGGGACTATTTTCATATCATAGCAGATAGGGTGAAGGAATTGAAGTTAGGAAAACATACAATTGAATCTTTCTTTAGACACTTACTAGCTATCAGCCTTAGTAAGCCGCTTGCAGTTAATCAATCAATTAACAAGCATTTATTAAATACATACAGTGTGCCAGGCTATGCTAAGCCTTAGAGACAAAGGAAGGCAAGATTCCTCACCTGTAAAATGGGGATAATAATAGTACTTACTTCAATGGGTTACTTAGAGAATCAAATTAAATCAAAACTATCTCTCTCTCTCAATATATATATATATATATATACATATATAATATATATACATATACAGCATCTTGCAAATCTCAATGAGCTACATATACATTATTTATATTATTGATTACTCATAATATATTATTATTTATTATTTTCTTCAGCATCTAGCACAGTTTTAATACAGAGTAGTCCCTTAATAAATATTTGTTGAATGTAACTGAATTAACACTACATCCTCTGGAAGGATTTCGATTTAAGAGAAATTTCAGTCTGATTGTTCCACTTGGGCCTAGGAGAATGTCAGGGTTAAATTAAGCAGTCATAAATGACAGTTGAAGTTCAATCAAGATATGCTAAATGTTATCTTGGTCTTTTTATTCTGGAACTTGAAATATAAAGTATATCCTTCTTTAAATATAAAATGTTAGTAATTATTTAATCTTTCAGTTATTTTAACAAAGAGTTATATTATTTTTTTCATGCAAAAGTACAACTGATTAGATCTAGTATTATCTTTTCTCTCTGGTTCTCATATTTGTGACTAGCCTAATTAATTGGTCCACGAAACCATAACCAGGCAACAGTTTTTATCTCATGTCAGCTATCAAGATGGAAAACATGTAGTTTTGTTTTGTTTGTTTTTTGTCCAGGCAATGGGATTAAGTGACTTGCCCAGGGTCACATAGCTAATAAGTGTTATGTGTCTGAGGCTGGATTTGAACTCAGGTCCTCCTGAATCCAGGGCCAGTGATCTATCCTCTGTACCACCTAGCTGTCCCAGGAAATGTAGTTTTGTTTTTTTTTTGTTGTTGTTGTTTATTTTTTGTTTGTTTGTTTTTGTCGAGGCAATTGAGGTTAAGTGACTTGCCCAGGGTCATACAGCTAATAAGTGTTAAGTGTCCCAGGCTGGATTTGAACTCAAGTCTTCCGGACTCCAAGGCCAGATCTCTATGCACTGCACCAGCTAGCTGCCCCCGTGGAAATATAGTTTTTAAAGGGCTGCCGTTGATATCTCTAACCTGCAGAATGATGATATGTCACAATTGCAGAATGTGTTCTTTAAAAAAACAAACAAACAAACAAACAAACTTGGTGCAGCTAGGAAGTGCATTGGATAGAGCACCGGCCATGATGTCAGGAGGACTGGAGTTCAAATCCAGCTTCAGACACTTGACACTTCCTAGCTCTGTGACCCTGGGCAAGTCACTTAACCCCATTGCTTAGCAAAAAACCAAACCAAAACCAAAACAAAAAAAACCAAAACCTTATTGTGGATGGGCAGCCCATATTATCCAAAGTCAATAAGAGTGAGGGTAGAAAAGTCAACCTCATTATTCCATTTTCAAACAAGAGACAATAAAAATTGGGGATCAACAGTTTTTCTTTTGACTATATTACAACCAAATTGAAGGTGGTGTATCATGATGAGACAAATGAATTTATTGCTGACCTTTATGTCCCTATGGATTTTTTTAAATCCTAAACAAAAATAATAAATCTTGTCTAGGAAAAACATCTTCGATACTCCAAAGATTTGTTATTTTGTGTATAATGTGGGTACTCCTTCCAATGATATAGATAAAAACTTTTCTTTGCAACTATGTAGATAGTCTTCTTACGTTAATCTGTCAATAAACATTTATTAAGTACCTACTATGTGCCAGGCACTGTGCTAAGGACTGGGGTTGCAAAGAAAGGCAAAAGACAGTCCCTGCCCTCAAGGGGCTTACAATCTAATAGGAGAACTGCTGGGGTTAAATTTCATCATTGCATATCACATTCATCTGCTGATGAGCCTCTCTGATCCTAGCTAAACTGGTTCTCAAATGACAGACCCATCAACAGCTCTATCCTCAAAGCCTTTTCAACTTGTTAGGACTTGTACTCTACTGGCATAGCCTTGGAGAACCTGAGGTTGCCTTCATGCCACAATGAAGCAGAAGACTCAATTGATAGATGAAAAGCATCATTTACAGAAATATAATTTATATAGTTTTCCCTCTTTGTGTCTAAAAGCCCTGCACAGATGTCATTAAATCTAGCTTCTTTTCCTCTGCAGAGAGATTGTGGGGTACAAAGTTTTACACTTCAAATCTGGAAAACCTAGATTCAGATCATGCCTCTGACATTTACTGTGTGACCAGGTCAATTAATTTCTCTGATGCTCAGGGAACTCTTTAAGACTTATAGATTAACATACATATATATAATGCAAAAATTATATATACACATATAAATATAATAATATATATACATATATATACATGCTTGTGTGTGTGCATGGATGAGATCACAGATTTGTTGGAAAAAGTAAAATCTTACCTAGATTGTAGCTCTTTGAGGGCAAGGACAATGCCTTATTTCAGGTTTATAGCTCTCCCAGCACCTAGCTCAATGCTGTACACGTAATAGGAGTCTAAACAACATTTGAGGGTTCTTATTACCAAAAATCTAATAAATAATCTGGGGAGGGAGTTTGGATGGAGACTGTGCTTGGAGTCAGGAAGACAGGAAGACCTAAATTCACATTCTCTCTCTCTTTCTCTCCACACAAACACATATACATATATAATGAGATATACATATAGATAGATAGATAGATAGATAGATAGATAGACAGACAGACAGATGGGGGAGAGAGAGAGAGAGAGAG
>NW_020954559.1:48597881-48601499 GCF_900497805.2 Vombatus ursinus | reverse complement strand
AATTTTCCACACTGATAAAATCATAGCTCTTCAATGCTATGTTGACGCATACCTCTGTGAGGCAAATAAGCATTCTTCTTTGCCTTGTGTTGATTTTCTAAGAACCCTGAGGCCCAGAGATGTTATGTTTTCCCCAAGTCACAAAGACTGTTAATGGGAAAGCTAGTGCGATATAAATCAGTTACCTGATTTCTTAGTCTAAAATGCTCTCCAATGACTATCGATTTCTAATCTAAGGAGTGGATTTGGGATTTCCTTGGTACAGGAGGGAACTCTTTTTACCTCCGAACTCTCTGCAACTTAGAGTCTTACAGAGTTGATCGAAAGGTTAAGTATATTGTTCAGAATTGCATGACCTGGATGTCAGAGGCAGCACTTGAATCCAGGTCTTTCTGGCTATGAGGATTGTTTTCTATCCATTATGACATGCTGCCAGGATCTACAGGTTTAATAAAAAATGTCCATTGTTGTTGTTGCTGTTTGTTGTGTCTAACTCTTCATGACCCCAACTGGAGTTTTGTTTTTTGTTTTTTGTTTTTTTTTGGTAAAGATACTAAAGTGGCTTGCCACTTCCTTCTCCAGCTCATTTTACAGATGAAGAAACTGAGGCAAACTAGATTAAGTGATTTGCCCAGAGTCACACAGCTAGTAAGTGTCTGAGGCCAAATTTGGACTCAGGTCTTCCTGATTCCAGGCTCAGCACTCTATCCACTGTTTCATATAGCTCCTCCCCACCAAATGCCTGTTAATTAATGTTCTATTTATTGAAGATGTGCCTGTGAACTGTCTCCGTATTTGGGGTCAAGAGATCTATGGTTATTGAAGGAAATTCTCTGGACTGCATTTCCAAGGGGGTTATGTTTTAACCCATAGAACTGAAAGACCAAGAATGATGGGAAAGTCTTACAGCAGAGGAGATGGTCTCCATTTCTGAGGAGCAGAACAACTGGTAGATGAGAACAGCATCAGAAATGGAAATAGCTGCATGTGTTATGCAGTGGGGGAACTCGCCAATCATGGCTCAGTCCTTAGACCATAAGCATCATGACCCATCTGGTGCCAATCCATATGGAGGTAGAGGGTCTGCTTGCCCTTTCCTTCCTGGCTTCAAAGCACCCAAATTATTCTTGTTTGTTTGTTTGTTTTTATCAGAACTGTGATTTCATTGTTATGTATAAAAACAAAAAACTCCCAATGAGGAAACTTTCTCTACTGAAAGATATACCTCACTGTGCCATCCCCTAGGATGACAAAACATAAATAGAGACTTTTTGATTCTTTCTGAGGACTTACTGTCTAGTAAACAAATTGGAGCCACTTCAAAAGGGAATAAAATAGTCAAGCAATAATAATTGTGAATGTTTTGTTTTTGTTGATACTATAGTTTTGTATATTAAAATAATTTATAGAATATTAGAGCAGCAAGGGATTCTGAGGACCATTGCTTCAGGGAAGTTACATGAATTGGCCACTGTCACACAGCAGGTAAGTATTAGAACTCTGCTGAAAAATGGTTCATATATCACATAGAAGCATGTTCCTTTGGCTTTCTTGGATTGCTGCTAAATATAGTGTGTGGCATCAGTTTTGCTTCAAGTGACAATTAAAATTTACTCTGCAGAGCTTTGTTGGAAAGGAACAGATTGCCCCAAAATTCTTCCTTGTTCAAACCAATATTTGTATTTCTCAGACTCTTAATACCTAGCCAGAAAGTTGTCCAAAAACATTGCACTTATTGCCAGACTTGGTTGACATATTAGTTTTCCTGAATTTCTTTTTCTCTTTCTTTTTTGAATCTTTGTTACAAGGGTTGGGTCACTAGATAAGGGAAGGTGATGGGAGGGGACATGTTCAAAAATAAAGTGATATAAAATATGATGTTCTTTAATTTTAGAGAAGGTCCTTTAAAATCCTTGAAAATATCTAAGATAGAGTCTGACTAATGTCAATGTAATTTAGCATTTGGATAGCAAGGTGGCACAGCGAATAGTGTTGAACATACAGTCAACAAGACTTTAGTGAATTCTGCTGTAGATACTTATCATCTGTGTGATCTTGGGTAAATTAACTTTTCTCAACCTCAGTTTCTTCAACTATAAAATGGGATAACAATAGCATCTACCTCACAAAGTTGTTATGAATGTCAAATGAGATAATTTCTGCAAAGTGTTGTACAAATTTTAATAGTGCTATATAAATTGTAACTATTATTATTATATGTTGGATATGTTATGTTATAACATTCTTATTTGATTTATATGTAATTTGGGAAATGTTATTTTTTGAATGACCTTATTCTCTCTCTTTCTTACCCATTATAATTCAATTCTTTCTTCTTCCTGAACTTTGGTAGCATTTTAGACATCTCTTATGAAACTTCACATATTCTGCTTTGTATTGTAGTTAATTGTGTACTTGCATCATTGTTTTTCCTGCTACAGTGTAAGTTCTTTGAAGGTAGGGACCTCACCTTTGTTGTTTTTTAATTCACTGCAGCATCTTAGCAACAATGCCTTGAATGTAATGAGAGCTCAATTAGTATCTGTTGAATTGAATTTTTGAATTATACCTACTGTCAGAAGCCATCTTAGTCTTCAGATAAACAAGCAGACAAAAAGTTCTTTTGGGTTTATTTATAAGCTTTTTGTAAACATGGTCATGCCACACTAAGATAAAACACAAGGATTTTTTTTCCAATTGTTTGATGTTTTGGGCTTTTTGTTTTTTCATTTCTTTTTTCCAGTGTATATGTTTGGGAGGGTTTAAAAATATGATAGAAGGAAGGAGGAAAGGAAGAAAGGAAGGAAGGAAGGAGGAAGGGAGAGAAGAAGGGAGGGAAGGGAGACAGAGAAACAGAGAGACAAAGAAACCTTTGTTAACACAGAGAAGAGAAAGAAGGCCATATAAGCTGGACAGTTTTGAAAAGTTCTGAACTGATCTTATACATCTAAAAACAGAAGTAAGCTACATATAATAGAGATTTGCAGTTTCATCTATAATCCTCTTTATCTGTTCTATTATATATATTCAAATGGCCATTCTACTTAGTATTTGTTAAGAATACACATTTTAAAAAACAGAAACAAGATGATGATGGCCATCGTATAAAAAAGAAGCAAGACTTCTGCTTAGATCCCAGTAGAACCCAACCCTAGAGCCTTCAGTTATTCCAGTAGGTTAGGAGATAATGCAGTGTTATCTAACTTAGTGACCCTGGTGTCACTGTTAAGTCAGAGCACCTTTTAAAGCAGTATTCCATCAGAGTTAATGTCAGCTAAGTATGCATAGTTTAACTACTGGGGCTGTTTGCTTTTGGGGAAAGATGAGAGGCTTGTTTTCTCAATTAAATCCACCCACTTACAAGAATGAATAAGAAAGCATTCTTTGACATGTAAGAAAAACTTGGCACCTCTTGAGTCCAGTAACATAAGTCTATAAACCAGAGTATCATATGCTGGCTTATACAGAACAGGGTTTATTGCCATTGAGGCTAGTATAGCCACATTCTTATATGAAGATATGATATTCACTTTGCCTATATGTTACAAATTACTAAATGTTTGAGAGAAAGAGAGAGAGAGAGAGAGAGAGAGAGAGAGAGAGAGAGAGAGAGAGAGA
>NW_020954559.1:48578246-48597857 GCF_900497805.2 Vombatus ursinus | reverse complement strand
ATAAAAGGTACACAAACATCCAGAAATTACTGGCATACAGAAATCATCTGAATGTACCCTTATGTGCTATCTCTTTCCTAGACTTGTGTAACTTATTTTTTGTACTTAGTATAAATAAAACATTACCCTGCCAGAGTAGTTAGTAATAAATTAGTCTTAGGACAACCTCAAATGTTTTTCATGGTAAGCACCTGAGGAATGTCTGACACTTATGAGTAGCAAAATGGGGGTGAAGTGGGGGGAGGAGGAATTTATTTTATCCTGTCTTTCTCCATCATTTCTTCCAGTGATATGTTGGGCACATGAGTTTAAAGGTTTTTAGTGAAGAAGCAAAACCTGTTGCAGGCGGCTTTGCTTTTTTGAAAGACTTGTAAAATATTGTCTCATGATGTGTCATCTCTTTACCTACAGCTTTTAATAAGTCAGAGTTTTTAAGTACCATTTGTAAGTTTGTTTTGAGATTATACTATAGATTAATTGTAGATATTAAAAGCTTACTTTAAAAAATTCACACCTTTATTGTTCATAGAAACTTACACATCTCAGTTTTTTCCTGAACAGATCATTCATGCCTCATGATTCTCCTGCTGTAGGAAGTATTTAAAAATATAGCCGCACCTACAGTGGAATATAAGCTTTTATAGAGTGGTAATTGTCATTTTTGTTATTATATTCCTAGTGCCTAGCACTATGCCAAGTGAGTGTTTGATAAATGTTTGTGTAATTAAAAAAAACCTTTTTGCCCTAAAAATTTAAATGGGAAGTTACAGATGTATAAATGGCCAAATATGACTATGAGTTACATGGGTCACCTCTCTGGGCCTCAGTTTCTTCATCTATAAAATGAAAGAATAGGTTTGTAGGTCTTTTTCTGTTCTGACTTCCTATGATTGATCTCTAGCAGTTAGGTGGATGGCATAATGGATAGAGTGCTGGGCCTGGAGTCAGGGAAACTCATCTTCCTGAGTTCAAATCTGGCCTCAGACACTAGCTTTGTGACCCTGGGCAAGTCACTTAAGCCTATTTGCATCAGTTTCTTCATCTGTAAAATGAGCTGGAGAAGAAAATAGCAATTGCTCCAATATCTTTGCTAAGAAAACCCCAAATGGGCTCACAAAGCATTGGATAAGACTGAAAAACAACTGAACATAGTCAATCTTTCACCTTTTTAATGACGTGCCTAGGTGGTTAGTCTTCCTCTCCATCCTGACATACTCGAAGAATTTAATGTTTAAATCAATGACCATTCTAACACCCTGGTTTTTCAAATTCAATCTATCAGTAGAAATGACTTTAATGAAAAGGCATTACCATCTGCCTTGCACCCCAAGGACCATGAGACCTTTTCATTTGATTTGCAGCTGAAACTTTCCTTATGTGTTTTCTCCCTCTTACAATGTGAGCTCCTTGAGGGCAGGGACTACTTCACTTTTCTATTTGCAGTCCTAGTACTTAGCACATTGTTTTGCACATAGTGTGTGCTTAATAAATGAATTATTTATTTAGTCAATTCTTCAACCTTTTCAACTTCTCTAACCTCCACTTTTATTGGTGTTCCTTACAGAATGTCCCTTCCAGAGGTGGTCATATCATTGTTCTCATCATCACCCCAAATTCCTTTATCTCTAAGATCCTAAAACTTTGAAATTTGCATATCTAATAATAATCTATTCTTTCACTATACTTCTTTATGCCTCTAGAACCTGCTATTCACCCTTGAGACCTCTGATTCCTCAGTTCCTTCTGATTCTCCCAGTCTTACTTCCCTATTCTAACGTTTTTATCTTCTTTTACCATTTTGATCTTTACTCAACCACTTTAATAGTACATTTTCCCTAATATGGAATCCTTCCTTGACACTATCCTATAATATCTAAACCTCAACCCTGGGTTATTTTCCCATCATAGGCTTCACTCTTCCTTAAATGCTTTTTGAGGAAGTTTTAAAGCTGTGTTGACTTGGTCATATGCATTCATCCTATCTAAACTCATTTGAACCCTCACTTCTTCACAGTAATCTTTCTTTTAATTTATTCCTGCTTGATGTACCATGGTAGCTATCCTAAGCCTTCCCTTTCCTCAAATCCCCAAGTCACTTGCAAAAAATTCCCTTCCCTTTTTCACACCTCCAGACTTGTCTATATTTTCACCTAC
Source organism: Vombatus ursinus (assembly GCF_900497805.2). Taxonomy (NCBI): domain Eukaryota; kingdom Metazoa; phylum Chordata; class Mammalia; order Diprotodontia; family Vombatidae; genus Vombatus; species Vombatus ursinus. Next base: position 48,595,703 of record NW_020954559.1, on the reverse strand, counting down.
TCTTCTCTCATTTCTTCTGATCTCAGAGGCCAAAGAGGTTGTCCTGGACCTTGACAAGTCTAATCCCTCCACTGTATCCTTGTTCTAATCTCCTCTCCTCTCTTCTCCTCTCTTCTCCTCTCCTCTCCTCTCTTCTCCTCTCCTTTCCTCTCCTCTCCTCTCCTCTTCTCTTCTCTCTCTTTCTCTCTCTCTCTCCCCCTCCTTTCTCTCTCTCTCATTGATCATTCATTCCCTCTCTCATTTTCACCATCTCCCTCAATTGACTCTTCTCCTTCTGTGTACAAAATGATCAGCTCTTCCCTGTACTAAAACCAATTGTTTTTAAAAACATCACTTTCTCTTGATACTGACACCCTCTATTATCTCCTTCACTGTGGAATTTTTTAAAGCCTCTACTTGCTCACTACTCACTCCTCAGTTCTCTGAAATATGATTTCCATCTCCACCACTGTAGTGAAATAGCCCCCTCCAAGGATGCTAATGATCTTTTCTCAGTACTTAGCCTTCTTGACTTTTGTGTAGCATTTGAAATCGTGGACCACTCTCTTTTTAATTCTCTCTCCTCCTACATCAACATCTGGGGCATTGTTTTCTCCTTTTGCTCCTCTCAAATGTCAGACTGTGCCTTTCTTGTCTTCTTCACTGGTCTATCTTCCTTGCCCTTACAGGTTAGTGTAAGGACTTACACTATGGACTTAGCCTTTTTCTTCTCTTTCTCTATTTTGTGAACCTCATCAATTTTTTTTTGTCTAGGCAATGGGGTTAAGTGACTTGCCCAGGGTCATACAGCTAGTGAGTGTTATGTGTCTGAGGCTGAATTTGAACTCAGGTCCTCCTGACTCCAAGGCTGGTGCCACCTACTGCCCAACCCTGATCAATTCTGCCCATTACCACATTTTCAAGGATCACTTCTAAATTTATATGTACATCTCTTAGGAAGAGGAGTATGTCAGAATGGATAGAGTGCTGGAGTTAGTCATACAGTTCTTGCTTTGAGTCCCATCTCCAACACTTAGCAGCCATGTGATCACAGGTAAGTCACTTTATCTCTTTGTGGCTTAGTTTCGTCATTCAGGAAAACTGTTTCATCATCTTTAATAATAACTATAGTTCTCATATCAAAGTATCTTGATGAGGTCAAGATAAGATAATGCATGCAAAATATTTTACAAAACTTAAAGTACTTTATAAACGTCAATTATTATTATCTCCCTTTGAATTTGTTGTACATTTTCAACTTCTTTTTGGAAATTTCTTCTTGATTCACTGATACCTTGAATCAACACAGGCAAAAACAAACTCATCATCTCTCCCCAAACTTCCCTTCATTGAAGCATACCTGTTTCTGTTGTACTATCTCCCCAGTTACTCAGACTTAATTCTTCCAGTATAGTATAGTAAGAGCACTGGCTCTGGAGTCAGAGGAACTGGGTTCAAATCTCACTTCTTATAATTGCTATCTGTATCACCCTGGACAAGTCACTTTCCCTCTCTTGGGGTTCAGCTTCCCCACTTGTAAAATGAGGAGGCTGGACAAGAAAGCTTCTTGGGTTCCCTCCAGCTCTTGATCTATGGTACTATGATCCTTACTATTCGCATTCAATCAGTTGCCAATTCTTGTTGATCCTTCCACTAAAAGATCTCACCCCATTCAACACTACCATAACTATCATTCAAGCCCCCATTACCTCTTTCCTGGATTGTTGTAAAAGGATCCTGTGTTCTCCTCTTCCCTCCAGCATCTCTTTTCTTCCTCACAGTTGTCAAAATAATTTTTCTGAAGCATAGACAGTGGCTCCTTATTAACTCTATGACAAAATAACAATAGTTGACATTTATAATAATGCTTTACGATTTACAAACTACTTTACATACACATCTTGTCTGGTATAAATTCTTTACCCTATTAATTGAGGAATCCATTTCAAGCTGATCTTTCCAGTATTATTTCATACTGTTCTTTAAAACCTCTATTCCTGCTAAACTGGAATATTAGCTACTCTCCCATAACATCCTGATCTCTTTTTACTCCTCTGTGTATTTTATATTCTAAGAAGCTATTTCCATGGTTAAAACACATTCCCTCCACCTGTAAAAATCTTTTTCTTCCTTGAATGGCCCATTCAAGTAACACCTTTCCCATGTTTATTTAGCTGTGTCTGACTCTTCATGATCCCATTTGGGGTTTTCTTGCCAAAGATAATGGCATAGTTTGCCATTTTCTTCTCCAGCTCATTTTACAGCTAAGGAAACTGAGGCATCTTTCCCAAGAAACCTTTTGTAATATCCCAGAAGAATGTTCTTATTCAAATTATCTTAGAGTACTTGAGTGTAAACTTCTTTGTCCTTGTCGTATTTTAATATTGTATCATACTAATCTATTTATGTGCCTGATCCTACCTCATTCCTTGTAAGCTCCTTGAGGACAAGTACCTAGTTGGTTTTTTTTTTTTAATCTTTATGTGTACTGGGTCCAGCACAGTGTTTTTGTGTGTAGTAAGCACTTATTAAACATTGATTGAATCAAATGAGTATATTATTCCATTTTACACTGCCATAAAACTCTTAGTGTTTAAGTACTAAATAATAAATTATTTCAGCAAAAAATTGAACATAAATTCATTTATGTTCATTTATATTTCCTATTATATTTATATTTTCCTATTATATTTTCCTACTTCAGTTTGGCATGATCAAAGAAACAGTTATGAGATGGTCTACTTTTATTGAAGTGTAAGGGGGCCTTTTTGCAGCTTAATCTTATTTGCAACATCTGAGTAGCATGGTAGATCTTGTGCTAGACTGGAGTCAGGAATACCTGGATTCAAATTATGCTTCAGACATTTACTATCCATTTGTCATCATTATTCTTTCTCAACCTCAGTTTCTTTATCTGTAAAATAGTGCTATTAATAGCACTTAATTCACCAAGTGGTTATGGTTGTATCCTTCCTCAATCCTTATTAATAGTTGTGGTTCAAAAGACTGGCTTTTCCCCCAAATATGAAGCTAACTCTGCAAGATATTTCTATTATCAAGTCAGTTCTTCCTTTTATTTACTAACAAGGAATAATTTGTGTCAGAATTTCTAACATTACTGTTGTCCAAGGACAAATTTAGATTTCAGTGAGCCAAATCACCAGTTTTGCATGAATTGATTATAATGTAATTTTCATATAAAAGTTATCCAATATTTAAAACTGGCATTTCTACTTTGGAATCCAAATCTTTTATCCTAAAAACAAAGCAAATTTCTTTTCATGTCTATTGTAGTGGGGGAGGGGGAAGTTTGGAAGAGAGCTGTTGATATGTAGGGGAGAAAAAAAGGTGAAATTGGTTTTAATATTCAAGAAAAGGAAGTAGAAGAGGAAAAAAGAAAAAGGAGGAAAGAACAGTGGGAGACTAGAGGATACTGAGTTCGGTTTAGAGATTTGTTGTCCGGATTGAGAACATATGTTGTGGCTTCCTTGTTAAATTTCACAGGGAAGAAATGTTTTCCTAAAATACCCTGTAATTCTCAGTCAGTTAGTGTATCACATTCTAGCCTGAATAGTTTTAACGTGGTTGTATCCAGTCTTTCTACTTAGAAGCTGTAAAGCCTTTTTATCACACATTTTCTTTTTTCACTATATCTGAATTTATTAAACACAGACTTGGATTGTGGGCAGCCCAAGGCTGCCTTCTCCCTGTAAGGGAGGGCCAGGTGAGAGTGAATTTTCCTCAGGAGAGGAAGTAAAGAGAGGGAGACAGACAGAGAGACAGAAAGACGACAGGGCAGAGACACAGAGATACAGGGATGGAGAGAGAGAAATAGAGGTAGAGACAGAGAGACACCTGTAGTCTGACTCATAGCAATTCCTTAGCTAGGCTCTTCCTCAGCTTTTCCTGGAGACAGAGACTGGTTACAGAGACATTAAGATAAACTCGATTTCTTCCACCTACAGACTCCTTTGCTAATGGTGTGGTGGTGTGGTGGCGGTGGTGGTGCGCGCGCGCATATGTGTTGTTGGAGGCAAGGATTAGAAATGAGACAACTGTACACACACACAGCACAGTGTGCACAGAGTGTGAGCTTCCGAGGTTGAGGTCAATTAATTTCACTGCAGCCCGATACTCCAGACGAAATCTCCGTGAATCAGTAGCAGTTGGGGCGCGGTACAGCAGGTGCATGTTACGTGGACCGGTGGGGATCTCCTCGCCCCCGCTCCGCCTCTGTCCGGCCTCCGTTTTGGTGCGCAGCCCAAACTCCTCAGCCTGCGGAGGCGTAGCGCTGGCTCCCCGCCCCTTCTCTCTCTCCGCCGCTCCCTCCTCCCCCACCCTACCCCTCTTTCTGACCGCTGGAGATACTGGCAAGGGTAGCTAGTGACTTGATCTGAATGTAGCCCAGAATCCGCTGAGTAGAAGGCATGGGTCGTGCACCGAGAGGGCGGCGACTGGAGGTAGAGGGCGGGTGAGAAATTTTCCTTCATCCCTCAGTCTGTGCTCCCAGGGTACGCGGAGGCAAGATCATCTCGGTTGCTCAGCCCCAAGCGGGGATTTTTTCAGGCACGGAGGGCCAAGAAACAACGACCAGTGGAGGTGGCCACCTCCAAGGTGGCAGCAGCGCCCGGCGGCAGCAGCAGGTGGCTTCCCCTGGAACTCAGCGTTAGGAATCCTTGGGCCCTATTGGACACAGGCTGCCCGGCTGCGGTGCGCTAAGACGCACAACTGAGAGAGCGACGAGCCTCCCTGGTGTCACACGGGCTGGACACTGATGGACCCCGGGGTCATCCGGCGGAGCCTCCGGGCGCCTCCGCCGCCGGCACCGCCTCCGCTGCTGCTGCTGCTGCTGCTGCCGCTGCTTCTATTGCTGTTGCTGCAGGTGGCCGGCCCAGCCTCTGCCTTCTCGGAAAACCTGCTGACAGCCCCGGGGGTGATGGGGACCAGTGCCGTCCCCGCCAGCCCCGGGAGCGTGGTGGCTCCGGGAACGACCCCGTTCGAGGAGAGCCGGCTACCAGTGTTTACCCTGGATTATCCCCATGTGCAGATTCCCTTCGAGATTACCCTCTGGATACTGCTGGCTTCCTTGGCCAAGATCGGTGAGTGACTTGGTCCCCCTGGTGGGGATCCTTGGAGAAAGGCTGGATAACCAGGTTGGGGAACGGAGGGGGAATGCGGAAGAGGGCACTAATCGAGTGGCTGGGAGTCAGGGGTGCTGCGCGAAGGTGTGTGGGTGGAAGAGTCTGCTCCTATCTCCCCTTGAAGTAACTGTAACAGATATGGGAGGCTCATTGTGTGAGAAAGGAACATGAAGCCAGAGCAGTTTGTTTTTTTTAACTTTGGTATTACGTGCAAGAGTGGAGGAAGATAAAGACAAAATCGTATAAAATATAGGTCATTAGTTAATTCTGCCTTGAAAACAAACAAACAAAAAACCAAAAAGATCTGAAAGTAAAGCTGATTCAAAAACATGTAGCTGTTTCTTGGAAGATCGAGAAAGTGGGCTGAATTTTATCAGTGTTACTTGAAGGAAAAGCATTTGAGTTAAATTTTTTAAACTTGATGGCCTGAGAAGAGGTAACATGGTAACTGCTATGGGCAACTAATGAAATGCATGGAAAGGTACCAGTGACACAGGAACTGTACAATTGAAAATGAACTCTTACTGCCTCTTCTCTGAAGTCAACACTCATTAGGGTGCTCTCAGAGAGGTGATCCGAGGAAACTGCACTTATTTTAGCTTTTACTAACCTGGGCAATAAACCTTTAAGTCTCCTTAGGAAGGAGTGACTACAGAATTTTGTCACCATAATTTACAAAAATATCCAATAATGTGTTGAATACATAATCATTTTACTTTCAATTATGCCTTTCTTTTAATCTTTCTTTAACTTTAAATATAAGATAATTGGCAAATATTATTTCTAGTCTAGTAAAGTGGAAAGAATACCAACAGTCCCAGTTCTGACAGGTATTAGCCAGTGTGACCCTGAGTAAGTAATTTAACCTCAGTCATCAATAATGTGGGGGGAAATTATAACACCTGTGCTTCCTACTTTATAGGGTTATTATGAGGACAGTGGATAAGGCACTGGATTTGGATTCAGGAAGACCTCTCTTCAAATCCCATGTCAGATAGTTATAAGTTGTGTGACCCTCTACAGGTCAATTAACCTCCTGGGGCCTCAATTTCCTCATTAGAAAAATGAGAGGGATTTGATTCAGTGGACTCCAAAGTCTCTTAAAACTCTGATTCTAAGATAAGTAAATCTGCCAGTACTATACAAATGAGATATTATTATAACGTTGTACTCAGAACCTTGGGCTGAAATCTTGATTCTGACCTTGATTACCTGTGTGATGTTAGGCAGTTAGGTGAGTTAATTTCTCTTAACCTTCTTTTCCTCATTTGTGAAGTGAGAAGGTTAGACTAGTAGAAGGCCTCTGAGCTCCTTTCTGGTTCTAGATACATAAATCTATCATTGTTTTCTATTGGGATAAGAAGAAACTGTAATAGTTTTAAAAGAGAGTTGGAGAGATGTATCATTTTGATAACTTAGTGGTTGTGTGGTAGTATTGTTACTAGTTGACTACCTTTAATTTCTTTGGAAAACACTACATGATGGACTAAATACTTCCCCCACTTGCCAAATATATACATTATTAGAAATTATGTGTATGTGTGTAGGCTTAAAGAACACTAGTTTTTACACACCTGCCATTTCTTATTTGTCCCTCTGCCTTTTCAGGTTTGGGTTCTACTTATTACAGTGTTTCCATTACTTCTTGTTTATATTTCCATCTTGTACCCTTCCCTATATTTTCTGAGGTTTTTCTTAGTTCTCTATTTATCTCAACCTTCTTCAAGCCTGTTTGCTCTGTGACCTAGCTTCTCGGACTTGCCTGATATTTTTTTCCCTCTTGGATTTTACTTTCTTGGTATTTTCACTTTTGTTATGTATCTTGTTTATTAAAATAGGCAATAATAATATTAGTAGTGATTTCATCTAAGAAAAATGTTCCAGTGTGGAGACTTCCTTCACTTATACAAATCAGCAACTCATCTTTAATATTTAAATAGAGATTTCCCTGAGGCAACAAAAGATTAAGTAACATGCCCAGGGTCATCAAGGTAGTATGTCAGAAGTAGGGGTCATCCTGATTTCTGTGTGAGCCCAACTATGTGGAGATGCTTCTTGTTTTTTAAGTACTTTGCTAATATTAGAATTAGCACATGTCAATATATCTTTCATTTTTTTTATTTCCCAAGTTATATATTTGTTGTACCACCAATTTCCCATGCCTGACTTGCCTTAAATTCGTTAACTCATTTCGTTCCTCCTCTCTTCCCGTGAATCTTAAAAGAAAATTGGTCACAGGGGCTATTCAGTCCCCTCAAAGGAGTTCTTGGCAGCTGAGTTTGGACTTGTCAGGGGGTTGAGTGAGGGGTCTTGAGCTCCAAGTACAAAGGGTAATTCTGAAGGCAGAGAAGCACATCTCTCAGGTATTTCTCCCAGTCCTGCTTAACTATAGCCAAGTCCACTTCTACTACAGCTCTGCCCTGAGCTGAGCCCCTGAAATCATCCAGATGCCCTCAGTGGAATACAGAATGTTTCTGAACTTTCTGGATGATTTTAAGCAGGACCACCCTAGTACTGTGGGATGTGTCTGTTACCCACTCAAATCATTCACCCAGTCATTTAGACTCTATGTTTAGGTTCTCATGATGACCAGACAAGCTGTTATTTCTAGAGTTGAACCAGATTCAATCTAATTCTCCCATATTTTGAAGGTTTTATAAGTTCAACTATTGAGGGTAGCTTGGTGCTAGGAGGGTAGCTTGACTCTTTAGACTCATACAATTCACTACACACTCTCATGATGTCATTGGTCTTCTTGTAGAACCAAGGATGAACAACAATAAATCACTAGTACATACTTAGTGTACTTAGTCTCATTTTTTATGTTAAGTGGATTTAGGGGCAAAATACCAGGTTCAAATCCCAATTCTACCTCCTACTAGAGTGAAAAGTTGGACAAGTCAATTGACTTCTCTTTGTCCCAGTTTCCTCACCTGTAAATAGGAATAAAAGTACTTGAATTGCCTTGAAGTAACTGGATGGCACAGCAGCTAGAACGCTGGCCCCATAATTAGGAAGACCTGAGTTCAAATCCAGACTCAGACACTTACTAGCTGTGTGACCTTGGGAAAGTCATTTAACCTCTGATTGCCCCAGTTTCCCTAAGTACAAAATGGGGACAATAATGGCACCTACATCTGAGGGTTGTTGTGAAATTGAATGAGATAATATTTGTAAAGCAGTTAGATCAGCATAGTTGTTGTTCAGTTGTATCAGCCCAACTCTTTGTGACTCCATTTGGGGTTTTCTTGGCAAAGATACTGGAGTGGTTTTCTGTTTCCTTCTCCAGCTTAGTTTACAGATGAGGAAACTGAGGCAAACAGTTAAGTAATTTATGCAGGGCAGATATGAGTTCAGTCAAGATTTCAGGAAGTCTTCTTGATTCCAGACTGGGTGCTCTATTCACTGCGCCACCTAGCTGCTATATCTCAGAGTTGTAAAATTGCAAAGAAAGTGTTTTGGATACCTTTGTCATATGTGATGTGATGTGCCGGAACTTACATGTCTTTTGAAAACATGAGAGAACCGAAGTATTAATAGGCAACATGTTGAAAACTGTGTCTGTTATGGAACTCATTTGTCCAAACAAAGGCAGTATGATATTGCAGAAAGAACATTAGTTCTGGAGTTGAACACCTGAGTTCAAATGCTACCTCTGATGTTTACTATCTATCTGACCTGGGACAAGACATTGAACCTTCTCAGGCCATGTTTTCCTCATGTCTAAAATGAGGGGAGTATTGAAGTGGGGTGGGGATTCCCTTCTCGTTATAGTTCAATGATCCTATGATAAGAGAATGATTTCAAAGCCCAAACCTGTTTTTTGTTAAGTTTGCATAATGTTTGATGTTGGTTTTACTAAATTCAACTCAGCATACTATTTGAAAGATCAGTATTCATATCTTCCTAAGACAATGGATTTTATTTTTTGGGGGGGGAATGGAACAATGATGCATCTTTATTTTAAGTTGTTTTGTCTTCCGGCAAAATATATTTCCTATTTAAGAATACATTGAGTAGTAGATAGAGTACTGGACTTTGAGTCTTGAGGACTAGATTCAAATGCTGCCTCAGACACTATCTGTGAAATCTCTGGCCGGTCATTAATATATATTTAATATATTTCCTTCTTTGCAAAATAAGGAACTTCTAAGGCTCCTTTCAGCTTTAAATCTGTGATCCAGTGTGGATGGAAAAAGCTTGAATGTAAACATCATCTGTAGTTTTCATATAAAAATGACATCAATTTTTCTTGTAAACACTATGCAAAATTAAACTTTGAAGGTCAATGATAATGGACTTAGAAATCTCTGAAAATTTTTAAAATCTTTGCCAGGAAAGAAAATCTCAATTTGTTGATTTAATCTATTAACTCATCTTCCCTTCTAAATATTTTTGGATGCTGGTGGTGCTACTGCTTCAGTGATTCACTAGATCTGAGATTTTATTGGTATAGGTGATTCCTGTTAAGAAAATTCTCCCTTCTGTTTTAGGTCAGCACCTTCTCTCTAACTTCCTCAGAGAGTACTTAGATGTTGAATGCCTTTTCCAAGCTCATAGTCCAAGATGCATTAAAAGCAACACTTGAACTCATGTCTTCTTGACTCTAAGGGCAGCTTGCTATTCACTCTGAAGCAGGTTGTCTTTTTACTTCTCATTTTAGTTTACATCACTCTTAATTATTAGAGTTAAAATTAAGTGTACATTTTTCTTTGGAGACATTACGTAAGAGTTGTCTGTATTATAACTGCTTTAAGTTAGAGAATTTAAACTTTTGTTTGTAAAGCGTAGGCTTATTTTCCTCCTAGAAGAGGGATACCTTATTCAAACTGGATTAAAATTGAACACTTTATTTAAAAGAAAACAGTATAAATACAGTGTGTGTGGAAGGGGGTAGAGGTGGGGGTAATATTGGGTATGAAAGAGATATACTTGCATGAGGTGATCCAAGAACTAGGATGGGGAAAAGTGGTGGAGAATATTTGGCTAAAGATCAATGGAGGCAAAAATTATAATGATATTGTCAATGGAACATATATTATAGATCACCTTGACAGAAAGAAGAAACAGATGAAGACAAATCACGAACAAATCACAAGCCTGGTGCAAAGTTCTACAATAGCAGTTATGGGAGACTTCAATTATCCAGATGTCTGCTAGGGTTCTCCTATCTAAAGCACAGCAGCTAATAGGTCTTTGATTTGCTTTCATGTTAATTACCTCTTTTAAAGATGGGAGAATCAAAATGGGGAATTATCTTCTAGTTTTGATATCCACCAATAAGGAAATTACGGAAATCTTGAGGGAAAGGGACTATGTTATGTTAGAGTTTATGATGGAGAATACAGTAAAATAGTAAAGCTCAAGATGAGCTGGTGAGAAAAGCTAAGGACAACAGAAATATGGAGGATTTTGGTTACATTGAGGGAAAAAAAAGGAGAACCAAAGAGAAGGTAGAATTGCTCTTGATCAGGTAGGGTCTGCAAAGATCCTTACTAGGAGTCAGAAAGCTCTGAGTTCTGATCCTGAGCCTAACACTAACTACCTATGTAAGCTTGGACATGTCTTATAAGCTCTCTGAATTTTAAAACTTCTGCATTTTAGGTATGGATTTATAAAATTAGTAGGTTGCACTAGATGTTGTGTAAGACAGAGCTATTCTAGATCTGTCATCTTATGTTTTTAATTAAATGCAAATTTAAATAATGAATAAGAATGAGATGTGGTAATAAAACTGCTTGATGTAGCTCATTTTTGTGGGCAGTGATAATTATGAAAATGTATATGGTATCTTCCTACTATCTTTTTCTTTAAAATATATTAATACTCGTAGGGTATCAGGTAAGACCCTTCATAACTAATGATAAAAGTGAAGTCAAACGGTCTGTTTCTGCTATCTGTATGACATAATAATTCTTAAAGAGCCACGTCTTTAATCTTGCTGAGCAGAGATGGAGATGATTCTCCCTGTTTTATTCCAGTCATATTCTTGCAATTGGAGAAATAACCAGGTAGCTTACTAATCTTTAGAGTGAATGGTCAAACTTTGGGGGAAAATATCACTGGATCCAAAGGGAAGCTTTAGTTTCTAATTTCAACTGGGTCATTAATTTACTTATTTTACCTTGACTAAATTCATTAACCTCTCTGTATCTCACTTTCTTTAGTTGTAAAAATAGGCATGTACCTGTCCAACTTGTCTTCTGTGTTTTGAAGATGATATATATATGTAGATAGACAGAGATATGCACACATATACACACACACATATATACACATGTTTATATGGTTATATGTATATATAATGTATATGTGTATATATATGTGCATAAATATATGTGCATATATATGTGTATATATAGACACATATAAACATATGTGTATGTGTGAAAATAATTGGGAAAAGCTAAAGGAGCTATCCAAATAAGAGGCACCATTCATATAACCATAACTCACAGTTATATAACCCTTAATACACATCATCTAATATTTGATATTTAGAAACCTCTGAATGAAGCAGAGTAGGTATGATGATTTCCATTTTATTCATAAGGAAACTGAATCACAGAGAATTGTTACTCACTGTCTCACTGCTAAAAATGGCAGAGCTGGGTCTAAGAAACAGATTTTGTGATTCTAAGTCTCCTGCTATTTCTAGTATATCATACTGCCTTTGTTATTTTCACCATCATTGTCACCGTCATCATTGTCATCATCATCATTACCACCTTTACTTGTCTTCTCCCATAAGCTTTTGAACTGTTCTATGGCAATAACCATGTCCTCTGTGCTCTCTGCAAGTCTCCAGCCCTCAATAAATGTTATTAACTGATTGATAGACAACATGGAAAATAAAAGTATCATTGCTGGAGTTAATGATGTAAATAATAACAACATTCTATTTCAGAAGAGGGGAACCTGTGATTTCTTTGATAGAGGGAATCTCAATGAGGGGACTCCTATGCAGATCATTATGGGTTCTGCAACTTTCAGTCTTAAGAAAGTCGCCTAGGGTAAAGTTATATGACTTGCACAAGTTCCCACATCAGAGGGAGGACTTGAATCAAAGTTATCCTGATTCCAAGGCCAGCTCTCTATCTGGTAGGTCACCCTGCCTCTTAATATTCTATTAGTAGGGTAAATTTCCTTGCGTGCCTAGGTGTATTCTGGAGTTTGATTCTGGGCCATCTCTTCTTTTCTCTCTATAGTCTCTTGGTATTCCCTTTACTTCCCCTGGTCTCAACTCTCACCTCTGAACATAAGACTCTGAAATCTATCTATGAAATCATGCTCTTTCTCTTGAGTTTCAAACACTCCTAACAACTGTTTATCATAAATATCCCACTTTATGTATCATAAGTATCTCAAACTCAGCATGTCTAAAACAGAACTCATTGTCTTTCCCCCTCAAACCTTACCCTCTTCATTACTTATTTATTTCTCTTGAAGGCACCACCATCTTTCCAATTGCATGGGTTTCCAGCCTCAGAGTCAGCCTATAATACCCTTTCATCTCTTTTATGCTTCACATCTTCCCAAGACTTCCCAAGTCTTATTGTTTCTGCTTCCACAAAATACATTTAATTAGTCTCTTTCCCTCCATTCACACAACCACCACCTTAGTTCAGGTTTTCATCTCACCTTTCCTGGACTTTTGTAACAGTCTCCTAATTAGTTTTTCTGCTTCCATGCTCTTCCTCTCTGATTCCCTCTTTATATAGCTATCACAATATTCCTAAAGCACAGCTCTGATCATGGCACACCTATGTTCAAGAAGCTCCATTGACTTTCCATTGCTACAAATTCCTTTGGTTTTTAAAGCTCTCCATTATCTGTCTCCAGCCTACCTTTCCAGACATATCACATATTGCATTCTTTAATGTACTCCCCTCCACCCACTTCCCAGCTAAACTTTCCTGCTTGCTATGTTCTATACATAGCATTCCATGTCCCATCTCCATCCATTTTCACAGGTCTCAAATGTGTAGAATGAGCAGCCACTTTATTTCCAACTCATAGAATCCCTAGCTCTCTTCAAAACCCATTTTAAAATTGAATAAGACAAGATTATTGCCCTCAAGGAGTTTATATTCTGGTAGGAGAGTTAAAACATACCTATTGATAACCGTATTATAAGGTATAATTTTGAACAAAAGTTATACTGAGGGTTCACAGAGGGAGAATAAGGTCAGTCAACAAAAATTTATTAAAGGTGACCAAGTGCTGGATTTGGAATCAGAAAGACCTGAGTTCAACTATGGCCCTAGACACTTGCTAGCAGTGTGACCTTGGGCAAGTCATTTAACCTCTTCTGTCTCAGTTTCCTCACCTCTAAGAAAGACAATAATAGTAGTACCTACCTCCTGTGGTTTTTGTGAGGATAAAATGAGATCATATTTGTGAAGTGCTTTGTAAACCTTTAATGTCCATATAAAATTAGCTGTTATTAAGCACTTAGTGTGTTGCTAGCACCAAACTAAGTACTAGGAACACACAGAAAAGAAAAAAGAAAAGAAAAAAGAAAAAAATGTCTGCCTTCAAGGAGCTCTCATTTTAGTGAGAGAGTCAACATTAAAACAAGATATATATACATATATATATATAGCACAAATTGAAGGTAATCTCAGAGGGAAGGCACACACATGAAGGGGGAGTGGGAAAGGCTTTTTGCAGAAGGTAATATTATCTGAAACTTGAAGGAAGCCATGGAAGCCAAGGAATGGTGATGAGGATGAAGAGCATTCCTGGATTGGGGAGAAGCCAGTGAAAATGAACAGTTAGGAGATGTATTATCTTGTGCAAGGAATAGCTGGGAGACCAATGTCACTAGATCATAGAGTATGAGGATAGGGATAAAATGTAAGAAATTGAGAAAGATAGGAAGGGGGCAGGTTATAAAGGGCTTTAAAAGCCAAATAGAGGATTTTTATATTTGATCCTGGAAGCAATAAGGAGCAACTGGAGTTTATTTATGGGGGCGTTTGAGGGAAAATGACATGGTCAGACCTGTGGAAAATCACTTTGGTGGCTAAGTGGAAATGGACTGAATTGAGGAGAAGCTTGAGGCAGGGAGACCAATCAGAAGGCTATTGCAGCTAATCCAAGTGTGAGAATATAAAAGCATCAAATCAAGTCAAGTCAACAAGCATTTATTAAGCACCTATTATGTTCAAGGCACTGTACTAAGTACCAGGGTGGTGGCAGTATCAGAGAAAAGGAGATAGATAAAAGAGATACTATGAAGATAGAATTGACTGGACTTGGCAACAGGTTGGATATGAGGGGTTAGAGAGAGTGAGAGGCTGAAGGTGACACCTAGGTTGCAAAAGGAGAAATCAGGAAAGTTTTGTAGATGGCACATTGGGACCTTGAAGGATGGATAGGATTTCAGATAGGTATAGAGAGAAGTATTGGGGAGGGGGATTTTATACCGCATAGTGGGAACATTATAAATACAAGGAAGCAGCAAAATGTGGAGCTGGTTTAAAAAAAATGGCAAATCTCTAGTTTTAGTGGATCAAAGAGTAGATGAAGAGAAGTAGTGGGAAATAAGGACAGAAAGACAGAAAGAGTCTTCATTATGTCACTACATGACTGACCTTAGTTTTCTTTGGTTTGATATTGGATTGGTGAGAAAGCTCAAAGGTAAAATTTTGATCTAGACTGGCTAATTCATCTTATCAAGGATTAGTATTTATTCCCTTTTAATTAGCACTGGAAAGTACCTGTTGGCATTCTGTCAAAGTAATTTAAATTTACATAGAACTTTGTTGTTGTTCAATCATTTCAGTGGTGTCTGACTCTTCATGACCCTATTTGGGGTTTTCCTGGCAAAGATGCTTGAGTAGTTTGCCATTTCCTTCTCCAGCTCATTTTACAGATGAGGAACTGAGGCAAACAGGGTTAAGTAACTTGCCTAGGGTTAGCCAGCTAGTGTCAGAGAACAGATTTGAACTCAGGAAGATGAGTCTTCCTGACTCCAGACCCAGCATTCTATCCACTGTGCTACCTCATTGCTCAGTACATAGAACTTTAAGATTTGCAAAATGTTAAATTACTTACCCCTGTTCACACAGCTATTAAATGCCTGAGGAGTGATTCATAGAATCATTGGATGAGGACCATAAATCTAGAACTAGAAGGGACCTCCCAAATCATCTAGTCTAACCTCTTCATTTTACAGAAAGTCAACACAGCTTAGGTGACAGAGCTCTGGACTTGAAATAAGGAAGACCTGAGCTTAAATTCTTCTTCTGAACTTAATAGCTGTGTGACCCAGGGTAAGGACTTCTTTGATCCTTGGTTTCTTCATCTGTAAAATGGTGATAATAATAAATAAATAAATAAATAAATAAATGATAAATAATAAATAATAAATAATAATAAATAAATAATAATAAATAGGGTATCAGACACTATGTCAGACACTCACCAGCTGTGTGACCTGGGCAAGTCACTTAACTGTTTGCCTAGGTTTCCTTGTCTGTAAAATGAGCTGGAGAAGGAAATGACAAAACATTACAGTATCTCTGCTAAGAAAATGTCAAATGGGATCATGGAGAGTCGGACATGACTGAAACAACTGAACAACAACAGTCTTGGAGGGTTATTGTGGGGGCCAAATGAAATCATATACGTACATAAAACTATATGATAGGATCCTAGGTTTAGAAAGGAAAGGAATCTAATTTTTAATCCAGTCCTTTCATTGTACATCTGTGGAAACTGACACACAAAGAGGTTAAGTGATACAAGGTCATACATCTAGTAAGTGTCTGAGGCAGAATTTTAACCCATATCTACCTGATTCCAAGTCTGGTATTTTATTTACTCTGCCACATTGCCTCTCATATATAAATGTTAGTTATATTCATTACTCCTTCTCCTCCTCTTTCTCCTCTTCCTCCTCCTCCTCTTCCTCCTCCTCCTCCTCCTCCTCTTCCTCCTCCTCCTTCTACTGCTACAAGTAAGAAAATGGAAGTCCATAGAGATTGAATGGCTTACCCAGCATCACACAGGTAATAAGCATTAGAGGCAAAAGTCCAACCCAGTTCATCTGGCTCCAAATTCCACCAAAGAAAGAGCCTTAAGGTCCAACACAGTTTCCCATGTACTGTACTCTGTTATGGTTATAGCCTTAAAGGATGACACTTTGGTTATTCTCAGTGGAAGATATTAAATGAATCCTATAGAGAACAAGTGTACCCAGCCTTTATACCAGCCAGTCCCTCATTAACACTACTTTACCACTGCTGTTGTTGAGACTTAAAAGGAATGTAGTCTGCACCACATAAGAGCTCACATACTTGTAGCAAAGGAAATGCCAATTGAAACAATCCTGTTAATTCAACAAACAACCAACATTTATTTGCTTGTTTGTAAATGTATTTATATACCCCAGGATTAATAGACCTGTGATCTCTTAGATGTATTTCCTCTAACAGCGTACATCTTCACAACTTCTCCATGCCTTCCTAGCCCATCATATCCTATTTTAAATATATCATACATGCTCTGACCAGTGTGTTCGGGAAGCCTTCCTATACTTTTCCTGATATTACTGATATCTGCCTGATTGGCACTGATGGAGCACATTGTCTGTCACTTTTCTCTTGCTCTTGCTAAGGTGACTCATGAAGCATTTATGTAGGCCATAGCAAATTTAGGAACAAACCAAGGGCTATTGTGAGTTCTATGAGGTGATGGATGCACAAGCATCTGGAAAAGTATAAAGCACTATGATTATGTAAGGTATGATTAAAAGATTGTACTCAATTGCAGCTGAACAGAGAGAGACAGATATGGTTGCTAACAGGTTTTCTGGAGTAATAGCAAATATCTAACAAGATGAGATTAGTGAAGGAATTTTTTTTTTGTTTTGACATTGATTCTTCCTGTCTTTCTCAGTGCAGCATCCACTTGGTAGTTTGATCCTACTGCTGATTAGCATAAAAGTTTTGATCTCCTTAAGCAGCCCAATTCTCTCCCACCCCACTTCTGGGAGGCTCAGCATATTGGTGTCAGACTTATTGTCAGCACTGATAAGCCTTAATCTTAAATATAATTTTTTCCCCTCCAACTACCCTAACACTGATAAGGGTCTTATGAGTTACAAATATCATCTTTTCATGTAGGAATGAAAACAGATCAACTTAATAAGCCTCTTATGATTTCTCTTTCCTGTTTACCTTTTTATACTTCTTTTGAGTCTTATATTTAAAAGTCAAATTTTCTATTCAGCTCTAGTCTTTTCACCAAGAATGCTTGGAAGTCCTTTATTTCACTGAATATCCATTTTTTCCCTTGAAGGATTATATTCAGTTTTGCTGGGTAGGTG
>NW_020954559.1:48577617-48578083 GCF_900497805.2 Vombatus ursinus | reverse complement strand
CCTTTCTATTTTACCCTCTGGTTCTAAAATATCAGGACAGTTTTCCTTGACAATTTCTTGAAAGATGATGTCTAGGTTCTTTTTTTGATCATGGATTTCAGATAGTCCAATACTTTTAAAATTATCTCTCCTGGATCTATTTTCCAGGTCATTTGTTTTTGCAATGAGATATTTCACATTGTCTTCTATTTTTTCATTCTTTTGGTTTTGTTTTATATTTTCTTGATTTCTCATAAAGTCACTGGCTTCCATTTGCTCCATTTTAATTTTTAAGGAAGTATTTTCTTTAGTGAGCTTTTAGACTTCTATTTCCATTTGGCCAGTTCTGCTTTTTAAGGCGTTCCTCTCCTCATTGGCTTTTTGGATCTCTTTTGCCATTTGGGTTAGTCTATTTTTTAAGTTATCTTCTTCAGTATATTTTTGGGTCTCCTTTAGCAAGCTGTTGACTTGTTTTTCATGATTTTCT
>NW_020954559.1:48557874-48577527 GCF_900497805.2 Vombatus ursinus | reverse complement strand
TTCTTCTGGTTGTATGTTTTGAACTTCTTTGTCACCAAAGAAAGATTCTATGATCTGACTTTTTTTGCTTTGTTTGCTCATGTTCCCAGCCAATTACTTGAGTTTTAAACTATTTGTTAAGGTAGGGTTCTGCTTCCAGTGTGGAGAATGTACTGTCCCAAGTTTTGGGGGTTTTGTGCAGCTGTTTTCAGAGATACTTCAAGGACTCGTAAATTTTCAGTTCTTCCAAGGCATGGTATGATCAAGGGCGAGGCATTTCCTGCCTGGGTTCTGGTCTATGAGTGACCACAAGCACTCTTTTCTGCTTTGGAACTATGAGGAGGATTTCCTCTCCACGACCACTACAAACTCCACCACGCCAACACTCCTCCTTACCCCAGGACTAGCACCCAGAACTGTGACCCAGATCCAAACACTGGTAAAGCAATAGAATCCTGCCTCAACACCTGCAAAGAGATTCCTGCAATCCCCTTCTGACTAGCTACTCCATTCCCCCACAGTCTGTGGGCTGAGAGCTCCAGAAGCAGCTTCCACCCCGGGGCTGTGCCGGGATTGGGACTGGACCAAGCTCCTTTCTCACTGTAGTCCAACAGACCTTTCCTACTGACCTTCTATGTTGTCTTTGGCATTTGTGGGTTGAGAAGTCTGATTCAATCTGCTAAGGGCTGCTGCAGGGTCACTGAGGCCTGGTCTTTGCCTGCGGGGCCATGCTGAACTGCCGTGCTCCTCTCCCAGCCTGGCACAATAGACCTTTCTAATCAACCATCCAGGTTGTCTTGGGCTGGAAATTTGTTTCACTCTGTCTTTGTGAGGGTTCTGCTGCTCTAGAATTTGTTTAGAGCCATTTTTTTACAGGTATTGGGAGGGGTTTGGGGGAGAGCTCAAGCAAATCACTGCTTTCACTCCCAGTAGGTCTTAGTCTTATTGCAGTTCAGAACTCCTAAGCTCAAGCAATCTACCACCCTCATCCTCTCTAGTAACAAGAACACACCACTATGCCAGGGGGAAATTTTCTTAAAGAGGTGAATCATAAGCCATATTTCAAAGAAGGAAAGTGATATGAATGGTAATCATATGAAACAGGGCATTATGCATGCACATAAAGAATAGCATGAGTTCAAACTCAGGTTTTCCTAAGTTGTGGGTTTTGATAATAAGCAGGTTTGCCTAACAGGAACAGCAAAGTGTGACCTGAGCTGGACTGAGAGATTCATGCAATTAAGTGCTGCTGGGAAAGATAATTGGTGGGAACCCTAGAATGCTATGAATGGGAGGCTCAATTCGATTTAGCCATTATATATTTCTAAGAAAAAGGAACTGATCACTTCTGAATGATTCAGCTCAGTCCAACAAACACTTATTAAGTGCCTACTATAATCAAGATCTGCTAAGGGGAATTAATACTGGAAGGAAGAAAAAAAGATAGTTCTCTTTGTGGATAGCTGATATAATAATAGAAGAGATGGCAGCTAGGTCCCAGTTTCTTCCTTATAGTGAATAAAATCCATTGTGGTCTGATGGGGTGTTGTAGAGGGAATTTATGCTCAAGTAGGGGTTGAATCACATGATTTCCTGAAGTCTCATCCATTTCAGAGTTTCTGCAATTCTAATTGTTTAATTAGAAAGGCATCTTATTCACTATGTCACCCACTGCCTTCCCTCCCCAATGTCAGACATTTTTTTTTCCATGAAAATCCCTACTTAGAAATTCAGCTCTTGACAGATGTGAAAAAAGAGCTTAGTCCTTTACAATAATTAATTAGTTGATTCTCACTATGTAAATCAGTTACCAACTTACTAGTCTAGTATTATTAATAATAATAGCTATCATTTTTATAGCACTTTAAGATTTGCAAAGGGATTTACAAATTTCATCTCATTTTATTCTCACAAACAATTCTGGAAGGTAGTTGCTATTATTATTTCTGTTCTTATAGATGAGGAAACTGAGGCACACAGTGGTTAAGTGATTAGTCCAAGGACACATCCATAGTGTCTTTAAGACACCTCTGATCAAAGTTTAGTGATTTTTCCTAATTCTTAGAGGATGACAGCAACTTAAACTGGAAATCAAAGGAACTTAACTCTTCCTCTTTCAAGTTCAAATAGGTGGCCAAGTGGGTAGGGTGCTGAACTTGAAATCAGGAAGACCTGAGTTTCAGTCCTGCCAAGGCAGCTTGCTAGCCTTGTGACCCTGAGCAAGTCACTTAAACTTTCTCAGCCTCAGGTTTTTTTTTTTTTTCTTCTGTAAGGGAATAATAATAGCACCTACTTCACAGGGTTGTTGTGAAGATTAAATGAGATAATATGTGTAAAGTACTTTGCCAGCTGTCAAACACTATATAACTGGTAGCATTATTAAGTTCCAGAACCCTAATTAGGCCATAATATTTCTCTGATACAAAAATAAGTCATGATGATTTTGATGACCTAACTTATTGAGACAGTAGGAATGGATGCAAACCTTTTTTGGAGCAGTTGTCTCTGTTCACTGAAACTTCCTTGATCATGATGACTATTTTAGACAAATACAGAAGAAGTAGACATCCTTAACTCTAGTAGTTTCACATGTGGTACAGTAAAGAGCATTGCACTTAGAATCAAGAGAGACATAGGTTTCAAATTCTATGGTGGGCAATAGAGAAGAATTTCTGATTCATTTCAAATGAAGTTTGTAGTGCTCTGCTTGAGGAGTGTAATGGTGGACAGCTATGGATGCCAGATAACCTCCCTCTTTGATCCTCAGTTTCCTCATCTATAAAATGGGGATAATAATATCTATATAGAACCTAGTACAATGTGGTGTAGTAGATAGCATGTTGGACTTGGAATCAAGAAAACCTAGGTTCAAATCCTATCCTGATAGTTCTAAACTGTGGGATTCTGAGCAGGTTTATCTCTGTGTGCCTCAGGCAACTTCACAGGATTCACTCACAGATAGGTTGCATTGGAGGAGAGTGTTCTCACACCAGGAGTTCCCCATGCTGCCAAAATCACATATTTCCCCAGGAATTCTACAGGAGTACCAACCTTATGGAGTTGTTCCTTTGCAAACCTTGAGAGTACTATGTGAATGTCAGTTATTATCATTGATTATCATTGTTGTTATATAATTAAAAACAATTACTCTTAATTATTATTTTATAGGTACAGACCCTATGATTTCATTGGTATAGTGGACTCCTAGATTAAGAAAACTACCTTCACAGATGCAGATTAGGACATTAAGAAATGATTGCAGAGGATCACACAACCAAATAAAAGTCAGAGTCAGGACTTGAACCCAGGTTTTTTTGTTTCCAAGGCCAGTTCTGTGTCTTCTGTGCCACACAGCCTCTGTTATATCCTTAAATATTAGCATATTACCTTTTGAGAATAACCAGGTGACTGTTCAGTCATTTCGGTCATGTCTCATTTTTTGTGACCCCTTTTGGTGTTTTCTCGGCAAAGATACTGGAGTGGTTTGCCATTTCCTTCTCCAGCTCATTTTACAGATGAAGAAAATGAGGCAAACAGGGTTAAGTGACTTGCACAGGCCAAACAGCTAGTAAGTGTCTGAGGTCAGATTTGAATTTAGGTCTTCCTGACTCCAGGCCTGGCATTCTATCTACTGTGCTAACTAGCTGCCCTAATCTGATGACTACTATAAAACAATACACTGATACCCATTCCATTGAAAAAATTAAATGAGGTAAGATTTATGGATGTTATTAACATGCTTTGTTCTATTTAAGTGAATGGTAAATTCTATTTATAAACAGATATTGTCATGCCCAATTAGTACATAACACTGACTCATTCAAGAATCTGTATAATTTAAGGACAACTTTGGTAGAAAAGAGTAAACCATTCACTAACTTGAAAATAAACGTTGTGGCTCCAGGCGTTAAAATGCAGTTTAGGAGAGTTGTTTGGAAATTGCTTTCAATTACTGACTTATGTGAAATTAGTGTTTAATCTAGGTCGTTGTTAAGCAGAAACCTCATCAAATGTGATTCAGGGTAATTGTCAACCCTGACCCAGTATAAGTATAGATTCATCAAAACTGAAGTATCTTCATTGGTCTGCCATCTCAGCCTTGTTGGCAGTAAGGGGGCAGAGGGAAGAAATAAACTCTGATTGTCATACTCGTACCACCACAGAGATTGATTCTTTTCAGGTCAAATATAAGTGTTTCTTCATTAGCCATTGTTAACAGCAGGAATTAGAAATCAGTAATATTAAATGATGGACTTTTAAATGAACTCAAATCAGTAACAATGACTTTTCTTTTGGTGGGGGACAGGGAGTGTAGTGCCATGTCATAAAGCTCAAGATGAACTGTATGCTCTATAAAATTCCATGGGTACTGTTAAGCTTGCTTTTAGAGGTGTGAGATTTGGACCTACTGTCAACAGCTTACTCAGAATGCGTTTCATTAGTGACAGCTGTGCTATACTTAACATGAAGAAGTAGGACAAAGACTCCAATAATAGGGTTGTAAAGAAAGAACAGTCAATTCAGACAATAGTATTCAAGGGTGACTTTTCGGTGTTTGAAAATAAGACACCTAAGGTTCTCCAGAGATAGCCTTGGATTGGAGGTGATATGATACAAAGGGAGAGTTTGGGGAATGGAACCTGAATTTGAATCTTGACTTTGCCATATCTGTACAACTTGTGTGACCTTAGGCAAGGACCTTTAACCTCTCTGGGTCTCAGTTTCCTCAAATGTAAAAGAGGGCATTAGGTTAGATTTCTTAGGGCTCTTCCATCTATAGATTTATGATCCTATGATTTTATAAACAAGGGCTCGTTGAAGACAGAGGAAAATTATTCTACACTTTGTACAATTGTTATAGACATATAAAGTAAGGAACACAATGTCCACATGCTATCTAGATGGGTCTCGTGATCCAAAAGAAACTTCACCTGGGGCTGAATAGAAAAACATCTGGAAGGCATAGATGAAAATCATTATAAACCTGTTAGCTAATGTTGCAAAATTCAGTTGACCCGAACTTGGTGAATCTTTTCCATTGGCTGACATAGATTCTGAAAATATAGCTGGAGAGAACTGAAAAGAGGAGGTGGAAGGGAACTCTTCTACCTTTTACACGTGTGTCTAGTTCCCTTCAAATGAAATTTACATATCGTAGTAGCTTAGAATGGAAGAAGCTACAATTTAGATAACTACATTGGCGATGCTTTGGAGAGAAATAACTAGGATTTCTAAGCTAGCTATGAGAACAGGCAGCAGGGCAAACAGGAAGTACTTCATTAATTAGGGACCTTTAATTTTTTTTTTTAACAGTACAAGAGTGATAGAAGAGCTTATAGAAAATTAAAACTGTGAATAATTCTAAATAAAAAGGTGGGAAACACTATGAACAGATAGTGTTACAGTTTCCTCTGCCTATTTTTTTTCCCACTGGCTCTCCTCAGCTCCCAAATATTATTTCAATGCTATATTTTGGAAAGGAAAACCATCATGCCAGTTCCAATTAACCCTGCCACTTCATCTCACTTTTTCATCAGCTCCTTGAGAAGACGTAAACCTATGAAATGATCAGATTTGTCAATTAGCAATGACTTCACTGAATTCAGATGTTTTCATGGAGGTTTTAGAGACCAAATAAATACCTATAAGTCACAATGGAATGATTAAGACAACAGTTGGGACCTTAAACAAAAACAGTGCATGTAACAATCATTTATTTTCTAATTCTACATGGTGATTGGGGAGTAGCAGCAGCCATATTAGGATGGGGAAATAACTCATTACTAGAGTTTCCTCTTGTTATTGAATATATAATTGTTCACTCAATATTCAGGGGTCTTTCAACTGTACCTGACCAAACCTATTTAAGGGAAAGGGACAGTTCAGAAGACTTCTCTTTCCCCCCCTGTTGAATACCTAACCTGGTCAGGCAATACCTAATTGTGGTATATGTCTATGGGATATGGATGGGACTAAGCAGGAATGGTCTGCCATTCAGAAGGACTGGTCTTCCTTGGATGCCCTTTTCCAACTAGGGATATTGTATTTGTGTCACAAGGTTCTTTTCAGTATTAGGTTCTCCATATCATCCAGACTTGATGAGAGGAATGAAGAAACCAAGTCAATCACCTAATATAAGAGTAGAAACTCATTGTTGTCAGCATTGTTGCAAATAAGGAAGCAGATCTGGGACAGTAAATTTTTGGGAAGGGGTTATCTTTGTCTTCAGGTTAGATTGATCTGAGACTTAGCTGTGGGCTCTCTGGGGAGTTTTTGAGACTTTGGCAGGGAACTCCCAGGACCACGGGAACCATTTCTTTGACTGATTTTTTTTCACCTTTTTGTCTATGGGCTTTAATTCATTTTTATCCTCTGGTGTCCTTTTAAACCACCTAGAAAATTTCTTCTACCAGAAGAGATTGAATTTGTTATGATTTGCTATGATTTTAATAAAAAGGACCATTTGCTTAAAGTTTAAGTAAAAGTTTAAGAGGGTTTCAAACCCTGTTTCCATTGTACAGTGATTCATTTTATCAATTGCAAGATAACAACTGACTCTGACCTTGTCAATAATTCCTACTTTCAGTCCTGGTACTCTGGTACCTGGTATTCATTTAGTATGACAAGCAAACATTAAATCAGTGTTAGATACGCAGTCCTCCCCATGAAGACAAAAAAAATGAATATCATCAAATTTTAAAAATATACACAAGAAAAAAGGTGCAAAAGGGGATACAAATAGAGCAATTTGTTATTAATTTGTTAAAATTAGTGTTACTAAAGAATTATAAAGTAGCACAACTATATATATAGAATGTATAGCACTACACACATACACATATATGTATATGTACATGTGTTTCTTAAAAATCAAATTATATATATCAAATTCACAGTTCATTTTTCAATGATCTTTCTTATTTCACTTGAATTATTTGAACTTGATGCCTAGATTACTCCAAATTTACTAGAAAAATGGTATAGCCTTTAACTTAACTTCTTAATTTGTGCCTGGCTCTATATTTGAAGAATTTTATAGGTTATTCTGGGATTCCTACATGCTCAATTTTAGTGACAACGTACTATTTGGCAGTCAGGTCAACAGTAATTAGAAATGCAGCAGCTTTTTAGCACCATTCACAGAAAGTGAAAATAAATTTCTATGTTAGAATTTTATAGTCCATCACAACATAGCCCCAATCTACCTTTCCAACTTATTTATACATTACTTTGCTCCCTGTACTTTACAGCCCCCAAAAGATGAGTTTCTTACTGTTCCTTACACATGACACACCATCCATCACTTCTGATCCTTTGCATGACTTTTCTTGCTTGGAATGTACCTCTGCTTCTTAGTTCTTGGCTCCTTCAAATCTGCTCCATCTCTACCTGCTACAGGTAGTCTTTTTTGTCTCCTCAGCTGCTAAAGCCCCATCCCCTAATTTACTATATATTTATTTTAGTATTATTTTATTATATTATTTATTTATTAGATAAGATATATTATTATATTACATAATATAGAAAATATGTGCTATATTATATATTATGTAATATAATATATAAGAAGATATGCAACATATATTCATATTATAATATATGATATCAATATATTATTATGATATATGTTATGATATATTATGATATATAATAACATGATTTGATATATGAATGTAGCTTGTAATATATTATGTCACATTACATATGACAACATGATGTGATATAGATTATATTGTAATATATGTCATCATATATGATGCATGTGATGACATGTTATATGTTGTGCTATATGCAATATATTGATATATGTAATATATTAATATATCATAACATATAATATATACTGATGTAGTTTTATGTGCACATGTCTCCTTCATAGAATGCCAAATCCTTAAGGGTAAGGACTGTTTCCCTTCTGTCCCTGTATTCCCCCACCTGGCATAGGTTCTGATAGGTAACAGACTCTCAGTCACTGCTTGTTGGTTGATTGATGGATTCTGATAAATGTAGGAAAAAGAAATGGGGATACATTCTTTAGTGATTAATGAGATTGAAAGCTCTGTGTTTTTAGTAGCTGTGGACAACTATTCTGGAAATTGAGTCCCTAGCCCGATATCCACCATAGAAGACTTGTAAGGCTCAAGTGCTGTCTTCTGAAGAAAACTGGTAATGCCTTCCTCCAGAAATTGCATTGTTTCTATTTTATATATGTTCTCCATATTCCTCTATATAGCATGTTGTTCTCCCATTAAAATGTAATCTCCTTGAGGACAGAGACTGTTCCCCTTTATTTTGGGTATCTCCAGTGCCTGGCAAATATAATACGCTCTTAATGAGTACTTTTGAATACATTGAAATAATGTGACTCTGGGCAGTTCTGGTAACTACATTGCTATGAAATAATGTTTTCAACCTTTCCCTCAGTGTTATATAGGAAGTTAGGGAGCTGCAAAAGCACTTTGAATTTCTTTAGAAGAAAAGCAAATGAACACAAACTTCTGATTTTAATAATTATTGGCATCCAGCACATGCCTGCTACATAATAGGTGCTTAATAAATGATTGCTAATTGACCAATATGCTGAAAGAAAATAAAATTTCCACTGATAATGTCTAACATCAGGAAATATTGTGGAAACCATTATAGAAGCAGTGTAAGGTAGCTGGAAAACTCCTGGATTTGGAGTTAAAGGAACTGGGTTTGAATTCCTTCTATCTGTGAAACCTTGGGCAAGTCACTTAATCCTTCTTGGAATCAGTTTCCTCATTTGTAAAATGAGGAAAGTTGAACTCAATGACTTATAAGGGCCTTTCTAGGTCTAAATCTATCCTATGATCCTTTGGGGCAGCTAAGTGGCACAAAGGATAGAGCACCAGGTCTGGAGTCAGGAAGACCTGAGTTCAAATCTTGCCTCAAATTAGCTGAGCAAGTTACTTGACCCTGTTTGCTTCAGTTTGCTCATCTGGAGAAGGAAATAGCAAACCACTCCAATATCTTTGCCAAGGAACCCCCAAATGGGACTATGAATTGTCCAAAAGGACTGAACTACAACAAATAATCCTTTATCTCCAGGCTCAGAAAGTCCATTAGAGCTTGAGATATGAGACAGGAGGGTAACAATAAAATTAAAATCAAGCGCTCAAATATCAGGCTCAAATGATTATCAATAAGCATGGTCTAAAAATCTGATGAGTGCTGTGTTACCATAAACACTTACAACTTAAGGACAAAAAATTTCAACATGATTCAGTTACAAGAGAGGATAGTTCCTCTTCTGAGTAGGTAAAAAGTCACATCTTAATGAGTTTCTGCTGCAATGAAAGTAGAACAGTAAATCATTTGTAAACCACCCATATTCACAGAGTTTTATGTACCCATAATAGAAATTGAGTGAAACAGGGCTCAGTGCCCTGGATACTCTAAATAGAAGTGAGCCAGCAATGTAAAGTAATGAACACCTGAACAAAGAAAATATACGGCATTGTAAATGATATAAAAAGGTTAGTAATGTCACCTTGGGCAAGTCATTCAACCTCTGTGGACCTCAGTTTCTTGTCTGTTAGTGAAAGGTTAGACTAGAACCAGATGATCTCTAAGGTCCCTCTTAACTCTAAATCCCATTATTCTCTGGTACTTGAGTATAAATGCTAGCCAAAACTTAGAGAGGATATGGCTAAAAAAGAATTCCTTTTCAAAAACTATTGCAATTAATGCTCTACTTTGAATCTGGACCAAAAAAAAGTTATCAGGAAGAATAGTGGTATTCCATGCAAACTTAGTTTTCCCTTTGCTCATATAAACCTTTTTTTGGGTCCAATTCATTTCGTTTATTAGGTAAGCCAGTGAAATTTAAATATATTATGAATTGTTTTGTTGTTTTTTGAGCCACCAAATCTCAAAAAAATTGTGCTTTCCTATGCTACCCATGAATGAGATTCATAGTTATTTAACCCTTTATTAACTGTAGAGCAGCATGGTCAATGCATTCATTCTTTTTAGTATTTCATTTTTTAAAAATTCAGTTATTAGAGCCCTAAACTGAATGATCAGAGCATTTGTAAATGATGAAGGAAGAGCCCATTTTAAAAAAAATGGGTAGAAATAATTGCCACAGGACTGCTGTGACTTTACACCATTAAATAAATGTTTACCAGCTTTCAATACTCTTTCTTTTCTTATTTATGCTATTACCAATTTTATTCCTGTAATACCTAATCATCATCTTTTCTGATTGTTCTTACTAGATTCCCTTTATCTGAATCTATTAATCACACAGTCTGCTTTCAGTTTCTTACACTCCTTATTTTGTATTTCTGGGATTTTTCCCTTTGCTTAATTTCTCTTCTCAAGATAATCTGACCAGTACTGACTTTATGAAGATCTAGAGATGGTAGGCCATTTGGTCTGTATAGTGTTATGTAAAAGAGACTCTACTTACCCTCATATGGATGTCATAGTTTCTGGATTTCTGTTGTTAGAGATTTGTTTTTCACAATCCTTTTTCTCTGTATGGTGACCCTTAAAAAATACATACATTATAGGAAGAGGTTAGTGCATTAAAACTACTAATGCCTTAGTGTGAATTACTTTATGGTTTTCTGCCCCAGAAGGAGAGGCTAGAACAGCATGGAAACAATAGACCTCTAGATTTGGGGTACACTAAAAAGGGAGAAAAAGGACACAGAAGGTAGAAGTGAAGGTCAAATATATGGTTTTGCCTAGATAGATAGATAGATAGATAAATAGAAGGATATGATAGGTGGATGGATAGATGGATGGATGGATGGATTTGTTGGTTGTTGTCTTTTGTTATGGAAGAGGACCCAAATGACATCATTATGTTGGGGTCAAGGTAAAGTGTGTCCAACTGTGGCTGATCACACTGATACAAGCTCAGAATGTTCTACCACAGGTCATGTGGGTACATCATGTTGGGTGGTACTTTGCCAGTGTCTCCCATGTCATGCAATCAGTTCTAACGTTCTTCAGAGAGACCCTGAGAGTGTCCTCATATCCAATGGATGTATGGATGGATATAGCATTTATTAAGAGCGTACTATATGCCAGGCACTGTGATAAATACCAAGGATATAAATAAAAGCAAACAAAGTATTCCTTTCCTTTAAGGAGTTTACATTGTAGGCAGAAGACAAGATATAAATAGGAACTGGAAAGAGGCTGGAAGGTATGCATGGGAGAAGTCAGGGAAGTGAAGTGAAAACTTGGATTCTACTTGGATTTTCTCCCCCATCTTCATCCCCATTAGAGCCCAAGTTGGTTTCAGAAGCAGAGAAGGTAGAGATGAAGGCCAAAGTAGAAGAGCCGTGATCTGGATATAGCCAGGCAATGTGCTTGGTACTATAGGTTTCTTTTCTTTGTTGCCTTCCCATTTGCCCCTGTGTCTTAGAGGGATGGTGTCTCAGCACATCTCAGCAGTTAAATAGACCTGGTGGTGCTAAGCCTTCAGCTTAGACAATGGGAAATCCTGGAGTTGCATTTTTGAGCCTTATTCCATATTACACTCCAGCAAAAGTGATTTTCTTATTTTATCCTTGACAGCAGCCCTGGGGATTTGGTAAATAGGGAGGACTGAGGTCTGCTATTATCCTCTTCATCTCAATTACATAATGATAGCTGCGGGTAAATGGCATCACTTAGTTCAATATCCTGAAAGCCCATCGAGGCCTAGTTGTTAATGGATTTACTTTCCTTCTTTGTTGGTCAGTGAAGTCAGTAGACAGAAGGCCATAAGCACTGAGTAGCTGGAGCAATTGACGATCTTTATATACTACCTATTTTAACTTCATACAGAGCTTTTCGGTTTTTTTAAGAGAATAAAGACTGGTCTCGAAAGTCTTATTTAAAAATGCTAATTTCTTTTTCAGTTCTTTAGACTGTTTCAACCACACATAGTATCATCAGTTATTATAGTTCACAATATATTAAGTGCAGAGCTTTGGAATGTAAGAAAAATAAAATCATGTATCCAAGATTTCTGAGATCATAATATAAGCTTTTCCAAATCCTTAATTCTTACCTTGTAATAGATGATATTTGAGTTTCTGTGTTTTATGTGACAGATTCTGATTAATGATAAAGGATATTCATATAATATTTTAAGGTTAATCTCTTAACAACTCTATGAGATAGGTACAACAGGTATTATTGTCTTCATTTCATAGATGAGAAAAATGAGCCTCAGAAAAGATAAGTGACTTGTTCATGTTCAAGCAGTTAGGCAGATTTTGAACTTACTCACTCCTGACTTCAAGTACCGCATTCTGCCCACTCTTACAAGTTTTCTCTATAGAAAATAGACTTTGCTCTTTGGAGTGTGTCTCATTAAAAATATGCTGAACATTATTTCATTTTAAGATTATTAAATGAAAAAAATCAAGTATATATATAAAACTAGGATGAATATCAGAATCTTATCCAATTCTCCCAGTCCAATATTTATACAGAATTGTGTGCTAAAGAACAAAACCCAAACTATGTAATTATTTAACTATAAAATTCTACCTTCTAATTTTAACTCAGCATGAATGTACTCAATAAAGAGAGGGGGAGTTGAATTCTGCTTAATATCATGCATTAAAAAAGCTTTGAATATTAGTATATTTTTTTGCTGATTTTGAAAACTTTTTTTAAAAGACAAGTTAGGGCTCTTCATGAGAATAATGTTTAGATAACCAAAAATGATTTTTTTGTTATTATTCTTTCTCACAGGCTTTCACCTCTATCACAAGTTGCCTACCATAGTGCCTGAAAGCTGCCTTCTTATCATGGTTGGACTTCTCCTAGGTGGGATTATATTTGGAGTAGATGAAAAGTCTCCACCGGCAATGAAGACAGATGTATTTTTCTTATATCTCCTTCCACCCATTGTTCTTGATGCTGGATATTTTATGCCAACCCGTCCTTTCTTTGAGAACATTGGCACCATATTCTGGTATGCTGTTGTAGGGACCCTTTGGAATTCTATTGGCATTGGGATCTCTCTGTTTGGCATCTGCCAGATTGAAGCATTTGGCTTGACTGACATCACTTTGCTACAGAGCCTGCTTTTTGGCAGCTTGATTTCAGCTGTGGATCCCGTGGCTGTGCTTGCTGTCTTTGAGAACATTCATGTCAATGAACAACTTTACATCCTGGTATTTGGAGAGTCACTGTTGAATGATGCTGTGACAGTGGTAAGTTATTTTTTCTAAATTTCATTCTCTCTATCGAATGATAACAAGCCCTACTTCCTTCTTCTTTTGCATCCATATTCCTATCTGGAAATGCTAAGAAGATGCCTCCAGGACAGTTGTGCTACATTCAAATCCTGAACTATACAGGCTAATTTTTAATGTCAGAAGAGACTTCAAAGTGATGCTGATGTATGAATCTTTAATGATTTACCATGCTGAGTTATTTCCAAAATAGTACTCTTTGATCATAATTCAAGGGATTTATCAGGTACCCAAATTATGGATCAGAGCTCATGCTATGTACATATGATATGGTGACATTATACAAATTAGAAAATGGGTAAATAATGCCTAATAATAAATAAGCCTTTTTGGAAGTGTCATTTTGAACTGTTAATGGGGAGTTTTGTTAATAAGGATTCATTTTTATTTTGTTAATGATTTTAATATAGATTTATTATTTCAGCCTGGCTTTCTCCTGTGATTCAGTAGATATGTATCTTTTTTTTTAATCAATGGATGTGTTGTCTAGAATGAAAATTAATTTATGGGATAGCACTTGCTTTGGGAGCAATGGAGTTTATCCACCATCAGCACTGAAAGTTTGGAGCCCCAGCCTGAAACCCTAGGAGGGCAGTAGGGAGAGAGAGGACAAAGGAGTTTCCTGCACACCCCCCCCCCCCAATTACATCCTGCTGCCACACTCAGGCACTATTGCAAAGAAGCTGATTAGACTTCCCACCAGCTAAAGAGCTTTAAAGCTGTCATTAATTAGGCAGATCATTTGTAGCAAAAAAAAAAAAGAAAAGAAAAGGTTCCCTCTAGGACTCAGGGCCTCAAGGCTGCAGGTTCCCCACCCCTGCCGGGTTAAACAAAGTATCCATATCCATAATAATTTTGGATCATTTCTGGTTATTTATTATTCACCATTTCCCATTATTAGTTCAGATACTCCAAAGCTGACTCTATACTTTCATCTATAAAAAACTATTTCCATTTCTTTATTAATCTACTCGATTTCTTTTTTTTGAAAGTTACATGTTGAATTTATTACATATTTAAAAAGAAAACAAGCCTGATGAAACAAAGATTCATGATTTCACATACAATCCTTTTACTCTTCTATTTTGCATATGGAAATGCTGATTTTATCTGATGTTTGTTAAGTTCAGAATAAAAAAATTCAAATAAGAAAAAATAAAATTAATTTTTCTGTGGGTTTATAAGAGTAATAATTAATCTTTACATAGTATTCAGAGGTCTGCAAAGTGTTAGTTGCTGTGTATTATCTCATTCAAGCCTTCCACAACCCTGTGAAATTGATATTTCAGTTATTGTTATTTACATTTCACAAGCAAGGAAACTAGTATTGTAGCATGGGAAAAAAAAAACAAAACAGTTTTTTAGACCCAGCAACTGGTTGTATGTCCACCCTAGTACATCCCCTTCTTCTGCTAGGGTGTCCTTTCCTTTCTTTGGAATCTGCAGGGAACCTTGTATGCTAGAAACTTTCATCTTCCAAATGATCTTGCTGATTAGAGTGTCCCTGCTTATGTACTTAGTTTTGAAAAATTAATCTGTGGTATCTGAGTGTGGCCCTGTTCCCTCCCTATAAAGTGTTTAATCTTCTTCAGCATTTCTGAGCCAGTGGTCTACATGCATAGACCAACACTAGGCTCAGGAGGTCCATCCATTAAAATATGGAGATATTTCACATTGTCTTCTATTTTTTCATTCTTTTGGTTTTGTTTTATAATTTCTTGATTTCTCATAAAGTCATTAACTTCCATTTGCTCCATTCTAATTTTTAAGGAAGTATTTTCTTCAGTGAGCTTTTAGACTTCCTTTTCCGTTTGACCAATTCCGCTTTTTAAGGCGTTCTTCTCCTCATTGGCTTTTTGGACCTCTTTTGCCATTTGGGTTAGTCCATTATTTTCTTCAGTATTTTTTTGGGTCTCCTTTAGCAAGCTGTTGACTTGTTTTTCATGATTTTCTTGCATCACTCTCATTTCTCTTCTCAGTTTTTCCTCTACTTCTCTTACTTGCTTCTCAAAATTCTTTTTGAGCTCTTCCACGCCCTGAGACCAGTTCATATTTTTTTGGAGGCTGTGGATGTAGGAGCTTTGACTTTGTTGTCTTTTTCTGGTTGTATGTTTTGATATTCTTTGTCACCAAAGTAATATTCTATGGTCTGACTTTTGCTCTGTTTGCTCATGTTCCCAGTCAATTACTTGGGTTTTAAACTCTTTGTTAAGGTAGGGTTCTGCTTCCAGTGTGGAGAATGTACTGTCCCAAGCTTTGGGGGTTTTGTGCAGCTGTTTAAAGAGATACTTCTAGGGACCTATAAATTTTCAGTTCCACCACAAGCTCCACCATGCCAGCACTCCTCCTCACCCGAGGACTGCCACCCAGAACTATGACCCAGATCCAAGCACAGGCAAAGCAAGAGAATCCTGCCTCAGTGCCAGCAAAGAGATCCCTGCAATCCCCTTCTGATCGAGTGGCTACTCGATCCCCCCCCAGTCTGGGCTGAGAGCTCTGGAAGCAGATGCTACTCCAGGGCTGCTCCAGGCCTGGGGCCAGACCAAGCTTCTCTCTCACCACAAGTCTGAAAGGCCTTTCCTATTGACCTTTTAAGTTCTGTTTGGTGTTTGTGGGTTGAGAAGTCTGGAAACCACCATAGCTGCCCATGATTCAGTCCCCTGAGGCCTGCTCTAGATTCTCTGAGGCCCAGGTGTACGGCCCACACTGAACTGCACTCCTCTCCCAGCCCTGCGCAAGAGATCTGCCGATCTTCTAGGTTGTCTTGGGCTGGAAATTTGTTTCACTCTGTCTTTTTGTAGGTTCTGCTGCTCTAGAATTTGTTTAGAGCTATTTTTTACAGGTATTTGAAGGGGTTTGGGGGAGAGCTCAAGCAAGTCACTGACTTTACTCTGCCATCTTGGCCCCATCCCTAATCTACTCAATTTCATTCTATTGAAATGGAAGAAGGTGTAATAAAAGGAGATAACATATTAAAGAGAAAAGAGAAAAGGTAATGGAAATAACCTAACCCATATTAGCATGGTTATAACTCAGTCTAGTGGCAGCCCTCTGGAATGTGTATGACCTGGGTTCAAATCTTGCCTCTGATTCTTCACAATTTTTGTGACCTTGGACAAATCATTGTGACCCTGGGACTTAGTTCCCTCATCTGTTAAATGAAGAGATTGGACTAGATGACATCTAAGTTGCTTTACAATCAAATGTTTTCTTTAATCATGTCAGTTAATCCAATTAGTAAATATTTTATTGACAAAGAAAATCTATTCCTCTCTAGTAGGAAACTTTACTACGAATAAGTTACTCCATAAACCATAAATCCTAGTTCTTTAATCAACTGTTTGTTAACAATGATTTGTTAATAACTTACCGGGACTGTATTTTAACTGGAAATGTTTTACACCCCATTAAAATTCCCAGAAGAATCCAGTTCCTTCACGCTGACTTGCATATGAATTTGTGCACCTTTTTTCCTTGACAAAGCATTTTGTTGTTATTGTTATTCAGTTGTGTCCAACTCTTGGTGACCCCGTTTGGGGTTTTCTTTGCAAAGAGACTAAAGTGGTTTGCCATTTCCTTCTCTAGCTCATTTTACAGATGAGGAAACTGAGGCAAACAGGGTTAAAGGACTTGCCTAGGGTCACACAGCTTATAATTGTCTGAGGCTGGATTTGAAGTCATGTCTTCCTAACTCCAGGCCCCATCACTTTGTTCCCTGTGCCACCTAGCTGCCCTTGACAAAGCATAGAAGAATATATAAATTCACCCAAAAGTCATCATGAAGGAATAGAATGTCTTATGAATCGTCACGGGTCTCATATTGTAAGACTAGGATTCCTAGAAGGGTATGACTGAATATTGAAAAAGAGAATACACTAAAGAGAAGTAATAGCTGCCTACTCTTTACCTGATGTTGCTGTGTAGGGAAGTTTATAGGTGTTGGGAAGTCAGATCAAACCATTAATGTAAAATTTAGAATTAAATGTTAGGCCTCCATACTACTCTGCCCCTCCCTTTTAAATTAATTCTGTGGTTCAGTAATTTATTCCAGGGCTTCTTAAACTTTTTCTACCCACAGTTCCTTCATTGCTTCTTAAACTGTGGGTCATGACCCCATATGGGGGACCCATAGTTTAAAAATATTCATTTTTAAAGGATTGGGATTTAGAGGAACTGAATCAATTGGAGAAAATCATAGTTAACAGGAAGATAGAAATGCCTGTGCGTCCCCACTGTGGACCCACACCATGTTAGTCCCATAGATACACAAAAGAACCTTTGGTAAAATAATATTTCATGTGTGGAGAGGTTGGGAAGGCTCATTATAGACCTATGCTTTGGTAATAAGATCCAGAGGCACATGCAGGGCAGTGATGTACGTTTCGGCATAGAACCATCAGGAAAAAAAAATGATTGTGGAAAGAGAAAGAGTACTGACACAGGCTGGGGCAGTGGGCCAAGCCAAGGAGCTGCCATTCCAAGTCTGAAAGGAGGAACAAGGACAGAAAAAGAAAGAAGAGCTATCCAGACCAAACAAAAAGGAGTGTAGTTATTCTTTAGATGTGGATGCACTTGTCACATGGCCAATGGGTATAGGTCAGTCAGAAGTATGGTGCAGTAGCTGCAAATGAAAGAGACTTTCATAGCACAGCATACATTCAGTGAGGGAAAGGATACACCAAGGAATCCTATGGTTCTGGCTACACAATGCCAAAATATCAGTCAATTCAGTTGAAAATTCAGTTCAGCAAATGAATATTGTGTCTGCCTAACACCAAATAATTAGTTTGACTGACTTATTTTTCACTGAATTGCCTGAATTTTTTTTTTAACTGACTTGTCCAGATATTTGGAATCATGGAAACACAGCCTGAGATATCTCATGTTCACTAGGTAGGTGCTATCAAGGAGTATTAATGGAACTATTTTATCAAATATTTTTGGATTAATTATTTCATTCTTGTTATGGAGCATATTTAAGGCTCTCTGTAAATGAGGAAAGTGGTAGTAAGCCCATATTAAAAAAAATTGCAAGTCACTTGGATCTAACAGAGTTAGGGTTGGAATTTTTTTAAGAGAAGAAGCATTTGCTTATACATAAATCTCTTGTTGATAAAGAGAAAATGGGAAAATGTAAAGATCAGTAGTTTATGCACTGTTGGCCCAAGAGGAATATGTTGAGGCACATGCTATTCTAGGTATGTAAAATTCAATAGCCAGTCAGTCAATAAACATTTAAGTACCAACTCTGTTCAAGGCACTGTGCTAAGTACTGGGGATAAAAAGAAAGGCAAAGAGACTATTCCTGTTCTCAAGGAGCTCACAGTTTCTGTGCAAGACACAATGTGCAAATAACTATGTAAAAGGAATTAATTAATGGAAGGAAGACACTAGCATTAACAGGAATTTGGAAAGGCTTCCTGTTTAAGGTGGGATTTTTGCTGAGACTTGAAGGAAGTTAGGGAACTCAGGAGGTAGAGGTGATTATGGAAAGAACTCTATACATGAGGTAGGCATGTGAAAAGGCCAGGAATTGGGAGATGGGAGATAGGATGTCTGATTTGAAGAACAGTAAGGAGGCTATTGTCAATGGATCAAGGAGAAGGTGATGGGATATGAGATGTGAGAAGACTAGAAAGATGGAGAGGACACGTATGACAAACTCAGGCTTTTATATTTTATCCTGGAGGTGATAAGAAGCCACTGGAGTTTATTGAGTAGGGAGATGACATGATCAGACCTATGCTTTAGGAAAATCATTTGGGTGCCCGAATGGAGGATGGACTAAAATAGGGAGAAACTTCAGGCAGACAGACCAATCAGCCCATTATTACATAGTCCAGGTATGAAATGATGAAGTCCTGAACCAGGATGGTTGATGGAAATGTCAGAACAGAGAAGGGGGCCTGAATGAGAGATGTTATGAAGGTAAAAATTGACAGGCCTTGGCAACAGATTGGATATGGGAGGTGAGAGAGAATAAATAGTTGAGCATGATATCTAGGTTGCAATCTAGGGGATAGGGGAAATGGTGATGTCCCCAACAGTAATAGAGAAGTTTGGATGGGGATAAGGTTTGGAGGGGAAGATATTGAGGTCAGATTGGCACATGTTGAGTTTGAGATGTTTATAGGACATCCAGTTCAAAGTGTCCCATAGGCAGTTGGAGATGTGAGACTGAAGGTCAGCAGAGAGGTTGGGGCTGGATAAGTAGATTTGAGAATCATTAGCAAAGAGGTGATAGCTGAATCCATGGGAAATGATGAGATTACTAAATGAAATCTTATAGAGGGAGAAGAGAAGAGCAAAGGAGACATGACTTGATGATGATCCAGCAAAGGAAACTGAGAAGGAGCATTCAGATAGGTAGGAGGAGATGAGAGAGAGAGGAAGAAAGAGAGAGAGAGAGAGAGAGAGAGAGAGAGAGAGAGAGAGAGAG
>NW_020954559.1:48518531-48557821 GCF_900497805.2 Vombatus ursinus | reverse complement strand
ACAGTGTCATGAAAACCTAGAGAGAAGCATAGTTATGATTATGTTATTATATAGGGTGTTGTGTGTTACCTACACTTAACTATCTCATTTTTAGATTTCCAAAGAATTCAGAGTATTTATATTTGTCATGAACATTCTTATTCTTTATTGTGTTTTTCTGTTCCCTATTTTTCCATTTCCTTTGGACTCCCTATCCACTAGACCATTTTTCCAAGCATGCTTACTTTCTCCACTAATAATTAAAATTCAGGTTTTAAATTTATACCATGTAATGGCATTTGATGTGTTACTTGACTTCCAAATGTAAAAATAAATAATTTATTAACTGCCATTTGGTAAATGGGAGCAAATTCAACTTCCTTAGTTGAGATTTTTACTCCCAGAGAGTAGTTTATGGGTATAATTTTGCTTCACTTGACTGGGTGATGACATCATCATTCTTGAAAAAGTTAATCCAGGCCATTTGTTCACTAGGAAAGTACAATAGGAAGCAGAGGAAAGGTCAGAGAAAAGGAATTTCCTGAGTTGAGTTACTATCTCTAGAATGAATAAATAAACCAGGTGAAAAATTTTTATACTCACTCATGTCTTCATTGGTATGCAGCACATGAAAGTTGGAAGAGGCATGTTGCCAGTGCTAGAGAGATGTAAAAGGAGACAAGGCAGAAAATAGCTAAACACTTAATTATAACTCCATTGACGTACAGCTTTATTGGATTTTAGAGGAATGGTTTGGAAAAAAAAAATGTTTCCTATTTAACTAAAAAAGAAAAGCCCTTTGATAACATCCAAAGTTAGGTAAAAAATAGGTATAGTCTTATCTAGATAACTTTTTTGTCTGTCTTTTGGTATTAACTCTTAATTAAATCTTATTTTTCCTGTGGCACTCCTTATGAAAGAGAAGGATCTTTGTCCAAGACAATTCCAAAGGACTTGTGATGAAAAATGCTATCCATCTTCAGAGAAAGAACTGATGAAGTCTGAGTGCAGATCTAAGCATACTAATTTTTTTAACTTTTTTTGTTTTTTTGGTGGGGGAGGGGAGTCTGTTTTTTCTTTCTCCACATGGCTAATATGGAACTATGTTTTCTGTGCATATGTATAACCTATATCAAATTGCTTGGTGCCTCAGGGATGGGAGAGAGGAAGGAGGGAAAGAGAGAGAGAATTTAGAATTCAAAATGAAAAAGAAAAAAATGTTTAAAATTGTTTTTAAATGTAATTGGAAAAACAATAAATATTATTAAAGGGAGCAAAAAAAAAATAGAAAGAAAAGGCTCATTGGAGTAAGGAACTGGGAGTAAGGGAACACAACTACAGCTCAATAGATTATTCCCATGGAGGGTCATAGAGGCTAAGTTGACTTGCCTAGAATGACTAGACCATTCAAGAATCAAGGTCTGAGCCCTTGACTCCAGTTATACCTCTCTGTTCAGAATACATGTAAACCTCTCTTTTTCCATGGTATTTTAGGGGAAAATATTTTATGTGGCCTAGGAAGTTGAATTCTTTACCTTTTTTTTTTTAGCTTTTCAATCACAGGAAAAAAGTTTTCTACTTTTTTCTTAGTAGGAAAATATTTCATAAGTCCTCAGTTATCAGTGTACAGGCATTTATTTATCACCTACTATGTGCCAGGCACTATGCTAATGCTGAAGACACAAAGAAGGGTAAAAGCCAAAACAAAAAACCAGCCCCTGCTTTCAAGGATTTCACAGTTTCTGAGAAATACTGTGATTTTACGGTATTTTAGAGTCAAAACACTTATATGAATTCAGTCACTTACTCATGTGAACCCCTCTGGCACATGTTTCAGTCTCATGACAAAGTTGTTTTTTTTTGTGCGGTCACTTTAATGTTTTATCTATTTATTCTTTTGCAGTCAGACCTCATATTCTCTTGGTCTTGTAACTTGGATTCATTGAGGAAAGGTTGCCAGTTGAGAGGAGTCCAGTAAAGTATCCTCAGACTCCATTCATTCCCAGTGGCCCTAGTAATGAAATGTAATCTTATGGAATTGGAAAGTAATTAGTAACACTTCCAAATTATTTTTCTTCCTTAAATCTTCAGTGTGAATCTTAAATTGTTCTGCTAAAAAATAAAATAAAAAGACCTAAACTTATATTAGTTCCTATTATGAAAATTAGCCATGTCTTGGGTTATTAGATAACTCTGAACTCCTAAATTCACCTTATTACAGAACTTAGAACATAGATACACCTAATAGTTTAATCTTGCTAAAATATCATTATCAAATTTAGGTTACCCTTGCATGAACTGAGAGAAATCTGTCACTCAGTTTTGCCTTTGAAATACAGTAATGCAATATATAAATAATCGCAACCACAAGACACCATTTAAGCATAGCACTTGAGATAAGGTCAAAGAGCCTTTGGGAACCAACTCTGGGATTGTGGCCGGTTGAAACTGAAATAATTTTATCTTGTGCTGATCATTAGGTGAGAGTTTCAAGGTAAATCAGATGAGATGCTATGGAAAACTTCCTTGTTGGTGAGGAAACATTTCATGGTCACAAGAGGAATTTGTCTAGCTAAGATGTTCCTTTTCAGCTTTGCAGTGGTATCCACACTAACAGTAAGAATGATCAAAATGTATCCTCTGATCCATGGGCCCAAAATAAAACCTCTATGACTCAGTGTTACCATTTTAAAAATGAAAAGGAACCATATTGAAAATTAAGCATACCTTTAAATAATTAGATAATTTAAAATGCCAGAAAAAAATAGAAAAGGATATAGACTTACTTTGATCAACGCCGTGTTGCTAGCCACTTCTTAGAACTTCATACCACTATCCCATTCTCGTTGTATTTGAACTCTGGGATTAAAGGAGAAATATAGCATGCTTTTTACCCTTGTGGAGTTTGAACTTTAATTGAAGACTTAAAGGTATGAAATAACAAGGAACAATACAAGAGAGAGTATAATTCAGGTCCAAATTGTGAAATATCATTGTAAATGCTGTAAGGGAAGGAGATCAGTGAAGACTCCAATGGACAGAAAAGCTTTCAAGTGAAGGTAGCACTTGGACATTAACAGCTTTGAATAGGCTATGAATAAATGGAATGGAAGACACAAGCCATTCTAGGCAAAGGACACAGTGGAAGGCAGCACAGAGATGTGAATGAGCATGTTTTCTATGGGCATTAAGGAGACTAGAGCAGGGTGTGTTAGCGGAAAAAGAGAAATGTTTTGTTAAATCAAATGGGGCATGATTAGGGAGATTCTGGATCCCTAAGCAGCAGGCTTTGGCCTCCAGCAGTGAGTAACCAGGGCTTTTGAAAGGTTTTTGAATAGGAGAGGGAGATGAGAAAAATGATGTTTGAGGAAGAATAATTTTGCAGTTTTGGATTTGTGTCAGGAAGATGATAATGAGGGAAGGCAGCCAGAAGTCCTTTGCAATAATCTAAATAACTTAGATATGAAGTGATCCCCCTTGTGTAAGGAGCATTTAAAGTAGTGATTTACAGAAACAGTATTCTGGTAACCTCTCAAAGATACACACACACACACACACACAAAGACACGTAGTTCACAATATTTTTGAAATTCAACTGAAAAATTCAAATCAAGAAATATTTATTAATTATTAAATGCAAAGCATTGTGATTGGTGCTGAGGATATAAAGACAAAATAAAAAATAGTTCTTTTCCTCAATGAACTTTTTTGTTGGGGGTTAAACTTTATTTATATGGAAAATAAGTGCAAGATGATTTGAGGAGAGGTGAGCATAGACACCTAGGGAATCAGGAGAGGCTCTCTATTGGAGGTGGATTCTTGGGGTGGTACTTCCTTTATATGGATAACTAAGTGCAAATTGATTCGAAAAGGGTGAAAACAAAAATAAGTAGGGGATCAGGAAAGGTTTCCTGTGGGAAATGCAATTAGAAATGAGCCTGGGAGGAAGCTCAGGATTCTAAAAGGCAGAGAGGAGGAAGAAAGGAATTCTAGGGTGTAGGGGTGGCCACTGCAGACACAAAGGCCGGGAATGGAAAGCCAAATCAGATTACAGCAAGTAGGCCAGTATGACTGGAAGTTAGAGTGTATAAAGAGGAGTAATGTGAAATAAATATGGAAAGGTAGGTTGGGACCAGGTTGAGGGGCTTTAAATGCTCAACTGAGCAGTTTTAAATTTTATCCTAGAGGTACTAGGAAGCCATGAATAATTCTTGAGCAGTGACATGGCCAGACTTGTGCTTTATGAATATCCATTTTGTGGCTGTGTAGAAGCACATTTGGAGAGGTAAGAGGCTGAAACAGAAGCAAGGACACCTATTAGGAGGCTACTGAAGCATCGAAATCTCTTTCACCAAAAGTAAATATTAGAGTTCTCCATCTCTAGACCCATTATCTTGTAAAGTCTCAATCAAGTGAATTCTATGTATATTGCATATGACCATAACTTGACTAATTTCTACAAACTTCGTAAAGATGTTTGATCATTTTATAGTTAGACTATATCCATTGTTGATGTTCAGTTGGTTAACTCTTTGTGACCGCATTTGGGGTTTTCTTGGCAAAGATACTAGAGTGGTTTGCCATTTCCTTCACCATCTCATTTTACAGTTGAGGAAAGGAGGCAAACAGGGGGAAGTGACTTGCCTAGGCTGAAATAGCTACTAAGTGTCTGAGGCCAGATTTGAATTCAGGAAGATGAGTCTTCCTGACTCCAGGCCCAGCACTATATCCACTGAGCCACCTATCTGCCCAGACCACATACCTACAGATAAGGAAAAAGTAATTCACTTTCTTGCCTACATACTCACTTTACTCAAAGAAAATTACCCTTTGAGAAGATGTTTTTAACTTTTTTTGTGTTTGTCATAGATCCCTTGGACAGTCTGGTGAAACCTATGGACCCTTTTGCTAAATAAAAATTTTAAATATATAAAATACATAGCATTACAAAAGAAACTAAGTTACTGAAACATTTTTAAAACCAACTTTGCAGACTCCAAGCCAAGAACCCCTACTTTAAGTAGCAACAGCAGCAACAACAGACCCGGTTAGACTGGCTGCTAGAAGATGGGATTCAGTCCACATAGCTGGCATGGAGGTCTTCACTCTGGTCCCATGCTGGATTGGAAGAAATTCTCTGGGAACAGGTTAAGAGTGTTAAAAGTTTAAATGAGCTCCCATAAGTGCTGAGCAGGTTCCTATCTGTCATGCTCTTAGTGAGGCAGAGGTTGTAACAGAGTGGGATGGGTGTCAACCTTGTGTTAAAAGGAATACAGAATCTCATTTAGATATATTCTGATAAAGCAGTGTTTCTTAGCTCACCTTAAAATAGCTGTTACTGAATTATTATATGATTTAGAAGAAAAAAAGGGTTGAAATCTGAAATGCTGACCTGTTTTTCTCAAAAGTTTAAAATATTTGTCATAGCTTTATTTTTCATTATCCAATCTCAGGCTAAAAGATAATATTAATAAATCAGTTACTGATCACATTTAGCATATGTACATTTCAAATAAAAAAAAAGTAAGAGTTTCTCATCGTAAGGTCAAAGTAAGGTGTAGTTGTTTATTTCTTTCCTGAACTTAGAGAAATAATGGAGAAATTAGAAAGGATCATTGGTGATAACTGATGCAATTTCTTTCTTCCACAGGTGCTGTACAATTTGTTCAAGTCTTTTTGCCAGATGAAAACAATTGAGACTATTGATGTGTTTGCTGGAATCGCTAAGTTCTTTGTGGTGGGAATCGGCGGGATAGTGATCGGAATCTTGCTGGGCTTTATAGCAGCATTTACCACCCGTTTCACGCACAATAGCCGAGTGATTGAGCCACTCTTTGTCTTCCTATACAGCTACTTATCATACATCACAGCAGAAATGTTTCACTTCTCAGGCATCATGGCGTAAGTACTGGGGGGAAAAAGACCCTGATAACTGGGGGAGTGAAACAATACAGACTAAATTTCATAT
This sequence comes from Vombatus ursinus, assembly GCF_900497805.2. Taxonomy (NCBI): domain Eukaryota; kingdom Metazoa; phylum Chordata; class Mammalia; order Diprotodontia; family Vombatidae; genus Vombatus; species Vombatus ursinus. The sequence continues at coordinate 48,551,874 of NW_020954559.1, read as the reverse complement.
TCTAGGTGAAATAAAAAAAAATCATGCAATTGAAATAGATTTGTTTTTAGGACTTTTTTTTTTTTGCAGTGGGGAGGGGCAAGGCAATTGGGGTTAAGTGACTTGCCCAGAGTTACAGAGCTAGTAAGTGCTAAGTGTCTGGTCTGAGAACGGTTTTGAACTCAGGTCCTCCTGACTCCAGGACTGGTGCTCTATCCACTGCGCCACCTACCTGCCCCTTTAGAACAACTTTTAAGAGCATTTAAAAATTTCAGTACCTTCTCTTATCTTCCCTTTTTGTGACAAATAAGTAAAACAATTTACATGCTTAGCTAAACTAAAATACAAAATTCCAAAGTTCCATAGTGAAAAATAGCATAAAGGTAATTTCCTTGGGTATACATGAGGTGGGATTATAGGACAATATTATAATTTTTAGATAAATAAACCAGAACATCTATACTGAAATGAGTCATCTCTTCAAGCAGTGGCCATAAAAGGCTCCACTTTTATTATAATGATGCTTCCATTACTTAAGTAATTTTGGAACTTCTAAAATTTCCATTTAAGGCTGTGGCACAATTTCTAAATATTCTTAATATGTCAAATATTAATTTATAGATGGGGGTTGGTGTGGGTATTGGAAGGAATAGAAAGGCAATAGTCATTTGTATCCAAGTCTGTTAAAAGGAGGTGGGTGATCATGCTGAGGAATTTTTTGTTTGTTTGTTTGTTAAATAAGTAACTTTTTGTGTGAGTATAAAATAACAAGATGGATTTTCTTTTCTCGCTCATAAATTGTTCCTGAAAACATTTTTTTTCTTTAAAAGGAATTGCTAAAATGTTTTGGAAAACACTAGTACCTTTAGAATAAGTGTCAAGACCCCAAAGTGACTACTTTGGAGCACTATACTCTTATAGATATTTAGGTTCTGGTAGTTATAATGTCAATTCAATACTTTATAATCACAAATTGTGTATCTCAAATGATGACTAATCTTTCATGAAAAGCAAGAAAGACTTGGCCAGTGTAGACATAACTCTGATTGTTTGGTTAAGTTTCCTGCCAACATTTGTTATAAAGATTCTTTTTCTATCATATTTTGCCTAAAGACGTTTGTTGCTGCTGTTCTTTCCCCTTGCCACTTTTGCACTATCATTATTGGAATGTGACTTAATCATTACATTTTGCTACTGTGGCTAAAAACCTCAAACTCACGACACAAATGAGAGTGAGACCCATTATAATGAGCTCAAAGTTTTGCATGGTTTTTTGTTTCAGAGATGAATCTAAAAAAAGCAACATATTAATCCAGTTTGACCCAGTAATGAAATGTTCCATCTCTTCCTCCTCGCTGCTATTCATATAATTTGTATAGCTTCCAGCTTCGTTCTTGTTCTTTGACCTATGTCATTGAAAGCATGTGATCAGGTGGCTACAGTGTCTCTAAAGAGAGGACAGCCCAACTTTTGAATTTTCTAAGGATTTTTTTTGTGAGAACATTGAATTGCAGAAAGCGTATTCACTGTATTCCAGCCTGGGCAGTATTGGTGTGAAGATTTAAAGCAGCCAGAGACTTCAATGCCCTTATCAGCATGGCTTGTGTGCCAATTTTCCCAGCCAATGGAAAGAAATGGGGCCAGAGACTATCCAGATGAAATGTAGGGGAGGAGATTGGTGGAATTGGATTGAGGCCTATTCACTGCCCAGAAACTCTGTGATAACTGGGGACACTGAGTGAGGAAGATATTTACTGCTTTGTGTCATGTGCTCTCTGAGAGTAGATCTTCCTGGTTTATGAGGTCTAAAGGAATTTAGAAATTAGGCTGAGATAAGGACAAGTTTTTCTTCTTCTGTTTTCTTAAATTGTTGTCATATACTCTTTTTTAAAAATTTTATTTTAGACTCAAACACCAGAACACAAATACAGAATAGAGAAAAGGAAAAAAAAAAGTATCAAAAACTTAAATATTGGCATTTAATTACAAAGTTAAAAAAAGAAAAAAAAGCATGTCATGTGCATATGTTGCCATGTATTCTTAAGGCATCTTCTGGAATTTGTAACTATGTGAAAAAGTGTATTGTAAAAAAAAAAAAATACCAAAACAACCCTACTATTTTCAAATGAATAAAATTGCTGTCCAGGGTACTTTAAAATAAATTGGCCCCTGAATTTGAATTTTCCCTAAGTTTGAAGGATTTTTGTGTGTGCAGTTATTATGAATGTTCATGATAATGCTTTAACAAACTAAATGTTTAAAAGACTTATTTGCATCTAAATGCATGCACTTAACTGAATGGCATTTTTATGGACTGTTGTAGAGTCTAGGTATTTTTCCAGACCCAGGTATATATGATACTTTCCTGTAATATAAGTCAGAAAGGTTTCCTTTCAGCCTTTAGAGCGTGTTGTGCACATACCCACACATATAATTACTATTTGAAACTAGAAATTGGGAGCTTGGTTTAGTGATAAAAAGTAAAATTATAAATGCATGTGTACAAACTTCATGAAAGATGTAATAACAACTGGTTTCTATTGATTATTAGTTGAGTTATATCTGTTCCTCCAGGCTATGTCTTATATGCTATTTAGCAAGAGATATCTGATGCCTGTTTTCAACAGAAAACAAGATCAGTTATTTTCAAAATGATTCTTGGTGATCTTGTTCATTCCTTTGAAAAAAAAACAGTTCAAATGTAAAATAATTTAAACTTAATCTCTTGTCTAGGCTTAGGAAAGCTTTCATTATAGGCTTTAGGCCATGTAAGGGAGATGAATGGCTGAATGAAAAAGTATTTACTCAGTTCTTACTTTGTGCCAAGCGTGGTGCTAAGTGCTGAAGATAGAAATAGGAAAGTGGCAGTCCCTGCTCTGAAGGAGCTCACATTCTAATAGGGTGATGCAGCACATATAGAAGGGAAAGCTGAATGCGCATGGCAAGGCCCAGGATGAACTAACTTCCTTTCCTTTTTTGCACTATACTTCCCTTCCCCAATAAGACTATACCAGGATAGGTTGTTGTATCATAAAAGTTTGTGTATGTGTGTATATACATGCATGCTGAGTATCCTAAAAGTCACCCACACAGAGGTGTGTGTGTATGTGATTTTTACATATACATCTCTCTGTATGTATAAATATAATCTGTAGATATAGACATGTCTCTGTGTATGCATGTATATATATTTAGGTGTGTGTATGTTTGTGTACATATAGTAGGTACACAACACATAAACTTGACCTGATTTTCTAAAGAATAATGCTGGGTAGAGTTAGGGAAGAATTGTCTTAACTACATTTAAACAAACTCTCCTAGCAGTTAGCTACACCAATTAAGTTTCCCCCAAGGAATGATCACCATACTGAGGAAAGTAGGAAGATTTCTCTCTTTGAAGAGATTATACTGTCACCCATGCCCTCTAGGTTTTATGGGTTGAGACAAACAATTAATAGTGATTCCTCATAGATCACATATGTAACTTATCAACATTCCTAAGAATATCAATGTAAAAAGTTACTCCCATTCTCTCTTCTTTGCATAACAAGCATTTCTATAATCATGGAGGAGAATCAGATCATTTGACATCCTTCATTCTATTCTTCAGCTGAGTAGTATAATTAATACATACTGCCCAAAGGAGACCAATACATGGTACTCAATGCTGTTTGAGGGCCAATGAAAAGATATTTTTTATTTTGAGATGTACCTGAATCTATGTCTATGATAGTTTCTTACAGCAGTCTACCCCTCTCTCATCCCATATACTACAGGAGAAATGAGTATCAGCTAATTCTTTTTTGTGATATGTTACATATATATGTGTATAAATTAAAATATGCTCATATATACATATATCCATGTGTATAAAGATGTGTGTGTGTGTATTTTTTGAGACTGTATTTCTCTATGTTGCCTAGGCTAGCCTAGAAGCCAGTCACGACTCCTGTAAATTGTCATGGAAGCTTTGACCTGCCCCGTTTCTGACTTGGGTTAATATGCCCCTCCTTAGGCGGCCTCACAGCCCTGCACTTTCAGGGCCCCACCATATTGGTGGTTGACTTTGTATAAACACATGATCAGCTTTAGCTCTACAGTAACTCAGAACTCTAGAACTCAAGTGGTCCACCAGTCTAAGCCTCCTCAGTAGCAGGGACTATACACGTCCCACTATGCCTGATGTGATATATTATTATTAATAATTTCTTAAAATTACTACTTTTGCTCAAAGTTTTTTTTTAAACATTTACTTATTTTACCCAACACTCTCAAGGCTGAGAAGAAAATACTACCAGGGAAATAAATCCTTTACGTGATGTCCAAACTTCCATTGAAGAACCTCTTTCTCCATACTTAGCTAGGCTAAAAACAGAATCACAGGATCACAGGTTGGAAGAGAACTTAGTGGCTATCTTTCTAAATGTTACCTGTGTTATTGGGAATCCCCTCATAACATGTCTGACTAGTGACTATCTAGCCTTTGCTTGAAGACTTCTGGTGGAAAGGGGAAGCCCCAGTCTCCCAAGACAATTTATTGCTGGGTTTGTACTTGAAGACTTTCCAGCGTGGTTAGGATTTATTAGTAGTTAACCCTTGTCATTGGTTTGGATAAAGCTATCTATGATATGCTTATCAGATTTTCAGGTAATAGAGTTGGCACAGTCTTCAGAAACTGAAAACCACCTCTATGCCCTGGTAAGAAAATGTAGGAGGAATTTAATAAAAGATAAAATATGCAAAAATAAAAATAGCATTAATGTTTAAGTTTATATTAATTTATACTCTTTTCTAGGCATATAGGTGGTACAGTGGATAGAGTACTGGGCCTGATGTCAGGAAGACTTATCTTTGTGAGTTCAAATCTGGCCTCAGACACTTAATAGCTGTGTGACCCTGGGCAAGTCACTTAACCCTATTTGCCTCAGTTTCCTCATCTGTAAAATGAGTTGGAGAAGAAAATGGCAAACCGCTCCAGTATCTTTGCTAAGAAAACCCCATAAGGGGTCACAAAGAGTCAGACACAATTGACATGAATGAAAAACAACAATATATATATCCTTATGAAAGGAGAGCTGTTTTATACCTCCACCTGAATTAATGCAAAATAATCAGTATAAGTATATGATTAAATATTAACTGAGAAACAGTGGTTCATGGTCTATGATCTGTTTCAAAGATGTGCACATCTTTGATTGAGTCAAGAAAGGAATAGCTTGTTGGCTAACTAAATAAGCTAATCACATCTCTAGGGACTTTTAATAGTTGGAGAAATTTCAGCAGAAGTTATCCTAGCAGGGGCCAGTAGAGTGGTAGAAAATCCTGTGATGACGGATTCCTGAGAAGAAATTGCCATTAGAGAGGAAAGAGCAAGTTGTTTTTCTTTCCTACCCCCATGACCAAGTGATGAGCTTGTAAACTCCCAAAAGTCAAAAGATTTTGAAGCAATGTAACCAGAGCATCCGCAGCTGATGGCAACATTAACATTAGGAGCTGAAAGACTAAGTACAAAGTAGACATGCCGAGGAAAGGCAGCTTTAGGACTTTGTAAGGGCACTGACCCTAAAACCCCAACCGAGAACTACAATTAAGAGAAATTTCGTGGAGACTCTATGAAAGGAGAAAATTATTTACAGGAGCTAGGTAGCCTTTTGGCTCCATATGCTCTTAAAATTTGAGGCCACTCCCCAGAGATGTTGTGTGTGCAAGTGGAGAATATGCTCCCAGTTTGGGAAGATATTTTTGTAACAAATGACTTTGTTATACTGCATAGCAAATATTCTTTTGAAAAGCTAATTGAGCATCAAGAATAAGAATACTGGAAACCCCAGCCCTTCACAGTTACTCCTAGAACTCTATGGGTATGAATTAGGAAAGTAAGCCCAAGAAAGGTGCTTTACTTATATAAATATATGCATATATATTTGGAAGTTGGACTCCATTTTTATTTTTTGAAACAGTGCTAAATCCATTGTTACAAAGACAATACTAAGAAGTTGCTTAGCTGAAATATTTGAAAAGAAAGCCCTTTATATTCTAAGGCATACATGGGAATGATTTTAAATGATAGCCCCAAGTGATTAATTGACTTCTCATCAAATTAAAGCAAGATCTTCCAAATTGCCTTTACCCTTTCTCCATAAGAAGTGTTCTATTGTTCAGATCAGCATTATTCATTTCAAAGATGCTATTTGAAATTTTCTGAAAATAACTTGTTGGAATTACATGTGTTTGATCTTCTTTGTAATCTGAAGATTTTGAAGTAGGTGGTCATGGCAATGTTAAATTTTAGGAGCAGTCAGAGAAATTGAGGTTCTCCAGCTACTTTGTGACCTTTGCCACTGACAGCCTCTCTGAGCCTCAGAATCACATGATTTCAGAACAAGAATTCTCTATACAATGTACATGAAAACTGGTCATCCAGTTTTTGTCTGAAGACATCAAGTGATGTCTACTTCTTCAGGCAACCCATTTCACTAATTGTTGGTGAAGCCTATTAACATTTGTACAACTTTGAGCAATTTCAGTCCTATTTGGCTGGTTCTCTTGGGAGCCAAGCAAAACAAATCTAGTCCTTATTCCACATGATAGACTTATAAATGTTTAAAGACAACTATCATGTTGCAATTTGCTAAGTTTTTGCTTTTCTTGGTTAAACATTTGTCATTCCTTCAACTGATCCATAAAGGGCATGAATTCAAGGCCCTCCTGATTATCCTCTTCTGGACAATCTGTAGCTCATCATTTCCTTTTCTAAAATGTGACACCCGCAACTGAAGAGAAGGCCTTAGGTCTGACCAGGGTGGGGTATAGACACACCATGCCTATTTTAATTCAGACGGACATTTCTTCTCTATCATATCACATTGTTGACTTGTGAAATGTACAGTGCTCTAAAACTACTACATCTTTTTCAGGAAAAAACGATATCTAGCCAAGCCTCTCCCATATTGCATTTGTGAAGTTGACTTTTTGAATCCAAATTAATACTCTGTTAATCCTGATTAAATTTCATTAAATTTTAGCTTCAGCCCAACATTACAACTTTTCAAGATTACTTTGGATCCCGACTGCTATCTTCTGTTATTTGCAAATATGATAGGCATTCCATAGATACATAGACAAATGATGTTAAATAGCATGAGGACAAATATAGACACCCCTCCTCTCCCCTTCTCAGGGAGTTATATTGGAAAGTTCCTTCCAAGTTGACATCAGATCATTGCCATCAGTCCATTGAAATGTACTGACTTCTAGCTCATATCTTTACATCTTGTCCACATGGATAGGATGAGATACTTAGCAAGTGTTTTGCTGAAATCTAAGAAAACTACATGCACAGCATTCCCTTGAGTATAGTAACCTTGGCAGAAAAAAGAAAATTAGATTAGCTTGGCCTGACCTGTTCTTTATGAATCCATGTTGATCGTTGTGACCATTTCTTTCTTTTACTAGGTGTTCATTAACCATATCTCTTTAATAATACATTTTATAGTTTTGCCAGGAATCAAAGTCAAGTTCATTCATCTGCTCATTTGTACATATGCTGTAGACCAGGGGTGAGGAACCTGCGGCCTCGAGGCCACAGGTGGCCCTCCAGGTTCTCAAGTGCAGCCCTTTGACTGAATCCAAACTTCACATATCAAATCCTTTTGTTTTGTGAAGTTTGGATTCAGTCAAAGGTCCCATTTGAGGACCTAGAGGGTCACATGTGGCCTGGAGACTGCAGGTTCCCCACCCCTAACTCTTCCAATTTTTGAAAAATAAGACATTTGCCCTTGTCCTATCCTATGGTAACTCTCTCAATAGAATGGCTTTCAAAAGTTACTGACAGGTGCTAAACTGTCACATCTGATTATTTTTTCATTATTCAAAGATGTAGTTCATTGGGACTAGGTGACCTGAATTCATCAAAGGTGGCTAGGTGCTATCTTGGTTATCAATTTTCTATTGACCATATTTGCTCTTTCCTGTCTAGTCCAAAGACCATTCCTCTTGCCCGAGAAAATGGAAGGAAAATTAGAACAGATTGTCCCTCTGTCTGTCTTCAGTTAGCATTGTTCCACTCACTCCAAACAGTAGTCCTATTCCTTCTTTGATCATCCTCTTTTCAATGTAGCCACAAAAAATCCCTTTTTTTCTTATGCTGCAGTTCATTCTGATCATTAGCACTCCTGACACTAATTTTATAGGATTTTTCCAACTTTTTTTTTAATCTTCTATCTACCCTTATGTCTATTTTCTATACGTGTCCTTAAAATTTTTTTCAGATAGTTGATGGACATCCACATGCGTCTCTTTAGACAACTCCCTTTTTTTCTTCTGATCAGAATTTTTAAACATCTTTAAATTTCATTGCTGACAGATTCCACTATCTCCTGGTCTGATTTCTCCTGTAGAATTTTATTCCCTGAAATCATATCTCTGTTTTCTCCCAATCCATAGAAATCTGCTCTTCCAAAGTCTATAGTTTATGTCATAGTCTATGTCAAAGCTCACTTCTCCTGCTCCATTACAAATTCTACCGTGGAGTATTCATTTCCAGGTGGCACAGGGGATAGATTGCTGGGCCTAAGAGTCAGAAAGACTCAAACTCCTGAGTTAAAATTTGGCCTCAGACACTTACTAGCTGTGTCACCCTGGGCAAGTCATTTCACCCTGTTTGCCTCAGCTTCCTCATCTATAAAATGAGCTTGAGAAGGAAATGGCAAACCACTTCAGTATCTTTGCCAAGAAAACCCCAAAAGCGGTCATGAAGAGTCAGATACAATTGAAAAAAAGACTAAACAACAAAATTCACTTCATTCCACAGTTCTTATCATCTCTTTATTTAAAAACAAATATAAAGTTTGATGATTTTTTTTATATCACTGTCATTCGACAGTCTACTTCCCCTTGCCATTAAAGTCTCCTTTTGTGACAAAGAAAAATTTTTACCAAAACCAGTCAACAAAATAACTTCAACTCACAGCATATGCACCATTCTGCCCCTGTTGTCTCACCATTGCTCTATTGAGTGAAAGAAAGTGTGTTTCAGCATCTGACCTCTGAGACCAAAATTGTTCATTGCAATTAATCTGAATTCAGCTGCTTTTTAGTGTTGTTTTTGTCTATGTTATTAGGACATTATTTATATTATCCTGGTTCTGCTTTTTTTCTTTCTGTACTTAGTCATTGAAGTCTTCCCATATTTTTCTACTGCCTCTTAGTAATTGTTCCTCTCAGTACAAAGATGTTGCATAGGCGGCACCAATGAGTTATTCCATAAAGCCTTCAAGAACCCAAGATCATTCTCCTAACACAATGAAGCATCAGAGTAAAACTTTTGTGGGGAAAGACTTTTTGTGTATAGTCAGTCAATAATTACTTAATTGTTGGTCTTCTCAATGTGTGATCTTTGTGTAATGACTAGGATCATACATTTAGATCCAAAAGGAACCTTAGAGGTCATCTAGTTTTCTCCTTTCATTTTATAGATGAAACTGAGGCATAGAGAGTTAAAGTGACTTGCCTGAGGTCACTTATATAGTAAATGTTGGTTTTGAACAGAATCCAAATTCAGTACTCTTTGCATTATATCACCCACACTCCTCAGTGAGTAGATCCAATACTGCCTCTCTAGGTAGATATGTTAGTTTCCAGTGTGTAGATACAGAACCATTTGTGAGCAAATATGTTATTGAAGGAAGTGAATCACATCTTATTGAAATTCTTGGCATAAATGAAACCAAAGGCATTTAAAAAAAAGAAAAAAAAACTTCAGTTAAATAGAAAGATGGTTCTCAGGTTCCCCTTGGAGAGGTAAATAAAGGAGTCAGAGGAGTTGGTTTGATTGTGCACCCAAAGGAAATAAGAAACATCATTTCATGGAACACTTGATCGTCTTGCCTTGCTGTGCTCATGAAAAAACATAAACAAACAGAAACTGCATTTTCTGCCAATTTCTGCTACAGAGGATAAAGAAGTGAAGAAATTCTATGAAGTGCACATAACTTGATACTTAGTGACTTTAATGTGAAGATATACGGAGAGGTCAATGAAAATTGTGTTGGAAAATAAAATTTGGTACTCAGAACTTAAATTAATCAAAGTATTTGTAAACTGACTGGTAAACTACACAGAAGCTTCACACCACCTGCTTAACCCTAAATATTTTTGTCAAAAAGAGAGTCAGGAAGCACCATATATAGTAAGCACATAATAGCAGAAAATTAATGTTACTTTAACAAATGGGAAAACTTCTGATGTTCATTTCAGAAGCAGACTAGAGGAGAGGAGCCAAACAGGAGGTGCCTTTAGTGTAGTCCTCACAGTGTCAGGACTATGGGAAAGAGATGAAATCAGTAATAGTTGATGGTACCATTATTCTAAAAAGTATTAAAGGAAGTCAGATTAGGAAAAGATGACTGTATCTTTGGCTTAGGTTTGCTTGTTGCTAATAGGTAATTGAGCAAGGGCGAGTCGCCTCAGAGTAACAGTGAGTAGAATGTGTTCTGGGTAGAGAGCTGTTGAGTCTGGGAGTTAGGGTGTATTTCTGGTTCCCATTGTTTTTCATATCTTTCAATTTATGTCTCTCTTGTGCTATGTTACAATGTCACTGGTGTCTGTGATCTAACAAAAAGTGACTTTAACTTGATAGACCCATGTTATGTTAAAACCCAAAGGATTGGTATTGATTTTTTTAAATTTATGAAACAAATAACCAAAATAATTTCCAGAGCAATGCCATTTGCATTTTTTGCTAATTAACCTGAAAAGAATTGAAAAGTGAAATTTACTTTCCATCACAATTGTGAACTTAATTTCATCTTTGATTTAAGATAATGGAAAGAAATGGTTTCACAAAATGGTGGCTCTTCTTACAGTAATGCTGCTTCACATTTGTATCATTTTCTAATCCACTTTTAGTCAATTGGCACAGCATCTTAGGAGTGCAGTAAACATGAAAATATCTTCTTTTTCTTGAAGAAAAGTGAAACAGAGAAGCTAAGTTGTTGCCCAAGGTCATACAACAAATTAAAGCAGAGTTAGGAAAAAACCACTGTATTACAGAATCTAACTCTGTGGCCAGACCACTGTATCTCATTTTAAAATGATTTTCACCTAATTGCCCTAACAACACTACAACTGTCTAGAAAAGCCAAAAGGGACATAGAGAAATGAAAGGTTTATCCAGATAATTGAATTAAAGCATCCCATTTCCCCCCAATTCTCTGGATACTACATGCAAAAGAATTTCACCTTTGAGGTTTTTGTTATTATTTTGTTTCTATTATTCAGATCATTACCTTATTTCTCCTTGGTTCAGATCCCATTTCTGACACACTACCTATGTGACCTTGGGCAAGTCACTTAACCTCAGGATCTTCATGTATAAAATGAGGCAATTAGATTAAATGACTTCTAAAATCTCTTCCATCTCTAGATCTATCTTTCTATGTTATATTCTCTGCTTTGTTTCCTGTGGTTTGCCCTTAGGTTTGCCATGCTGCATCATGTTGAGGGGAAAAGAATTTATCTACATCTAATTCTACTTTAAATTTAATGATTCATGAAAGCAGTTGCAAATTACTATGAGATTGTTTTCTCCTCAGGCAAAGGTTGGGTCCAAGCTCTTTGATCAAACACTTTCAATGTGAGCATATGCTTGACTCATCACAATTAAAGACTTGAGGGCTGGAGTGATGATACTTGAGTTAAACTAGAAGACACCTCATTTTATTCTAGTTATCTTTCACTATTCATTTATACCCTGGATATTAAAAAAAAAACCTCCTGAAAAGTATTTTCCTTCCTCTTGTTTACTACTTCAAAATTAACTGTGGTTTCACCTGTATGTGACTCCCTTTGTTTATGTAGAACAAAAACATTCCATGTCTTAGATTAATGAATCGATTTTGGGGGGAAACGATAGTCTTAATTTTTTGGCCAACAGTTTGGTGATGAATCTCTCTGAATTTGGCTAGACTAGTTCTTCAATAACAATCCATCCTCTGAGCCTGTGCTTGAAGCTTTTTTCTGTCTTTTTAAGACCTACCAGAGATTGTACTCTGCTGGAATGGCCTTTGGGAACTAAGAGTGACCTCCATTATATGATGAGGCATCAGGGGAGAAATGTAGTGAAAGGGTTTTTCCGGCCTTGTGACAAATTAAAAGAAATATTTGAATGCCAAAACTGATATGAAGTGGATAAAAGGCTGGGGGAAAGATTCTTCTTTTGAAAAAATCACTTCTTGTACAAAGGAATTAGTATTGCATTTGGAACTGAGGATCTTTTTGTTTTTTAAATCCTGGACCTGATGCTGCCTCTTTGACCTTGGGCAAATCACTCAAAGTCTCCTGGCCTCAGTTTCTTTACTGGTGAAATGAGGGGATTGGACTAGGTGACCTCTGTAGTTTCTTCCATTTCTCAATTGTTGTTGGTGTAGTAGATAAAGTGGAAGACTTGACTTCAGATTTTGCCTCAGAGACTTTCAATCCTGGGCAAGTCAGTTAACCTCTCTCAGCCTCAGTTTCCTCATTTTCATTGACTTTACTGGGTGGTTGTGAAACAAAGCACAAAGTGTTATTATCCTATGCTCTGTCTACCCACATATTTCTTTAAGATCTAGGGAAGATTTAAAAAAAAAAACCAAAAAGTGATAAGCAACAGAAAAAAAGGGGAGGATAGAAAGGTGGAGTCAGGTTGGTTTATGCCAACTTGAGAGAATGGGAGTGGAATTAAAGCTGACCAAGAGAAACAGGAAAACCACTGCTTTTTATTCTCTCTGTCAAGTGCCCTTTGATATGTATTCTTACAAAACTTTGCTGAGGACTGGAAATCTGCCCAAGGATGCCTTTGAATCCCAAAGGTCTGCAGGTTAGCAAAGTATTCAAATGTAAAACAGTTGAGTTTATAAGTATAATCTTTTTGCTAAATTGAGATTTGCAAAGAACTACTTGATACAAATGAAGTATTTTTTTTTAACTTTGTATCACTTTTACAGGGGAAAAACACCATAATATTTTTTTTTCCTCTCTCTTACTCTTCGGTTTTTTAGGTATATTTCAAAAGTTTCACATTCTAGTGAACAGTAGATACTATATAATCCTGTCCTTATGGACAGACTGATTTAGAAATGCACATAAGTTTTGGACTACAGAAATTACGTATGTTTCAAATTTGCTGTTTATAATTAGGTATTTTGGGGGTATACTAAATGTGTTGAACCTTAGAAAGATTGTTTTAAAAACAAAAATACTATCATAATAAATGCTACCACAATTTGGCTTCATTTCCTGGAATATACTTTAAAAGAAGCTTTGTAACAGTCAGCAGTAAAGTTGTAATTATTGTGCTTCCGCCTCAATCATTGTGGTTGCTTCTTAGGTGTGTCATTCCCAAGGAACTTTATGCTAGGGGCTACCAACAAGTGCTCAAGTTTATACACTTACCTGTGTATGTACATAGGTAGATATGTACACATATATGCTTACATATGTATATACCTTTAACATAAATTTAATGTAACTACATAGCAATATAATTGCCACTCACTTATCTGAATATAGCTTAACTACTTTTTAGATTATCTAGAATAATTTTTAAAAGACATCAAACTTACTGCTACCTAGCATGTTTCTGTGTAATCTCCCCTGCTCTTTAGCTCCATAAACTGGGCTCTGCTAAAGGAATGCCAATGCACTTTAATTTTAGCACAAGAAAAACATAATTAGGAAAATAAGTTTCTTGGAAGGAAAATTACAGGGAACACCAAAGCCCAAGATCCAGCTAAATGATGTGGCATTTAGTTGGTTCATCAAGATCTATCAGTTTAAGGTTGGGAGTGAAATTTGAGCTGAATTAGTGTGAATATCAATTTTGGTTTGTCTGTTGTATACCATTATCCATAACACTGTTTCTCTCACTATGGATATTTTAGGACTGACTTTAAAAAAAAATCATCTTTCTGCAATTCCTTTGACAGAGAAATATACTTGAGAAACTTGCATTTACATATTTTTTAACATTCAATTGTTTTCTTATTTTCTTTAATTTTCATTAATTTTTTGTTACATTTTAAGTTTCAAACTGTCTTCCTCCCTCCCTTCCTACCCTGCACTAGAGAAGGCCACCATTTGGTAGGTAGATCCATAGATCAATTGATCTATATGGATCTATGTAAAACCATACAATACATACTTCTGTTTATCAGTTCTTTCTCTGGAGGTGGATAGCATCTTCCTTCATAGGTCCTTTGTAGTTGATTTTAGTATTTATAATACTCAGAATAACTTAGTTGCTCAGTTATTCTTCAAACAACATTACTGTTACAGTGTGTAATTTTCTCTTGGTTCTGTTCATTTCACTCATCCTTATTTCATGCACATCTTTCCATGTTTTTCTAAAATTAACCTGCTCAGCTTTTCTTACAACATAGTAGTATTCCATTGTATTTACTCTTCAAATTTCAATTTATGAACCTTTTAAAATTTAACATTAAATTTAACATTGGTTCTTAGTAGTTAATGAAAGATTAGGAATGTATCAGAGCAAGAAAATCCTAATTCTGCCCTTAGTCTGCTTTAGAGCCTAGCAAGTGTCTTAACTTCATTGTGCCTCAATGACCTGATGACTAGAAGGACTAGAATTTAATAATACCTTGAAGGACCAAGCTATGTCACTTGATGCAGTGTATGTTTTATTCAGTAAGGCAAAGAAAAATAAAAGTAGTAGGAAGAAAAATTTTTAAAGCAAAATTATAATATTGTGAATTAGTTGATGTACTTAGAGTGATAGTAGATCATTTGGGTCATGTAACTAACAGATCTTTGCCTAAACATTTTCCTTAGTCCCCATTAAATCTCAAAAAAAAACCAACCTAACTAAAAGGAGAATTTTGTGCCAATTAGAACAATTTCAAAGGAATCCAAAGGACAAAAAATTGAGGGTGTCAACTAGGTAAAATTAATTAATTAATTAATGGTGGAAGTACAGATGGAGAGTGAACTGGGCTCAGAGTTTTAAAAAGCATGGAGAAGACTTTGGGAAAATTACAAAGCACCTTCAGATCTAGACTTTCTCATAACAGCAAGGCCCATCTTTTCAGTATTTCACTGATGTTACTCTGTGTTAGAAAGACCTGGAATACCATTGCCTGGGAAGAACGGAAGATGCTGCATGCAGACGACAATGGAGCAGGAGGGTTTGGGGAGCCTGCAACAAATAACCAGTGAAGTACTTTCAAAAGAACAAGACTAAACGATGTCATCAAAGAATTTCATGGAAGAAAGAGAAGATGAGCTGAACCCACAGTGACAGTGAGAAGTAACACCTGAGCAGTTAGAGTATTCTGCTGGCACCCTTCTGATGTTGGGTGAAAGTGAGGAAGACTTGTGGCATGTCATATAACCTCCCTGTGGTGAAGATTTGGGATCGTACGGATGAGAACCACGTAGAATGGGCAGATCTAAGTAGGTTGGAATTTGTATTATTGGAGGGAACTGCTGAATTGATGAGTTTAGAGATCCATTATGGGCATTTGAGAGTGTTTTGCTACTTGACCCAGACCTGAAAGGGGAAATTTTTTCAGATTTACACTGATTATATAATGCTGAATTTAAAAAATTTAATCATTTTGGTGAAGATTCACAAATAGTATTTTTATTTGCTGTGCTGATATATGCATGTAATATGCCTTTAAATTATCTGTGGGAATGAGAAACAGTAGATACCTGATGTCTACAATGATTTTTTACAAATTCTTTTTTAGCTATTAGCTTTAATTTCTGCTAATAAAATAGATGTTTGAGTTTAACCTTCCAATGCTTACCTATCCTCTATTGAATGAACTAAGGGGCCTTGATTTTATCAGAAGGCTAGATTGGGTGAGGAGGAAGGTAAGAATGAAGGAGAAGCAAAATATGAGAATAATTCACAAATTGAATAGCCTGTGAGTAATCTTTATAGATTTTTTTTCCTTCTTAAATGTGTTCTGTCTTGGTTCTTGCTTTTTCACCCTTTTTAAGAAAGTATTTTCTATGTCTTATTTATATTTTTTCCTATGTGTCATAGGGAAGCTTAATATAAAGAAGGACTTTTAAATAATTGGAGCTGTTTGGTAATGGTATGTGCTATTTTTGAGGTAATAAATTTCCTGTCACTGGGTATGGTGCTTAGGATGGATAATTACCTGTAAGTCAGTCAGCAGACATTTATTAAGTGCTTAATATGCACCAGGCATTGGAAACATGAAAAAGTAAACAAACAAACAAACAACTATGTTTCCTACCTTCAAGTGGTTCACATTTTAATGGGGGAGATAACTGCCAAAAATGTATATACAAGATATTTTGTTGTTCAGTCATTTCAGTTGTATCAGACTCTTAGTGATCTCATTTGGGGTTTTCTTGGCAAAGATACTGGAGTGGTTTGCCATTTTCTTCTCTAGCTCATTTTACAGATGAAGAGACTGAGGCAAACAGGGTAAAGTGACTTGCCCAGGATCATACAGTTAATAACTGTGTGAGGCCAGATTTGAACTCAGGAAAATGAGTTTTCCTGACTCAGGCCTAGCTGCTTCACATGCAGGATATCTCACAGTGTAAATGGAAGGTAGTATCAGAGGTATGGCATTAGTGTTAGAGTTGTAGGGGAGGATGAGAAAGACCACTGCAGAAGGTAGGATTGGAGATGAATCTTGGGGGAAGCCAGAGAGCAGAGGTGAAGAGGAGGGAACATTGCAAGGATAGGGGACAGCCAGGGAAAATGTTATGAATTGGAATGTCACGCAGGATTGCAAGTGGGTCAGTGTTGCTGGATTGTGGATGGACTTTAAAAGCCAAACAGATGATTATATTTGATCCTAGAGGTAACAGGGAGCCATTGGCGTTTATTGAATAAAGAGATGATGTGGTATGATCTGCACTTTAGGAATGACTTTGGAAACTGAGTGGAGGATGGATTGGAGTGGGAAGGGACTTGAGGCAAGGAGACCAACCAGGAGACCATCGCAATAGTCCAGGCATGAGCTTATGAGGAGCTATATGAGGTTGGCAGCCTGTTTGTTTGGGCAGAAGAGATACTGTAAAAGTAGAAATGAAAAGATTCAATAACAAATTAGATGTTTGAGATGAATGCTGGAGAGAGGGAGGAGTCAAAGATGACACTGAGGTTGTGAGCCCTGGGTGACTGAGATGGTGTTTCCTTTGGCCATAATAGGAAAGTTCTGAAGAGGATTTAGGAGGAAAGATTGTTTTGTTTTGAATATATTGAATATCTTTGAATATATATGAGATGTAAATGAGACATCTAGTTTGAGATATCCAGTAGGAAATCGGGGATGCCAAACTGGCAGTTGATTTAGAGGTTAGGGCTGCATATATAGATTTGAAAATCATCTACACTGAAATAATACTTGAACCTATGGAAGCTGGTAAGATCACCAAATAAGATAATATGGGGGGAGAAGAGATGCGGGCCCCAGGCAGACCCTTGAAGGAAACCCATGGTTGCTGGGGCACTATTTGAAAGAAGATCTAGCAAAGGAGATTGAAAAGGAAGAGTCCAGCAGGTGGGAGGAAAGCCAGGACAGAGCAATGTTGTGAAATCCAAGAGAGGAGAGAGTATCTAGGGGAGGAGCATGGTCAGAGATATTGCAGAGGGAACTGCAAATGGAGGCATTTGGTGAGAGACTGGACAACTTGGTCAACTCACCCTGTTCTATACTAGTGCCTTGGAATAAATCGAGTCACCTCATGTGAATGAATATTTATTCCACAGAATATTCACAGTTATATCCTAAATCACCAGCTTGGTTAATAATGAATAGAGATAAAACAAGATAATTATTCATTGTGAATGTTAATATGTGGCACCTCTTCGCTCAGTATTGGATTATGTTTAGATATTTTGCCAACCTATTTATGGAGGATATTCAGCTATTATTGTTGCTGGATTGTTGTGTTTCCCTACAAGTTAATACATACCTTTTCCAGACTACATAGACTCAAAATGGGGGTATATGTTGTTGTTGCTGTTGTTTCTTAAAGAATATTCTTTACTTATTCCATTCCCTATTCTGTGCAGCTCATGTTACAGAAAACTTTCCTGGTGTGGGTGTAGAAACTTGAGATTAAGCTATTTTTTTAGACTTCTAAATAGTGAATGTAAGTCATAAGGTGGATTAACTGCCACGTAGCCCCATAACTTCAGGCACATAACTGTGGAAATATACCTGCTTGAGAGTCATAGCCAGAAATCTTGCCTTGTGACATATAATCCCCCTTTGTCTTGTGTCCTTGTCCATCTGTATGAAGGGTACCATGTCATTTTTCACATTGATCGGCTTTCCATTCAGGCATAGATCTCAGAAGACTAAGCATTTATATAAGAAGCCTATTGCCATTCTCCCATATAAAGTTGTTAAAGAACTTGATGTTTGTTAGACTAAAGTTTTTAAACTATTTTTATTAAAGCAGTGTATGAGATAGAATGTTGAATTTGGAAATCTGAAAACCTGACTTGGAATCACACCTTACACATAGTGGGTAGAATATTGGGCCTAGTGTTAGAGAAACTTGAATTCAAATCTTGCCTCAGACATACTAGTTAGGTAACTTTGGGCAAGTCACTTAACCTCTGTTTTGTTTCAGTTTCTTCAAATATAAAATAAGGATAATTATAGCACTTACCTTCTGGGTTATTTTGACGGTCAAATGAGATATTTGTAAAGTACTTAGTACTGTGCTTGGCACATGGTGGGTGCTATGTAAATCCCCATCCCATCTTAACTACAGTGCCTTCCCTCTATTAATTATCTCCTATTTATTCTATTTATTGTCTATAGCTTGCCTTGTATATTTTTTTCTTGCATATTGTCTCCCCATTAGAGTGTAAGCTCCTTAAGGGCAGGGACTATCTTTGGCCTCTTTTTGTATGCCCAGTGCTTAGCACATTGCTTGTCACTTAGGAGACATTTAATTAATATTGATTGATTGATTGATTGCTATTATTATATTATTGTTTTACTCTGGAGAAATCACTTAACCTGTATGGCTTACTTGTTCCTTATGCAAAATAAGTTAATAATAGCACCTAACTCACAGTATTGGTGTGAGCATTGAGTAAAATTATGTCTGCTTTTCAAAACTTGAAGGGTTATACAAATTTCCATGTTGTTCCATGTTGTTCCATGGTGACTATTCCATAGATATTTTTTTTAATGGAGGTTGAAAGTACTAACAATTACAGGAACTATGTCTTAGTTTCTGCATCTGTATATTGAGAACATTAACATTGATTCTCGTCAATCTTATCTGTTTTTTAAATCAAATCCACATGGGGCAACCACTTGGTGGAGGAGGTAGGGAATGCAGTGTGGAGAGCAATAAGCCCTGGTTGGCCTGGGTGCCCTTCCAAAATGGAAGTTCTGGAAGGAGTGATGGGAGAGGGGCAAAATCTTTGCTTATATTGAGGACTTTGAATGAAGAAGCTCTTCGTTGGCCTGGTTTTGATGAAGAGGTGGAAGGAGTTTTCTCTTTTCTTTTGCTATCCCCTTTTTGTCCATGGGTAGATATTGGGGATTTCCTAATCCAGTCTGTTGCAGCAGTCTCTCTTACCTTCATTAAGTTTTTTTAAGCCAGAATTTGCATTTCTGGCTAAGTTGACAATATTATTATTGGCCTATCTCAGCTCTTTTTATAATCCTAAGCTTATCTCTTTATCATTTTGAGTTATAGTTTTATTTTCTATAAAATGGGGAAAGTAACACCAGGAGCAGCTACCTTTTACATTGAAACCTTACCAGCCATGTAAGGGTAAGCTGCTATTATTACTATAGCGTGGTTGCTAAAAAATTTGTCATATTTGTTGGTGCTACTTTGAACATTGTTAATGACTATTGATATGTTTCCAAGTCTTTTAATCCATTCCCTTATCTCTTTTCCATTCCCATCTCTTTTTAAGTTTTAATTGATATCTTGTGTTTTTCATCATCCACATTTCCCAGTACAACCTTCCTTTTTTCTTTCCCTTTCCCAGTGCGCCATTTCTTAAAACAAAGAATAAAAAAGGAGAGGGGGAAAGTTTTTCAGCAAAACTAACCAACAATTTGAAAAAGCCTAACATTATATTCATTGTTACATACCCACAGTCCTCCATCATTAAAAAGAAGGGTAAGGGTAGTGCCTTCTATGTTGTTTCTTCCTTAGGACTAAGCTCAGTCATTATAATTTCACAGCATTTAAATATGATTGTATAGTGGCTGTTGTTTCCATTGATACTGTTTTATTTTGTCTACTTCTTGTCTGTTTTCTGTTTCACCATTGCATTCTCTGCAACATCCAGGACAGTGCTTTTACCCATTGGTGTTAAAAATGTGGAACATTAGAGTTGAAAAAAAGACCATCCAGACTGGCCTCTTCTCTTATAGATGAGATAACTAAGGCTCAGTGAGGGTGAGGGAGGTAAAATTACCTGCCCAAGGTTATAGAACTTGAACATGAGCCTTTCGCTCTTAAAATCCCAATCCAGTGCTCTTCTTGCTACACCAAATTACTCTTCACTGAATTTAGTCAACTCGTGATATCAAGCAAAACACATGAACTTTGTATTCATTACTGTAGTTCTTTCTGGATAGGAGTAATTGCTCATTGTGGATGAATGGGTTGATGACTATTTGTTAGACTAAGTGCCTTTATATGGAGAATAAAAACAATATGTATACATTTGCTACATTAAAAAACACCACTTTCTAGGCAGAATGAAAAAAAAAAACCCATAAGAATTTGTGGCTT
Organism: Vombatus ursinus; assembly: GCF_900497805.2. Classification (NCBI taxonomy): domain Eukaryota; kingdom Metazoa; phylum Chordata; class Mammalia; order Diprotodontia; family Vombatidae; genus Vombatus; species Vombatus ursinus. Next base: position 48,531,120 of record NW_020954559.1, on the reverse strand, counting down.
TAACCTAATAGGTCCTTAGTTGAAAGGTTATAAAATATTTTACACATTTAATGTATAAATGTTTTCTTATGCCTAGGATGGGCATTTCTGGAATCCAGGGGAAAAAATGCTTAGTAGAAGTCAAATCACCTGGACATCACTTAGAGATTAGGTCAGGAAGTCAGCGGGGAATATGGAAAGAATATAGGCTATCTTAATCTTGAAAATAAGCAGGAACACATTATCATTTACAGAATGTCTTATTGTTACTTTGCTTACCTATGAATCATTCACTTCTGTGTGGTTAATAGAATGAGTAAAATACATTGGAACCTCACTGTAATACCCTATAATGAAATTAATAATGGGTTATTTTCTTAACTTAGTAACTTATCTCTTTTGAACATGATCTAAGATGGATTGTATATCAAATTATGCTCTTTTGGAAGACTGTAGTGTGGTCATCTCATTCTACAAATTCATAGGCTGACTTAGAATGAAAGCATATTGAGATCAGGGACTGTTGCCTTTTTTTTTGTATCATTAATTCCTAACTCAATGTGTGGCACATAAGTTTTTAATAAATGCGTACTTGGTTACTTGCTTGGTTGATGAGGTAAGCTCATTTTTAACATATTGCTCTTGTAGTTTTAAAATCAAAGTACTACACAGGAAGGGGTGATAATTCTTATGAAAAATATAAATGTGCTACTTAAATACAAGGAGATTTGAATATGGGATTAGGGAACTCTGTTTGCTACATTCAGAATGTGAATCCAGAACAAACATTTTTCATAGTATAGCATAGAAAATCTTATTGTGAAGAAAGCCCATCTAAAATTTATTTGTTATATCACCGAGATAGCCTGTTAGGCATTGATGGTAGAAAGGTAGAACTGGATATACTTTTAATAAATGCTTGAGTGATTCATTTCTTGGTATTTTGAATGTGGACATGCTAATCAGAAATAAATGGTTGGATGACTTCTTGGCTATTATTATTTTCATTACTATTACTGTTTTCAAACTTAAGGTTCATTTCCTCTTTCAGGATCACAGCTTGTGCTATGACCATGAATAAATACGTGGAAGAAAATGTATCTCAAAAATCCTATACAACCATCAAGTATTTCATGAAGATGCTGAGCAGTGTCAGTGAGACCTTGATATTTATCTTCATGGGAATGTCGACAGTTGGAAAAAACCATGAGTGGAACTGGGCCTTTGTTTGCTTCACTCTGACCTTCTGCCTGATCTGGCGTGCCCTAGGTAATGAGTTCTTCATAGTCTAGATGATGCTACTGAATCGTATACCAGGAAAAAATTTTTTTTTTAAATTTTCATTGTAGAAAAGGAAATTTGAACAATATTTAGTGACTGAAAAAATGAGAGTAGGAAAGTGATATCTTCATGAATCCTAGCTTAAAAGAAATTGAAATGTCCTATTAATTTACTGGGGCAGCTAGGTGGCACAGTGGATAGAGTGCTGGGCCTGGAGTCAGGAAGACTCATCTTCCTGAGTTCAAATTCAGCCTCAGATACTTCCTAACTGTGTGACTCTGGGCAAGTACTTAACCCTGTTTGCCTCAGTTTCCTGGATTATAAAATGAGCTGGCGAAGGAAATGGTGAACCACTCTAGTATGTTTACCAAGAAAACCCCCAAGTTGGAGTCAGGAAGAATTGGATGCCACTGAAAACGACTGAACAACAACAACAAATTAATTTATTAATGAACTCTTAAAGCCTCTGCCAAATTCTTAAATCCAATATCTCATCATGGACTGGAGGAGCTGCTGGCTTCTTAAAGAATATTCCAGTAGAGTTAAAGTTCGGCAAAGATTCCTCAAGGTGTAGAGCAACTGAATATGATCTCAGGGATAACTGATATGTCTGTTATCTTAAGGGTTTCATCCTGCAAAGAGGCTCCTCAACGGAAGGCAATCACTAGTTGACAGACTTATTTTGACTTCAGCAATTGATAGTAGTAGCTGCTAACTAAGGTTTAGAGGCTCATAGATCTAGAACTGGAAGGTGTCTCAAAGGTCATCTAGTCCAAGTCCCCCACATTGTACAGAGAAGGAAACTGAGGCCCAGGGAAGTTATGAGTTGCCTGAAGTCACATAGACAAGGAAGCATTAGATGTAGGATTTGAATTCAGGCCTTCTGATTCCTAACACCTTATGCTCTCCACTCCACTCCTTCTTGAATCATTTTCTGTCCAGGGGTTGCTTAACTTAATTGGTATAAGAAGCACCACAACAATGAAATCAAAGATCTTTGAAGTACTGAAGAATTAAACTCTATAAATTTAGGTCCTTGATCTTCACAAAGTATGGTTAATGTGATGGGGATGCACTGTATTTGTTGATTGACCCAGAGATTAGTGCTCTACTATCATTTAACCAGTTAATATTGATTAGCTTTTACAAAGGAACATTTACTGAAATAATATTTATTGCAGGGCAGCCAGGTGGCACAGTGGATAGAATGCTTCAAATCAGGAACATTCATTTTCCTGAGCTTAAATTTGGCATCAAACACTTACTAGCTGTGTGACCCTGGGCAAGTCACTTCATACTGTTTTACTCAGTTTCCTCATCTGTAAAATGAGCTGGAGAAGGAAATGGCAAACCACTCCAGTATCTTTGCCAAGAAAACCCCAAATGGGGTCATAAAGAGTCAGACACAACTGAAACAACTGAACAACAGAAATTTACTGAGAAGATCTAGCAAGACTTGAAGTACAAAAAACACATCTCCTCTCCAAAATGAGTTTGGGGAGGGTATATTTTGCCCTGAAAGAATGGGCTGAAACTGAAAGCATATGCCACAAAGCATTCATCCCTGACACATTCATTTTCTAAAGCAGCACAGAAAGTGTGTAAGTTGGCCTGTGACTGCAGCAGGACATAACTATGTGTCAGTCTGCTACTGGGCTGGGTCAAGCAGATCAGTCCTCAGGGCTGTGTGGAGCTTCACTTAGCTTAGCTGCTAGTGAACTTTGTTGTGGACTCTAGTTTCTGATCCTTTTGAGATCACACAATGTAGTTCTGTTTCTGATTTTCCTTTACTTTGTTGTTCAATTGTTCAGTCATGTCTGACTCTAGACCTTACAGTCCATGGGGTTTTCTTGTGATTTGCCATTTCCTTTTCTAGTCTATTAATGCAAATAGAAGTTAATGGACTTACCCAAAGTCACACAGCTAGTAAGTGTGAACAGGCAAGAATAGTCACAACAAGGTCATTGGTGCTGGTACCACCTTTGTCAGCAGTAAGAGGGTTATGTGCTTTTGGTTTCATTAGAATTGGAGCTCCTTGAAAGCATGATCTGTCTTTTTTTTTTCTATTTGCATCTATAGTGGTTAACACAGTGCTTTGCACTTCATAATGTAAAATGCTCTTTTTATTTTATTGACTAATTCATTTATTCATTCATATCCTTTAAGCCACCTATATATTGAGGAATGGTTTTTGGTCTTATACGTCCCTATTAGTTGCCTGTAAATTGTGAACAGGAGACCCTTATCAGAGATAAATATTAGATGCAAAGATTTTTTTAGTAGACCACTTCTTCTTATCCTCCTTGCATTAATTTTGTTCATAAAAATCAATTTAATATAACGCAAATCCTTTATTTTGTCATTTTTAATAATCCTTATCATTTGTTTCATTAACAATTCAGTCCCTACGTATAACTATGAAGAGTATATGATGTGTCATGCTTCTAATTTTTTATGGTATGATCTTTAATATTTGGGTAACCTATCCATTTGGAATTTATTCTATTAAATAGTATCTGATGTTGGTCTAAACTTAATTTCTGTCAGAATACTTTCCAGATTTCCTATTTATTATTGTCAAATAGGGTGTGCTTTCCCAGGTAATTTTTGCTTTTGAGTTTATTGAAAACTGGGTTAATTTCAGTTATTTCTGATGTTTTTTGTGTATAATCTGTTCTAGTGAACTACTTTTCTATTTTTAACTGGTATAAATTATTTTGATGGTTCTTGCTTTATAATATAGTTTAAGGTCAAACTATTTCCTGCCTTTTTCATCATTTTCCATAATATTCTAGGTATTTTGTTCCACCAATGAATTTTGTTATTATTTTGTATAGCTCTATAAAGTATCCCTTTGGTAGTTTGTTTGATATAGCTTTTAGACAGTAACTTAATGTCCATAGTATTATACTTAACTTAACTTTCTTAAGTTTCTGGTGTTTGGGATCCTTGCAAGTTGAATATTCTGCTTATGCCTAGGGCTTGGGGTCTGGTTTCTTTCTTTCTGTCTGTTCATTGATCAGCATTCTTAAGTCTTTTGAAATTGTGTTATATTATAATATTGTTGTCTTTGTATAAATTGTTTTCCTGGTTTTGTTCATTCTGCTATGCATTAGTTCATATGCCCCAGGATTCTCTACAGCCATCTTTGATCATTTTTTACACAGTAATAATATTTTATTGCATTGATATGCCACAATTTATTCAGTCATTCTACAATTGTCTAAGAGGCAATATAAGGCACTCCCTAGATCCTAGTTCTTTGCTTTTGTTTTTTCCATTTTTAATTCTGTCTTTAGGATCAAGCTTGTTTTGCTCGTGATTACTACTTCCTTAGTATTATATTCCCTATTAACACTTGTCCCCATCCTCAATGTTTTTCTTGTTGAGCTTGATATATTCCTATACATAACTCCATGTGTATGCATGTGCCTGTGTGTGTGTGTGTGTGTGTGTGTGTGTGTGTGTATTTAGATAAAACTGAGGATCATCTGATAACCACCTCCAATCCTTTCCTCTGTGTTGTATACTCTTATTCTTACATACCTGATTAGGAAAAAAAGCAAGTTATACTCCCTTGTTCCTTGATTTTACAGTAGTGTATTATTTTTACCCTCCCTTCTTTTTCTTCTTTTCAGACCCTCAGAACAGAACCAATCTAAGCCTAAACAGAGCCACTGATTTTCTTTAAGTCCCTCAATATCCTTTGAAGACATTATGATTCTGAAGGAACACTTCTCTCTGTGTTAGAATATTAACACTAGATCATCAACATCAGATACTATTTAATAGAATAAATTCAAAAATTCAAAATGGATAGGTTACCCAAAGATCATACTGTAAAAAATTAGAAGCATAACACAATCATCATTGCGCTTGCTCAAAAAAGTATACCTTTCTGGGTTTTTCTTAACTCTTCTGTTTCTGTTTTAAAAGTTTCTACTCAGCTCTGTACTTTTCATCAGAAATGCTTAAGTCTATTTCACCAAAGGTCCATTTGTTCCCCAATAGAATGATATTCCCCTCCTCAGGATGAATTATTCTCGGTTGTAAGTCTCTATTTTTTTTTGCTTTTTAGAATATTACATCCCAAGATCTCTTCTTATTTGTGGTAGAAGCTGCCAGATCTTGACTGTAACTCCTTGGTATTTGAACTTCTACTTTCTTAACATGGGAACTTTGGTTTTGGCTATGACATTCCTGAATTTTTCCTTTTGGGATTCCTTTTAGGAGGTGATTGTAAATTCTTTCTCTTTGTACTTTGCTCTCGATTCTAAAAAGATCTAGGAAGTTTTCATTTATGATTTCTTGAAATATTGTATTCAGGATTTTTTAATCATTATTTTTGGGGTATCAAGTGATTTTTAAATGATCTCTCCTTGACTTGTTTTCCAGGTCATGAGTTATTGTTGTTGATATCAGATCTTACATTTTTCTACTATTTTTTTGTTCTTTTGATTTTGTTCTAATATTTCTTGCTGTCATATCTACTAGTCATTCATTTCTATTCTATTCTAGTTTTCAGGGATTCCATTTTTGGATAAGGTTTATAACTTTATCTTTTATATTATATATTCTCTTTCCAATTCTTTCTTCCAAAGATTTTATTTTTTAATCTCTTGCTTCATTTCTTCTATGTATTTATGTAATCTTTGTGGAAAATCCATTTTTTCCTTTGTGGTTTTTCTTCCAGTTGTTATGAAGTCACTGTCTTCTTATGGGGAATTTGGAGGGGATATTTCTAGGTTTGTAATAGTTTTTTTATACCAGTCAGTGTTTTCTTTGATTTATTCATCTATCCTGCTTTAGTTGCTGAATTGGAGCTTCATGCCTGAGCCTAACTCTGTCCCTGACTTCACTTTTTGTTATGATGGTTGACTGTCTTTGGCCCACCCTAGATCTCCTGGGTTCCTATAATGACCTCTACCTTCCAAGATTAAGCCCTGCTAGAGCTTTGAGGTTCAGCGGCTGGATCATTAAATCCTTCTCGGGCATCTAAGGATAGAGTTTTAGGAACCTCAGAGTCCTTGGGTCTGGGGTACACTGCCATGAACAGTGGCACTGCCCATTGTGGCTGCATAAAGCTTCCAAGCTTCCCACCCTGGGGCTATCTGACCATACTGGAACATTCTCACTGGAACTCTCTGCTCTTGGTGCTACTGCGTATAGTGCTTTGGACACTACATAGCCCTTCTCTAGTCAAGCTGGTATGCTACCCAGCATTGGCACTAACTTTGCTTGTAGACTTCCTTTCCTATTGCCCTCAGGCTTCTGACTAATCTCTTATGCAGTTCTGGGGTGGAAGAAACAACTTACTTTAGTTTTTCATTGGATTTTTAAATTACTATTTGGTTCATAGTTTTGCTGAAGTAAGCATATGGGAACTGAGTGGTCTGTCTCCATTCAAGCAACCAGTGTCAGGTGGAGGCATTTCTAAAAGAATTATTTCAACTATATAGTAAACATATGACTAACTAAATATTCTTTTTGACTATATTCAAATTAATTCATTTCGATACAGAAATATTATAATTTTTCAGTAAATGCCCCTTTATTTCAATAGTTTTATCCATTCATTCCCATTCACTTTTCTTCTTATATGGCAAGAGTGTAAATTCCCTTTTCTGTGTTTTGTTTTTATGATTTCGCATTATTTCTTAAAGATCTTTCCATATGTTTTTACATTCATAATACTTCAAACATAGTAGTCCAGTACATTTGTACTATAATATATTTAATTTATTCTTGGATTGCCATTTAAACACCTTCCTTTTTTTAAATACAAATAATGTTGCTATGAAAATGTTGGAACAAATATACCTTCATGTTCATTTTTCTAACACTCAGGAGATTATCACAAAAATGGAATTATTGGGGCGAAAGTGTGATTATTCATGTACTTTTTAGTGTACATTAAAAAAATCATCTCAGAAACTATTCTGCAAGTTTGTGATTCCATCATCAGTGAATAATAAGCTTCTTTTACCACAATGCCACTAAAATTGTTTTATTTTTTAAGATATATTTTGCCAATTTTATGGGTATATGGTTATTACATTGTTCAAAATTATCCACTATCCCATACTGTTTTAATTTCTCTCTTACTATTTTTTGAGATTGAGATTTAGCATATTTTAAAGTGAATATCAACAATTTGTGTTACCTTTTTTGAGAACTGATTTTCATGTACTTTGGCTATTTATCCATCATGCACTTAGAGTCTTCTTTATAAAATTTCAGTGAGCCATATTTATATTTATATATGAATCAAAATTCATCTTTAATATTAATTAGTTTTTTGTTGTAGAGAAATTAAAAAAAATATTTAAATACATCTCTTCTGTTTCTAATAGTTCAGTTACCTCTCCTCCCCAATTTAAAGTATCCCATTTTCTTCTCTATTTTTATATTTCTTTTATGTTCAATTTAATTTAATAAACACTTTTTAAATAACTGCCTTGTGCCAACACTGGTTCTGAGTGCTAGGGGTAGAAAGACAAAACAAAATTGTCCCTTCCACAAAGGATTTTAAGGTTTTAGTAGAGGTGCCAGAGAAACATCCAGTAGAAATTCACTGAGGTAGAAGATATGAGAACTGAAGCTAAATACATTTTCTGCTAAATTGACCACTAGTTTCCCAAGAGTATTTGTTAAATAATTTGTCCTTTTCCACTTTTTTTCTATAAGTTTATTAAACATACTAGTGTATCTATTAAATTGCATTGACTTGTTTCTTTATCCTTTGCCCACTACCAGATAGGTTTGGTGTTTTATTCTAAAATGTTTTAAAGTCTGAGAGAGCAAGGCTATCTTCAATGATTATTTTGTTGTTTAGTTCACCCTTTGATATTTTTGCCTGTTTGTTTTCTCATCTGTAAAAACTGGGTTTTAAATCTATGATCTTATGATTAATACAAATTTTATTATGTTTTTATCCATTTCTATAAATAAATTTCTTAGTATTTTGATTGGATTTCCAACAATTATATAAATCAGTATAGAAAATTTTGCCATTTTCATCATATTAATTTGGCTTACCGTGATGTTGAGCTGCTAGATGGAACAGTGAATCAAGAGCCAGGGCTGGAGTCAGGAAAATTTGAATTCAAATCTGAACCTGAACAAGTCACTCACCTTGTTTGCTTCAGTTTCCTCATCTGTAAAATGAGCTGGAGAAGGAAATGGCAAATCACTCCAGTATCTTTGCCAAGAAAACTAAAAGGAGTCAGTCACAAAGAGTTGGACGTGACTGAAACAATTGAATAACAACAACATCCATGATCAAGAAATGTTCTTCCAATTATTCATGTCTTCCTTTATTGCAGTGATTATTAGTCATTGTAATTTCCTGTGTATTTCTAGGTAGGTTAATTTCTAAATATTTTGTGGTTTTGTACACAATTAGATTTTTGACCTTTTACATTATGGATCTTCGCTAAATAGTGTAGGAATTTGTATTTTATATTACTCCATTTGAAATGAAAACTAAGAGGAGAGATTGCTACAATTGTATTTTGATTGATTTTGTGATTATCCTTACTAAAATGAAAATGTGTCTTCTCTATGAGATAAAAATTTTTAACTAAGAGATCTGTTAAAGGAAAATCTCGTGGCTTTATTCTCATTGTTATTTTTGTTAGTTGTTCACTACCTATGTTGCAGGAATGGCATTTGGAGGACTCATGCCAGTACATGGTTCTGACCAGATACCATAGAACACTACCAGTTAGCTGGGACAATGTAGTTGTAGGTGTAACATTATAAATAACTATCAAGAGTTTTCCTTCACTGGCAGTTATTATCTCAGGAGAACTGACCCTTTGGCTTGCTCTACCATAAACTGACTTACTCTCAAAAATACTAACTGTATGGTATGTAGGCAGCCCTGGCAGTTCTCTTCTCATTAAGTGACTCTTCCTTTGTCTTCTCTCTGGAGGTAGAGTTATGGGGTACTGGATTCAGTTAGGGTTGTTATCTTAGTGATATCTGGGACCACATAGCTAGTGAGTTTCTGAGAAGGATTTGAATTCAGAGTCTTTCTGACTCCAGGCCTAGCACTCTGTCTACCGTGACAATTGTTGTTCATTCCTTTCAGTTGTGTCCAACTCCTCACCGCTCCATTTGCCATTTTCTTGGCAAAGATGTTGGAGTGGTTTGTCATTTCCTTCTCTGGCTCATTTTATAGATGAGGAAATTGAGGCAGACAGGGTTAAGTGACTTGCCCAGGGTCACATCTGTCTGAAGACAGATTTGAACTCAGGAAGATGAGTTTTCTTGCCTCCAAGCTCAGCATTTTATTCACTGAACCACCTACCTGCCACTGTGATAATGGGGAATGTCTAAACCGCTAAAGGGTTAAAGAAAGTAAATTTCTAGGGGGATACTGAATAATTTTTTTTGAAAGGGGGCAGTAGGCCAAATAAGTTTAGGAACTTCTGTGCTAAACAAAAAGTGGTGTGGAATAATATTGTGTCAAAAGAAAAGATGAAATGGACAGTCTCAGAGGAAACTAGGGTAAACTCCATGAACTGATGCAGAGTGAAGTGAGCAGAACTAGGAAAATAATTTATAAAATGATAACATTATAGAGAAAAATAACTTTAAAGGACTTTAGAACTCAAGACAGAGATAAACCACAAGTCAAGAATTAAGATGAAACATACCACTCACATCCTGACAGATAGGTAATGAATTGAAAAAAAAAAAAGAAAGAGAAATACATTTTTTGCCAAAGTATGCATCTATGTATCAAGGCCTTTGATTTTCATGTTTGTTTGTTGTTGCTGTTACTGTTTTAAACTTGTTCATTGCTGGGTTGTTGGAGGAGGGTCGTGGGAGGGAGAGATTAATTTGAAAAATGTTTATAAATTGAAAAAATGAAACTAAAAATAATCTATTTTATAAATTAAGAGTACTGGACTTGGAGTCAGAAGGACATGGGTACAAATCCCATCTCTGACACTATGTGACATAGGGCAAGTGACTTAGTCTTACTAAATCCCAGTTTCCTCAACTGTCAAATGGAGATAATAGTAGCACTTCCCTCACAGTGTTATGAGAATTGAATGAGATAATTTATGCAAAGCACTTTGTAACCTTTAAAGATCCACAAAAATTCTAGCTGTTATTGTTTGAAAAGAGCATGAACAGTGATTAGAATGCTAGATTTGGAGTCAGGAGGACCTCCATCAAAGCCCAACTCTAATACTTACTAGCTGTGTAACATCAGGCAACTCATGTAACTGCCCTCAGCCTCTGATTCCTCATTTGTAAAATGGGTATAATTATAGGCATATCACTTACCTCACCGTGTCCTTGGAGGATCAAATAAAATAATATATGTAAAGCACTTTGGAAACAATAAAGCACTATGTGAATGTCAATTATTATTATTATTTTTCACTTTTGCAGATATTACCAGTGTTTGACTTAAATAAATCCTAGATAGTTGCCTGAGGCATTTAGAAGTTAAATGATTTGCCTAGGTTCACATAGGTAGTAAATGTCAGAAGCCAAATTTGAATTTGGGTCTCCCTGATTCCAACCCAGTACTCTAGCCACTGCATGACATCATCACTTTAGCAAATAAACGTACTAATTCTTCCTGGTTACATGTCAGGACTTCAAGCAGTGTGACTTAATTTTAATTTTATCTTCTTCCTCAGGTGTCTTCGTTTTGACTCAGATCATTAACTGGTTCCGGACAATACCTCTGACTTGTAAAGATCAGTTCATCATTGCCTATGGAGGATTACGAGGAGCCATCTGTTTTGCTTTGGTCTTCCTTCTTCCTGCTGCAGTATTTCCCAGAAAGAAACTGTTCATTACAGCTGCCATTGTGGTCATATTCTTCACAGTCTTCATTCAGGTGAGCACAGTGCTTACACTTCAAAGATTTTGTTTCCCCTACTCCATTTTGAAGAAACAAGATCTTTTGGCCCATCTAAGTAAAACCTTTTCCTAGAAGGTCAAATACATAAAAGATATATACAGAGCAGATAGAAAGTAATCTAAAAGGGAAGACATTTACATTTAAGAGAACTGAGAAGGGTCTCCTGGAGAAAATGGAATTTGAGCCAAGTTTTGAAGGAAGTCAGGGTAACTGAGAGGCTGAAATGAGAAGCTGAAATGAGTATTTGTATTCTCAGCACATTAAAAAAAAATCTCACTATGACTTTAATGTGACAGAAAATGTTGAATCTTTGTGAAGTACTTAAAGGTACAAGGGAAAGTAATAGTTCTTATTTGGATTTCCATCTTTGAATTAATCATTGGTTTAGAGGGGCCAAATTTGTGTACTTGATAAGGTAATCACTTCAATGATGGTAGGAACAGAGTGGAACCTTGCATTCTATGACTGTTCTTGCTGTTGTTACTTCTTCTTTGGTTCTATAACTTATTAAGTTTTAATTGAATATACTCTTCAGAAAGTTATTTGACCTAAGCTAGCTGCTTAGAAGTCCCTCATCTAGAAAACGGGATGGCTGAATACATTTTTAACACCGGGATTCAAACACCTTAAACTGAATTCAATTATTTAAACATCCTTCCTTCTTTTCACCCTCCTGCACATGATGGGTATAGTAGGCTATTCAAAAACTGTACCCTGGGGGCAGCTAGGTGGTGCAGTGAATAGAACACCGGCCCTGAAGTCAGGAGTGTGTGGGACAGCGATGACCCTTACCCAAATTAATTCAGAGGCTTCTCCAGGTAGAAAGTAGAAAGGATTTTATTTCAATCTCGCAGTGAAAGGCAGTTCGATGCAAGACCACAGATGGTGTCAGCCAAGCAAGCATTTTTATAGGTTCTAACCGCAACCCCTCCCGAACCCCCTACCTCTTATCCCATTGGCTGGACTTCGAGGGCACAATCTAAACACGACAAAACTACCCCAGCACCAACAGTGGAAATTACAGAATCGTTACATAGTTTTCACCTGCCTTCTCCTTCAAGTATCCTCTTAGTACATCCTGTTTTGTTTATTTCAGATCCTGGAACAATTTGTAGTTAAACTTATCTTTTGAATATATTTATCTGGGCTATTTACAAGCTTCCTGACCCGGATACACATATATTATTATTAGGGGTCTTTACCTTATTTTACTCATTTAAGTTTAGATTTTATGAGGGGTCTTCACCAATCTCACTCAATCCCTCCTCTTATTTGTTCATTGAAGACCTCTCACACCAGTTTTGGTATATTCCTCCAGTATTTCATCTCTTCTGATCCTTCCGGCCCAGTCCTATCTTCCTGCTCTACTGGGGTCTATCCCTGCTTCCTTAGGATCATTAGTTGAACTGACCCTTCGGCTTTCTTTTCTAATCTAAT
>NW_020954559.1:48518303-48518393 GCF_900497805.2 Vombatus ursinus | reverse complement strand
CGTCTTTAGTAATTCATTTTACCACTGCTCCATTATCATCAATTTTTACACAACATGTGGATAGATTTAATTTTCCACATACTCCACCTT
>NW_020954559.1:48516759-48518108 GCF_900497805.2 Vombatus ursinus | reverse complement strand
TGCAATAGAGGCATCTAGGGACCTTCTTAGCTTCTTATGATAATGGGGGTTAAAGAACAGATCAGAAATAACATTACGGAAATTCCCATGGAGTCACACTCTGATTACAAGTAAAATGATTATGTAAAGATATGGTTACAAGTAGAAGAGGAATTAACACACTTAAGAGGATAAGAATTCTAATTGGTAAGGGTAGGGGTTTAGGGCTCATGAATCCAACCAGTGTGTGGCTTTCGCTGGAGGCCTAACTTCAATTCCCCTAGGTCTGTGGAATTGACTGTCCATTCAGCAGGAGGAGTTACTGGTCCCTTTACTTGTGTGTGGTGCATCCAGACGCATTCTTTGGTCTGAACCGCTGTGTCCGAGGTCAGCAGGACTTGGAAAGGTCCTTCCCAAAATGGGGTGAGCTTTTCTTCCTTCCAAGTCTGGATCAGCACCCAATCACCAGGTTGGAATCTGTGAACTGGGAACCCCAAAAGTGGCGTCTGGGCAAACAGCCCTTTATACTGTAACACATTTAAATGCTTCACCAGAGAATGTACATAATTCCTTAAAAATCTATCCTTACAATTGAATATAGGGCCCCAATTTTCTCCTTTGCCACTTCCCCCAGGATATGGATGTCCAAAAAGAAGCTCATATGGGGATAATCCAATATCCCTCCGAGGTTTTGTTCTGATTCTAAGGAGTGCTAGGGGTAGACATCGGATCCAAGGTAATTGAGTCTCTAAGGTTAGTTTAGTGAGCTGTCTTTTAATTTCTTGGTTCATTCTTTCTACTTTGCCAGAGGAAAGAGGGTGCCAGGGAGTATGAAACTCCCAGTTAATATCCAAGGCTTGTACCAAAAATTGAAGAACTTTGGAAGTGAAATGAGTTCCCTGATCGGAGTCTATCTGCTCCACTAGCCCATATCTAGGAAGAATTTGTTCTACAAGATCTTGCCAACAGCTGAAGCTGTGGCTTGGGTTGTGGGGTATGCCTTTACCCATGAGGTCAGGTGGTCAACCATGATCAACAAGTACTTGAGGCAGCCAACTGGGGGCAGCTTGGTAAAGTCAGCCTGGATGCTTTGGAAAGGTCTAATTCCCTGCAGGAAGTTGGCGTTGGTCTGACTTATTTGTCCTTCGACAGACAAGGCATCCCTCCACTATTTGCCTTGCCAGGGTATAAAGACCGGGAGATACATACCAGGTTGGAACTGCATCACACAGATTCTGTACATCCCAATGACTGCCTCGGTGGAGGTGTTGTAACACCTGCCTCACACTTGCCTTGTTTAATACCTCCTGACCATCGGGGAGGAACCAGTTCCCTTGGCTTCCCTTCTGGGCCCCCAACTCTAGGGCCTT
>NW_020954559.1:48514624-48516664 GCF_900497805.2 Vombatus ursinus | reverse complement strand
ATGGCTGGGTTGATGCCCATTAACATGTATGACAGCAATTGCCTCTGGTAACAGCAAATTCTCTAATACGTGTGTTAGCAAAGTGGAATGAATCAATCCCTTACCTTTACTCTTCACCATTCCCCTTTCTTCCCAAATTTTCCCAAATACATGCACCACCCCCCAGGCATACTTAGAATCTGTAAAAATATTCCCACTTTTTCCTTCTAGTAATTTTAAAGTCTGATTTAAAGCATACAATTCACAAGTTTGAGCAGACCAATCTTTTGGCAATCCCCCTGCCTCTTCTAAGGCAAGCTGATCCCCATCAGTAATAGCATATCCATTTTTCCTTTTTCCTTCTACCACTCGGGAGGACCCATCTACGAAAAGGTTTCTGGCTCCAGGTATGGGAGACTCCTGAAGGTCCTCCCGAATCTTTGTCTGAAAATCCACTGTTTCCAAACAGCAGTGTTCCAAATCTATTTCCCTTGATCCTGTGCTAGTAAGAAAACAGGCTGGATTCAAATTTGAGTCCTGGGTCAATACTAAGTCATCCTTTTCCAGTAATACTTCAGGATCCGGGAATCTGTTAACCACCTCTTGGCCCTTTGATTTAAGATAGATCTAACTTGGTGTGGTACACTAACTATCAGGCTTCCCCCAAAGGTAAGTTTTCTACTTTCTTCTACATCCTTCAATCCTTCAATGCATCCTTCAAATCTATAACACTGAACCACCGACTATCTTCAGGAATTCTTCCCATAATGTTGTAAGGGTCGGGTACTACTGGATGGGAGGAGAAGACCACCTTGTTAATCTCCCTTAAGTCTTGTACTTTCTCGCTGTCGCAGCTACAGCTTGCATACATACAGGCCATCCTCGGGCTACCAGATCCAGGACTTTAGAGAGGAAGGCTACAGGTCTTTTCTGCCTTCCTCTCATTTGCGCTAAAACTCCTAAAGCTACTCCTCTTTCTGTACTGACATATAGATGAAAAAGTTTTTCTAAAGAGAGTAAGGCTAGAACTGGTGGACATACCAGGGCCTGTTTTAACTGACAAAAACTCTGTTAGGCTCTCCAGTGTCCACTGGACAGAATTGGGTTCTTCTTTCAATAAGTGCTGATACAGGATTTGTTTTTTTTTGATATTGCATATGAGTCTATCCAAGTCCTACAACAGCCCACTAGCCCCAAGAACTTCCTTAACTCTCTTTTAGTCTTCGGGAGTTCAATTTGGAGGATTCCTGCCACCCGCTCAGGATCCAATCTTTTACTTCCCTTACTAATGAAATGTCCCAAATATTTAACCTCTCTTTCCACAAATTGTAGTTTCCCTTTGGAGACCTGGAGCCTTTCTTTTCCTAGGTAATTTAGTAATTCAATAGAGGCTCCACTGACTTCCTCTCTCTTCTTCCCTGTTACCAACAGGTCATCCACATACTGTAGCACTCGGGCTCCGGAAGGTGTTATAAACTTTTCTAATATGGCTTCTAATACTTATCCAAACAAATTTGGTGACTCAGTATATCCCTGGGGCAAAACACACCATCTATATGGCTGCTTTCTTCCTGATTCTGGGTCTTCCCATTCGAAGGTGAAAATATCCCTACTTTCAGGGTCTAATGGGCAAGCCCAGAATGCATCCTTCAAATCTATAACACTGAACCACCGACTATCTTCAGGAATTCTTCCCATAATGTTGTAAGGGTCGGGTACTACCGGATGGGAGGAGAGGACCACCTTGTTAATCTCCCTTAAGTCTTGTACTAGCCTATAGGATATAACCCCCTTTTTGACTGGCAGAATTGGGGTGTTAAAAGGGGAGATACAAGGTTCCAACAGCCCATCCTTTATAAGTACTTGAATAACAGGCTGGAGACCCCTCCTTCCTTCCAGGGGAATGGGATATTGCCGGACCCTAACTGTCACTGTCGGGTGTCTCAATGTGATTCTAATTGGGGTGATCTCTACCCATCCCCGATTATGGTATTGTGCCTAGACCTTGGGGTCGATTTCTTCTTCCTCCCCTTCTCTTAACACTAGCATCCTTTTTGTAGG
>NW_020954559.1:48514038-48514479 GCF_900497805.2 Vombatus ursinus | reverse complement strand
AAGCCCTGGTATCAGTCAAGAACACTAATTCTTCCTTTTTTTGGTCCCATCCTTAAATTTATCAAGGGCTCTGGGTGGGTTGTTTCGATGAACCCCTGACACCCCTAATCTTACAGTTCCATAAGGGAGAAAACCCTATGTTCAGACTTCCGTGAAGGGCATTCCCTTCTCATATGGCCCTCTTGCCCACATTCAAAACAGGTTAAGGAACCCCCTCTCCATTCTCTCCCCAGGGGGTCTAAACCCCCTTCCTCTTCCTCTGCCATAAGAATTTGATAATTTTGCCAGAGCCTAATTTTGCCACTGACCTAGCTACCGTCTGTACGGTCTGAAGCATCACGTTAGTTTGTTCCCCTTGTTGTTTTAAAGATTGTAACATAATTTTGGTGTTCTTATCCCTCTCTCTTTTCTCTTCTGATGCCCTGGCCACATATACCTTCT
>NW_020954559.1:48509135-48513893 GCF_900497805.2 Vombatus ursinus | reverse complement strand
GTCCCCTAGGTCCTCCTTGTGCTATCGGGTGAGCATCATCCCAGCCCTCATAGCAGCCCTTCTTATTTGTCCTTGTTCTTTCCCTGTGAAAAAGATCCCTATGATTGACATTAACTCTGGCCAGGTGTAAGTATTGGGGCTGAGAAACTGATCCACTTGTTCTGCCAAACCCACAGGGTCTTCTAGCAATGGTTTCATCTCCTTTTTAAACCCTGTCACCTCTGAGGTGCTCAAAGGGGCATTCACAAACCCCATTCCTCCCTGTGCTAGTGGGACCTCCCTTAGGGGAAAGGATTCAACCTTGGTCTTGGAGGGGAGGGGAAAATTCTCCTGATCCCTAACTGATTGCTTAAGCTGTCTCCTGAGAGGGCCGTGAGGAGTGGATGGGTTGAAATCAATCAGGTTACTATTGGTTCCCTCCTCTGCAAGCGAGAGTGGGGCAGAAGGAGATTCCAGTCCCCCTGCGACCACGGGCAGAGCTGGTGGTGGAGGGACATGTGGTGGGGGTAACGAGAGGAGGGGGTCCCAAGGATGAGGCTTCTGTTCTTCTAATTCCTTTTTCGGCTTCTCCTCCTCCTGTTTTATCAGTACAAATTGTCCTGCCACCGGCAGCCATAAAGCCACATATTCACTATCTTCCGAATAAAATGGAGTTTCAGAATTGACATGTAAATTTAATTTTTGGCATACCCAGTCCTCACAGGATCCCTATTTTGGCCAGAATACGTTTCCTCTGAGCGGGATGCCGCCTCAAACAATACAACAGTATTTAATCATCTTCTTTTTATGTTTTCCCTTATATTTGGATGACTCATCCATCTTTAAGTCTGCTCCCTAGAGGACTATCCTCTGGGATATTGGGAAGATTTTTCGTGCTAGCTACCTTAGACTTAGCTACTACTTAGACTTCCTTTCCCATGGTTCACGAGTTCTTGTCCCCCTTCTGAAGACTCACTCGGTCTCACCAAAATTTCCAGAGAGTGGGAGTCTTATGGACTCCAACTGCTGAGACCTCCCCCTCTCCCCTAAGAGGTCACCCAGGGGCTCACCAGATCTTGCCCAGAGGACTCACTGGATCTTGCTTACCTGGGTTGTGCCCACAACTTACATGACCAAAATTCAGTTTCCTTTATTCGGTGGTCTTCACTAGCACAGTTGGAGCTCCTTTCATTCTTGTTTCTACTTTCTGCGAGTTCCTCTCTTCGGGATCCTTTACCCAGCTGGAGTAAGTTCCCCCCACCGAGCTCCAACGACCACCGGAGAAATCTCCAGCGGGTACCTGCCCAAGGATCTTAGTGAGAACGACCCCCTCCAGGGAATCCTTGAGAGATAAAGGTCACTGCTAACACATTAGAGACTCTAATAGTAAGAATTTCAAGGAAGAAGAAGAAGGCATAAACAAGAAGGTCAAGAAAGAAGCCTTTCTACATCCTTAAGTCATAAAATGTAGATAGGAAGGACCATAATTAGCAAATTTCGCACACAGTTAAGTAGCAAAAACTGTACCTTCTGGAAGAATCGGTGCGTGATGGGACACATGGGAAGATGTGCGTGCGGTAGACATGGGAAGAATTCACCCTAGGTATGGTTATGGGGAAAGAGTCCTTGGCCATTTTTTCAAACCAATTATTCGTGTTAACCAGATGTTAAACTGACTTGTTTCTAATTGTTCATTTAGAAAAAAAAAGACTTGGCAGCGTTTTTATTTCTAATATCTAATACTCCTAGCTTTACTTTTCTAGGTACTCTGGACTAAACAAAAACAATTATGAATATGTACAGAAGATTTTTAAATATGCATATGTGTATACATGTGTGTGCATGTATATATACATTTGTGTGCGTATATGTATGTACACACACACACACATATGTAATACTTTTTTCCAGGTCACACAGTGTGCTGTCATGAATAGAATGTTGGGTTTGTAGTCAGGAAGGCCTGCTTTCTGACTTAACCTCTCTAGGCCTTGGTTACCTCATCTCTCAAATGAGAGAGATGGTCCAAATTAGCTCTAAAATCCTTTTTAGTTCTAAATTTATGTCACTATTAGCGCTGCCAAGAGCCTCTGCATTGCAGCAACATGAGAAAAAGCCTTGGTTGCCCCACGCTGGTGATAGCTCTATAAGAAGACAGTTACCTACCTAAAATAAATCCAGCCATTCAGCTACACCTGCCTTGATGTAAGGGTGTAGATTAAGTTCTTTGCAGAGCAGTATTGTCTTAAGTCCATGAGAGATGACTGCTCTGACTACTGACTTCCCTGGCTTCCTTTAAGTGCCATCTAAAATCCCACTTTCTACAGGAAGCCTTCCTAACCTTTCTTAATTCCAATGCTTTTCTTTTTTCCTGTTTGTCTTGTATATAGCTTTCTTTGTGTGTATTTATTTGTATGTTGTCTCCATCCTTAGATTTTAAGTTCCTTGAGGTCAGTGATTGTCTCTTGCCTTTTTTTATACCCCCAGCACTTAGCACAGGGCCTGGCACATTGTAGGTGCTTAATAAATGTTTGCTGATTGATTGTTTTCTTTCTTCCCCAAGACACATCACCTTTTTCACTACAGTGTTAGAGATGCTTTTTAACTATATTGCTTACTATAGCAATTTTTACCACCTCCTGCTCTTTCACCTTCCTCTTCTGCCTTTTTCCAATACTTGGTGGTGGTGAGGGAAATCTGTGCACCTTATATGTATATTCTTTGGGAGAGATCTCTTCCTGTCAGTATAAATAAATAATTGGGGCACAAAGAGAAGGCAGCCTGCCAGAATGTACTTAATGGGTAACAAATATACCAGAAATTATGAATTATACATCTGTGCATAAATTTCTGTCCTCTGTGCAGTAATGCTACCTCTTCATATTTGAGTGGCTCCTTTTTCCTGATGAAACTTTTATCAACATTTTTTTTCTCTTTCTCTTTGCTTCATTTCAATGTTTTGAGTGGAACAAATTGCTTCATCCCAAATACTGAGTTAGCAACGTCTTCTGAAAAGAACCCCATGTGAAATATGTGTTTATCCCGGACAACAGAAGTTCTAATGAGGAATTTAATGTTGGATTGTGTTGAAGATGAGAGAAGGCAGTCTTTTCTTGATGGGACATAAACCCCATTATATCAAAAATAGAATGATTGTTATACAATATTTGATGACTAATCAACCCAGATTCCCTCTGACTTGCACATTTCCTTTCGTTTAAATAGTGCTGACTGGTAATCTAACCTAGTGTCTTAAACGTTACATTTCTTAGTGCATAAAATAGTCTTGACTGCATGTTTTTATTTCATTTAAAGTTGTCACTACTATTGGTTAAAGTCCAATATTAAATAAAAATATGTTACAGAAAAGAAAAAGCCAAATGGGTAATCTTCAGATATGGCCTTCCAGTTGTTTAGGGAGTAGGGGAAAAGTAGTTTTCATTCATTCATTAGTCATTAAGTATTTGTAGTGAGAAAATTGATTCCAAGGAAGATATAAAAATAAGAGTAAGAAATAAGAACAAAGAGGGCAAGAAGATAAATTTCATAGAAACTGGTTATTAAGATGGACCATAGAGGTCATTCAGGCCACTTTTCAAACCAATGAAGAAATCCCTTTAGTAGTATCCCTGAGATAATCATACAACCTCTTTCTGAACACTTTGAGTGACAAGGAACTCACTATTTTTCAAAGAATCCTATTCTTTTTAGAAGCAATTCTGAATGTTAGGAAATTATTCCTTGTTTTGAGCTGAAATCTGTTTTAGGTACTACTTTTCCATTGGTCCTAATTTGATCCATAGAATAAGCTTTCACTCGTTTCCCATGGCAAACTTTTAAGTATTGGAAGATGGTAATTATGTCTTTTCTTTTCCTACTATCTATCCAGATATTTTCTTCTTGAAGTTTTATAGCTCAAGTTTCTTCAACCATTCTTCACATGATACATTGTTTTCATACTCTCTCTACATCCTGTTTGTCCTCTTCTGGAAACACTTCAGAGGATCACTCAACATCCTTAAAATGTGGTGCCTAGAACTGAATGCAACACTGAAAAAGGAGAATTCTATTTGTATTCAACAGGGTTCAAATCCTGGCTGAGCCATGTAAAAGCTATGCAAGCATGGCTAAGCTGTTTAACTTCTTTGGGCCTCAGCTTGCTCATGTGAGAAATGGATTGGATGACCTTTGAGGTTCCTCCTGCCTCTAAATCTGTGATCCTAATATGGTCTAATGAGCAATGTGTGACCTCTCTGACCTTGAGCTGGACATTCTACAGAACTTCTTTTAATGTGGTTTGAAAGTTTATTTGCTTTTAAAACAGTCATGCCCACATTATTGGCTTATACTAAGCTTGTAAGTCATGAACAGTCAATCTCATCAATAAATCAAGAAACATTTATTAAGAGCCAGCTATGAGCCAGACACTGTGCTAAGTGCTAAGGATACAAAAAGGGGCAAAGGACAATGCCTTCCCTCAAGGAGCTTATACTCTAATGGAGGAATTTATAATCTAACATGCCTGAATCTTGTTTTTCACATAATATTTTGATACTCAGTGCAGAAATTTCATCAATTCACTTGCATTAAATAATTATGATTTCATTCTGTTATTAGCACAAAATATTTTTTTATTTTATTTTAATGACTGTTTTGTTGTTGCTGGTGTTAACAAATATGATCATTTTTATTTTACTTTTATTTCAACCACTCAATATTTTAAGTAACCTGGTTTTAAATGTACATATACATTTTTGTCCTTGTTATTGTTCATTTGTT
>NW_020954559.1:48471318-48509036 GCF_900497805.2 Vombatus ursinus | reverse complement strand
TCTGACTTTAGGCCCAGCACTCTATTCACTGGGCCATTTAGCTATGAGTGTGTGTGTGTGTGTGTGTGTGTGTGTGTGTGCATGTATGTATACATACACATACACACATATACATATTACATATATCCATATTTTCTCCATGATCAAGTATATGATATATGGAACTATTTGGAGAGCTTATAAATGCTAATCACACCCATTTCTTTTCATAGATGATCACATATTTTCAGGTTCATCTGGTGCAGTTGGCATCAATTTGGCATTTTTTTTCCTTCCTTACTTCCAAGTTAGAAGCTAAAATTTTTTTAAGGTGTTAACAAAAAGCAATTAAAAACATCTTCGTTTTAGTATTGTAGTTTTCTCTTTTCATTCACATTATTGGGTGGGGCGGGCCATAGGAACTTAATCCCACTGCAATTGAAACATCTCCTTCCTATTTCCTTAATTCTATGCAGTGGGGATTACCATTAGGAGTTGCATTCGTGCTGCTGGTATACATTAATAGGTGGGAATTTAACTCATTCTTTGTAGAATGATATTTCAGAACATGTGAGTAAAAGCCAGAGAGTTTCTCAATCAAGTTACAAGGATTATCAACCTTACTTTTTAAAACCTTCATCTATAGCTATCTAAAAAGAAAAGAAAAAGTTAAGGTAAAATCATATGATTCTAAGTAACATTCCATCTTAGGTTTCCCCACATTTTGTCCTTGAGCTCCTGAGCCTCTACATCAATCTCGGGGAAATTTAACTGCCACAAAATATAGGAAGACCATATGCTGGCTTTAGAAATAGATAGCCAAAAATATTTTAGAGAACTGTAGAAGGAGAACTTCTTTTTTTAAAAAATCATTAAATAACTAATTTAAAGAATCATATAACAGCTACAAATAATTCAAAGGATGATAAATTTAGGGTAAACAATTATTTTAGTAAATAGAATTTTTAAATGGGCATTTATAAACAATTTAATAATAATAGCTAAATTTTGTATAGAATTTTAAAGATTATAAAGTATTTTATGATATGTCATTTGAATCACCTAGCAACCCTTTTAAATATTTATTAATCTTCTTCTATAAATGTGGATACTGAGCCTCAGTGAGGTTAAGTGACTTATTCGTAGTCACACAGCTATAGGGACGGATTCAAATTCACATCTCTTCTAACTCCAATCCAGTCTTCTTTGCACTGTTTTATATCACTTCCTCGGAACATTAGTGAGACATTAGCAATAATCCTGATTTCTTACATTGCATTAATATCTATAAATGCACCAATAAATTAGAATTGTATAGAACATGGATATGGACCAATTGTTGTTGTTCAGTACCATCTGACTCTTCATGACACCATAGACCATGTGGAATTTTCTTGGCAAAGATACTGGAGTGGTTTGTCATTTCCTTCTCCAGTGGATTAAGGCAAACAGAGGTTCAGTGATTTGCCCAGGGCCACACAGCCAGTAGGTGTCTTAGGCCAGATTTGTATTCAAGTCTTCCTGACTGCAGACACAGAACTCTATCCATCGAGCCATCTACTTGCCCTTAAAATCTTCTTTCTTGACAAAAGGCGGAATCAAACTAGGAACCTTTAGATCTTCAGTCTAACACTCTTCCAACTGAGCTCTCTCAGCAATATGGACCAGATGTTACACTGTATTGGCTTAGCCTCCAAATATCATTAACAACCTTCTTAATGCATGGGGTGGATTTTAATGGAAACAAATAAGCAGTTGATAAAGGTTCCAGGGGGCATACATGTTCTAATTTTTTAACAAGTCAATCAGACTTGATATATGAAAGTTATAGAAAAATATAATGTAAATGTCTGACAGTTCTTCACAGAATGAAAATTCATATTAGTTTAATGAAAACATAATTAATAAAGGTGATATGATTCCACAATCAAATACATTCATGTGTATGTTTATATAAATGTATAATTTGAAATATCTGGATTAATAGAAGAAATTATTAAAAATCCTGACCTCATTCAGTGAGAAGGTTGTCAATGATATTTGGAGGCTAAGCCAATAGAACAGAACAGAAATTCTGGGGTCAGTGAAAAACTGTACCTAACATATGAAGGCTAGCTTAAGTACATTCGCCCAGAATTAGCACGAGATGACTGGTCATTAAACAATGAAATTTTTCTTGCAAAAGCATTAAGAACAAACAGGGGGATGAAATTACAAATATTTTGAAATACTTTGAAAGTGTCAGACTTTAATAAAGATTGAATAGAAGGTGCTTCTCATATCAGACTTGATCAGAATCAGTCAGCTCCTTTGAAAGGTCTTCTGAAACAGACTGGCAAATGCCAAAGGCTGAGTAGTTGAGTTGAAAGAGAGATGTTTATTTTTAGCTAATTACTTTGCATCTCCAGGGATACTTGCCTCATGAGACACTATTGGTGGAGGAGAGTGAGATAGCTCAGAAGCATGCTAGGAAGTAGGGATAAACCAGCCTGGAATGAAAAATTAGTCATGGATAACATACCAACTGAAAAACCATCTATATTTTATTATCCATTGTTGGTGTTTCCCAATTCCCCCTGTGATGCATCTTCCTCAGGCCAAAATTAATTTGTGTTTATTGTGTATACATATGAGATTGGCAATTTTCAGCAACATGGGCATCAGAAGAAGGTAACTTAAAGTGAATTCATTTTACAAAGGGATCGATATTTCATAATGAAAAAAAGTCATGTTTGAGACTCGCAAAAATAAAATTAGGTTAATAAAATAATAAATAGGTTTATTTTAAAGCAAATATAAAATTAATAATAAAAATAAAATATATAAAAATAAAATAATAAAATAATTAAAATAAAAATAAAATAAAAATAGGTTTATTTTATCCTATTTTTTAAAAATCTGTTTTAATTACATCCATATGTTGATGCTTAGAAAGGATGATGAAATGAATCAAATGTTAACTTTTTGGAGGTTAATTTTTAAACAAAATTATATGGTAGTACAACATGAAATCTTTCCCTTTAGATTTGACTTTTACATCGTGATCAAAAAGAGGATCTTTGTTACAAAAGTATTTTCTTAATCCATGGATATTAAAATCATTTTGTTTTGAAGCAGCTACCAAAGGGATACTTGCTGACAAATAGGAAAAGTCAGTGAAACACTCTAAAGTCCTTGGTATGTGATGTTTAGAGATGGGTGTAGATAGATATTAGTGTTAAGTAAGCAGAAATGTTTGAGTGAGGATTAGTTTTATGGATAGTTAATTCATTAGTGAATATTTTTTTGTGTTGTGATGATTTGCACATCTGCACACGACCTTACAGAGAAGCAGAATGACAGAATGGATAGTCAGCCTTGAAGTCAGGAAGGCATGGATTAAGTCCTGCCTCTGACAAGTCACTTAACTTCATAGTTGTTGTGGTTGTTGAGTCATTTCAGTCATGTTTGACTCTTTTTGACCCCATTTGGGGGTTTTCTTGGCAAACATACTGGAGTAGCATTTCAATAAGCTTCAGTCACCTCCAGGGTAAAATATGAATTCTGTTAGACATTTTTTTTTCAAATACCTGTCTTTCATTTTTATTTTCCCATATCCTCCTTGGAGAAAAAAAATGCAAAAATATAGAACCCTTTTAACAAACTAGCAGAGTCAAGCAAAATAAATGCCTACATTGACCATGCCCAGAAATATATCTCATTCTGTATATTAGTCCATCCATCACCGCTTTATCTTTTAATGAGACAATTAATCTATTGCTTCCTGTGCAGGGAATAACTATTCGGCCACTAGTGGAGTTCCTTGATGTGAAGAGGTCAAATAAAAAGCAGCCAGCTGTCAGTGAAGAAATTCATTGCCGGGTATGTTTTTAATTTAGAATGAAAATTTAAATGAGAAATGAAAAAAAAATGTAATTCCATAGCCTAAGACTGGGCACCAATGAATCTGCTGTACATCTTTGTCCTTTACTGAGGAAAAATGAAATAAATGATTGTGAGATGAAAGGAGTCAGCTGTGGATGTAGTGATGGGCTGAGGGGCAGAGTAGTGGGAAAAGCTACAATGTCACTACCCTAACTCAGCCCGATAAGCTCCAAAAATGAAAAGAGAGCAACCAGAAATTACATCATGTTTCTGGCATTTGTTACCATGACCAGCAAAAGCATTTTTTTACTGAGATGCTTATTAATATATTTAATATTTTCCATGGCACTTTATATACTGATATCAAACACAATAGTCTGATGATAATTTGTAAAATACTTAGTAGTAAAATCTCATGAATACTAATATTAATTATGGTCATTTAAATGTTTTGATAAAATTCTCAGAAAATTATATAAGGTTAAGAACTTGACATGAGTTAAGTGACTAAAAATATCAGGTATTTAGTGATATATATTATCAGTGTGTTTTTTTTCTTTTAGTTTTTTGATCATGTGAAGACTGGGATTGAAGACATATGTGGACATTGGGGTCACAATTTTTGGAGAGACAGGTAAGACTGCTTTTATGAAACTGTCTTATTTAATTGGACCTGAACAACTCAGAAAACAAGTTTAAACATTTTCATTGGATGACCTTTAAAGGCGCAGAACATCAGCAGGGATAAAGGATGGAAATGTCCTAAAAGGATGGAAATGTCTATTTTGAGAATAGATAGATGTGGATACATATAGATAGCTATATAAATATAAAAAAGTAAACAACCAACATGTCTAACTTTATATCCGTCTATACACGTATAAAGATAGAGCTATAGATAGAAATATCTAGATAGGTTATATAGAATCTAGATTTATATCTGTAGATCTGGCTAAATATCTATATATCTACATAGCTATATATACATATCTCTATCTATATATTTAATGTGAATGCTATCTTCAGATCTATAAATTATCTGTACTTTTGTGTTAACATGCATTTGCACATGTTTCTTTATATACGTGTTTATGGATATAGAGTTAGACATGTTATTTATTTATTTATTTTTACTTCTAATGACTAGCAGTAGATTTGTAGACTGGTAACCCCTTATATAATTCACCAGCCTGCCAGTTAAATAATTAATCCTTGGAGATTTACTTTGTGCCAGCATTGTATTAGATACTATGGGAAATACACATGCGATGTAAGTCATACTCTTTCCTGGCTTTCATGCAGATTATTATCCAGTTGGGAAGGTTTGAATATGTCAAAAATGTAGAGATAGTAAAGAGACAAAAGAAGAAGCAACTGATGTTTTAAATTTGATCAGTGGTGAAAAGAAATAGGGAAGACACGGCTAGAATGATTAGTTTCCTTCAGAACTCAGCTCAAATGCCAATTTGTTAGTCTCTCTCTCTCTCTCTCTCTCTCTTTGTCTCTCTACCTCTCTTCGTTACATTTTAAGTTCTGAACTGTCTCCCTCTTTTCCTCTCCTCCTTGCACAATAGAAAGTCACTGTTTCACACACACACACATTCACACACACATGCAAGCACATACACAATACATATATACACACATGTATATATACACATATATACATTTACACACACATACACAAATATACACATATATATTTATATACACATTTAAAACCATGCAATGCATACATCTGTTTATCAGTTTTTTTCTGGAGGTGGATGGCATTTTTCTTTCATAGGTCCTTTGTAGTTGATTATAACTTAGTCATTCACAGTTATTCTTTGAACAATATTGCTATTACTGTATACAATATTCTCTTGATTCTGCTCCTTTTACTTTTCATTATTTAATTTGGCTTCTGTTTGTTTTTTTCTATTATTGAAAATAATAAAATAGAAATGGTTGATAGTGAGTTAGAACCCAAGATAAGTAAGGAAAAAGTGAGAGCAACATGTCTTCATTAATGCTGCCAAGGCACCAAGTAAGAAGAACTCAGGGCTCTGCAGGAACTACTAGAAGAAAATGCTAAGTTTCCATCTGTGTTTTCTGAAAAATCTTTGAGAAACAGAAAAGGGCAATAGCCCTGGAGAAAAGTACAGTGGAAATTATAGAATCTTCATCTTTAAAAATAGATCTCTTAAAACCTCAGTTTCCTTTTCTGAAAAAAATGAATGAATTAAAAAAGATAACCTCTAATATCTCTGTCAGTTGCTGCATTACATGATTCTATGAGTTATTTTCTCTTTCTTACTCCTCTTGCATGGCACCTTAAGTAGAATTCATCTGTAGGAACAAAAGGTCAGTAGGTAGGGGGCAAAGCCAAGATGGTGGATAAGAGGCAACAGCTTAACTCTCAACATTCCCCTCCAAACAACTTTAACTCCCCAAATAAAATTTTGGAGTGGCAGAGCCAACAAAAGGTCAGAGTGAGACATTGTTCTGGCCTAAGAAAACTTAGGAGGTTGGCAGGAAATGTTTGTGACAACGGGATTGGAGGCCCATCTGGAGTCCACACAGGCAGTCACAACAGCAACAGCCTCAGCAGCAGTAGTTTCAGGGACTCTCAGTCAGTTGGTCAAATGGTAAGGAGGTCAGACGACTGGTCAGAAAGAGATTACAGGGGACACTGAGTACAACTGGCACTGATTGGCAACTCTGTGGCTCATGTGAAGTTCTGAGTTGTAGTTTCATGGTGGAGAGGAGTGCTGGAGGTCAGTCACAAGGGAGCAGTTCCAAGGCAAAGAGAGAAGTAGTGCTTGTGGCTGCTGATGACCATGGGCCTTTCCTGAGTAAAGACCAGAGTGCAGACCAGGAGAGCAGTGCTCGTGCCTCTCCCAGGATCACACCATCTTGGAAGCACCAAAAACTTGCAGACCCCCAGAACTAGTTTTGAAAACAGCAACATGAAAAAGCCTGAAGCTTGAAACAGTGCTGCCTCACCCCCAGGGTAAGCAGAGTCCAACTTTTAACATAAAGTTCAAAGTCAAGAAATAGGTTTTAAAAATGAACAAACAACAAGTAAAAAATTGATTGTAAAAAGCTACTACTGTGGCAGGGAAGGCCAACACATAAACTCAGAAGAAGACTAAAATAAAAGCTACAAACAAAGCCTCAAAGAAAAATACTGATTGAGCCCTAAACCAACAAGAATTCCTGGAAGAACTTAAGAAAGAGATTAGACTGGTAGAGGGAAAATTGGAAAAGAAATGAGTGATGTAAGAAAATTATGAAAAGAGAACTTTCAGCTTGGTAAAAGAGGCACAAAAAATACTGAAGAGAATAACACTTTAAAAAGCAGAATTGGCTTAATGGTAAAAGTGGTAAAAAAAAAAAAATTCACTGAATAAAAGACTCCTTAAAAAGAAGAATAGGTCAAATGGAAAAGGAGGTTTACAAATTCACTGAAGAAAAGAATTCCTTGGGGCAGCTAGGTGGCACAGTGGATAGAGCATCGGCCCTGGAGTCAGGAGGACCTGAGTTCAAATCCGGCCTCAGACCAAACACTTGACACTTACTAGCTGTGTGACCCTGGGCAAGTCACTTAACCCCAATTGCCTAAAAAAAAAAAGAAAGAAAAGAAAAGAGTTCCTTTAAAAACAGAATTGGACAAATGAAAAAAGAGGAACAAAAATCTCACTGAAGAAAATAATTACTTAAAATTAGAATTGGACAAGTGGAATCTAATTACTCGATGAGATATCAAGAAATGATAAAATAAAGTCAAAAGAATAAAAAGAAGAAAATGTGAAATATCTCATCACAAAAACAATAGATGTGAAGAAAAGATTAAGGAGAGATAATTTAAAAATTATTGGACTGCTTGAAAGCCATGATCAAAGAAAGAGCTTAGACATCATATTTCAAGAAATTATCAAAGAAAACTATAATGATATCTTAGATTTAGAGGGTAAAAATAGAAATGGTAAGAATCTACCAATCACCTCATGAAAGAGATCCCCAAATGAAAACTCCCAAGAATATTATATCCAAATTCCAGACCTCCCTGTCCAAGGAGAAAATACTACAAGCAGCCAGAAAGAAACAATTCATGTATTATGGAGCCACAATCAGGATAACACAAGATTGTTCTACATCGGCTTCCACGTTAAAGGAGAGGAGGCTGTGGAATATGATATTCTGGAAGGCAAAGGAACTAGGACTACGACCAAGAATCACTTACCCACAAAATTAAGTATAATTTTTTAGGGGAAAAATAGATATTTAATGAAATAGAGGACTTCTAATGAAATAGAGCATTTCTTTTTTGTATTATTTTATTTTTCCCAATTACATGTAAAGACAATTTTTAACATTCATTTAAAAATATTTGAGTTCTGAATTTTCTCCTCTCCTTCACCTCCTCCTTCCTAAAATGGTAAGTGATTTGATGTAGGTTATATGTGTGCAATCATGTAAAACATATTTCCATATTAGTCATGTTGTGAAAGAAGAAACAGACCAAAAGAAAAAAAAACACAAAGAAGTGAAAAATAGTATGTTCTTATCTGCATGAAAATTCCATCAGTTCTTTCTCTGGATGTGGATAGCATTTTTCATCATGAGTTCTTTGGCACTGTCTTCAATCACTGTATTGCTGAGAATTACTAACTCGTTCATAGCTGATCAACATACAATATTGCTGTTACTATATACAATGTTCTTCTGGTTCTGTTCACTTCACTTTGCATCAATTTGTGTAAGTCTTTCCAGGTTTTTCTGAAATCAGCCTGCTCATTATTTCTTATAGCACAATACTATTCCATCACAATCACATACCACAACTTGTTCAGCCCTTCCCCAGTTGATGAGGAGTCTCCTCAATTTCCAATTCTTTGCCACCACAAAAAGACCTGCTATAAAATATTTGTACAAGAAGGTCCTTCCCCCACCTTTTTTATCTCTTTGGGATAGTTTCAAGCCTTCCTGGTGAAAAAACCAGAACTGAATAGGAAATTTGACATTCAAACAAACAAGACTCAAGAGAAGCATAAAAAGGTAGATATGAAAGAGTAATCAGGAGGGTCTCAATAAAACTAAATTGCATACATACACACACACACACACACACTCAGTTTTGTAAAGAAATGTACCTTACCCAATACAGAAACACCAGGGTAGGAGGGTTAAGAGAAAGGGGGAGGGGTGATAAAAGGAAGGGTGGATTAAAGGAGGCACTGGTTAGAAGTAAAATCGACTTGAGTTGGGACAGGATAAAAAGAGGAAGAAACAGAAGATAATGGGATAGAGGGAAATGCACAGTAATCATAACTGTGAATGTGAATGGGATAAGCTCACTCATAAAATGAAAGCAGAGAGCAGAATGGATTAGAAACTAGAATCTAATAATATGTTGTTTACAAGAGGCACACTTGAAACAGAAAGATGCACACAGAGTTAAAATAAAGGACTAGAGAAGAATCGAATATGCTTCAACTGAAGTAAAAAACGCAGGGGCAACAATTAAGATCTCAGACTAAGCAAAAGCAAAAATAGACCTAATTAAAAGAGATAATCAGCAAAATTACATTTTGCTAAAAGTTATAATGAATAGTGAAGCAATATCAAAAAATTTTACAATAACTTTTTCTGATAAAGACCTTACTTCTCAAATATATACTGAGTATAGAGCTGAGTCATATTTGTAAAAATAAGAGCCATTCCCCAACTGATAAATGGTTAAGGGATATAAACAGGCAGTTTTCATAGGAAGAAATCAAAACTATCTATAGTCATGTGAACAAATGCTCTAAATCACTATTATTTAAAGAAAGGCAAACTAAAACAACTCTGAGGTACTGCCTCACACCTGTCATAAATGACAAATGCTGGATGGGATGAGGGAAAAAACACTAGTGAACTGTTGGCAGAATTGTGAACTGGTCTAACCATTCTGGAAAATAATTTGGAACTATGCCCAAAGGGCTATAAAACTCTGCCTACCCTTTGACACTACTAGGACTGTAACCCAAAGAGATCAAAGAAAAAGAAAAAGGACTTATATGTACAGAAATATTTATAGCAGCTCTTTTTGTGGTGGCAAAGTATTTGAAAGTGAGAGGATGTTCATCAATTGGGAAATGGCTGAACAAGTTGCAGCATATGATTGTGATGGAGTACTATTGTGTTACAAGAAATGACAGTGAGGGTGGTTTCAGAAAAAAACATAGCAAGACCTATATGAACTGATGCAAAGTGAAAAGAGCAAAACTGGGAGATCATTGTGGATGGTAATAGCAATGTTGTAATGATGATCAACTGTGAAAGATTTGGCTACTCTGATCAATACAATGATCTGAGACAGTTCCAAAGGACTCATGATAAAGAAATGCTATCCATCTCCAGAGACAGAATTGATGAACTCTGAGTACAAATTGAAGTATAATTTTCTCACTTTATTTTTCTTGTTTCTTTTTTTTAAAATGTGGTTAATATGGACATATGTTTTACATGATTTCACATGTTTAATTGATATATTGCTCGCCTTCTCAGTGGATAGGGGATGGGAATGGAGAATTTGAAAGTCAAAATTTAAAAAGAAAATAATAGAAAATGTTTTTTTAAAAAAAGAATCACT
This sequence comes from Vombatus ursinus, assembly GCF_900497805.2. Classification (NCBI taxonomy): domain Eukaryota; kingdom Metazoa; phylum Chordata; class Mammalia; order Diprotodontia; family Vombatidae; genus Vombatus; species Vombatus ursinus. Next base: position 48,498,571 of record NW_020954559.1, on the reverse strand, counting down.
AGTAAAAATAAAAAAGAACAAAAGGCCAGAAATCTCAAGGGAAATAAGAAAAGTAGGAAGGGTGGGTATCAGTGGATAGAGCACCAGGCCTGGAGTCAGGAAAAACTACGTTTTAATCAAGTATCAGACACTTACTAATTGTTGATCTTGGACAAGTCACTTCATCCTGTTTGCCTCAGTTTCCTCACCTGTAAAATGAGCTGAAGAAGAAAATGGCAAACCACTCCAGTATCTTTGCCAAGAAAACCCCAAATGGGAACACAAAGAGTCAGAAGTGGCTGAACAACAACAACGACGACGATGACAACAACAACAAAGGAAAAGTGGGGCACTATCATTATTGGATCCCAGACTATGCTACAAGACAGTAATAATCAAAACTATTTGGTATTGGTTTGAAAATAGAAAAGTTAATAATTTAAAAATCTAAGTAAACAAAACCAAAAAGCAATTTAACAACATACCACTCCAATGGACTTGAAATGCTGTGGTAATGACTTTATTCAACTAGAAATTGCTTGGAAAACCAGAAAGCAGCCTAGAAGAAAGTGGGTTTACATCAACATCTTACACTATGTAATCTAGTAAGCTCTAAATTGATACATGATCTAGATATAGGCAGTCATATCATAAAAACAAATCAGAGGAGAATGGAATGAGGTACCTTTCACAGTTATGATTAGGGGAAGAATCCTTAACTAGACATACTGTAGAGGTGATCATAGAAGACAAAATGGACATTTTCAAGTATATAAAATCGAAATGCTTTCGAATGTATAAAACCAACATAGCTAGAATTAGAAGAGAAGCATTTAATTGGGAACAAAACTTTGCAGCAAATATCTATTCAAATCAAAGCCTGATATCCAAGACTTATTAAGAATTAAACAGATATGTAATAACAAGAGCCATTCCTAAATGGATAAGTAGTCAGTGGATACGAACAAGGAGTTTTCAGAAGAAATGAGAGCTATCAATGATGCTATAAAAGTTGAATATTTCAAATCACTAAAAATAAGAGAAACAAACATTAAAATAACTAGGTTTTACAACTTCTCCATCAGATAAATGTCAAAGCATGAAAATCACAAATATTATACAAGTTTAGAGTTTGGGAGGATAGGCACACTAATATACTTTAGGATGAACTGCATTTTTCCATCAATTTTAGAAAATTATTTTGAATTATAACTCCGAAGTTACTAAACTTTTTGTAGCCATTGACCCAGTTTTCCCACTACTAGACATATTCCTATATCCATAAGATATTAAAGAAAGAGAAAAGATGAACATTTATAGTGATGCTTTCTTAGAGCAGCAAAGTTAGGAAATGGCTAAGCAAATTGTGGCATATGAATGTAATAGAATGTTATTGTATCACAAAAAAATAATGGACAAACATGAACTTCCCAAAGAAACTTGGAAAGACATCTGTAAACTGTATAGAATGAAACAAACAGAACCAGGAGAACAATTTACACAGTAAACACATTTAGGGAAAGCAACTTTAAAAGACTTCAAAATTCAGGTTAGTACAGTGATTGATATTGATTTCATAGAATAAAGTGTTTCCTACTTCTCAATGGAGATGTGATGGACTAGCAGGATGGGAATGAGTTTTTCATTCTCCTATATTTGTTTGCTTTGCTCAGCTATATTTACTTGCTATAATATAGGATTCTGTTGGGAGGTTGGGAGGGAAGAGGGAGTTATTGGGAAGGGGAAGAAATACAGATTTTTTTTTTTGGTGAGGTGATTAGGGTTAAGTGACTTGCCCAGAGTCACACAGCTAGTGAATGTTGTGTCTGAGGCCAGATTTGAACTCAGGTCCTCCTGACTCCAGGGCTGATGCTCTATCCACTGCACCACTTAGCTGCCCCCCCGGAGGAAAGAGAGAGAGAGAGAGAGACAGAGAGAGAGAGAGAGAGAGAGAAAGAGAGAGAGAGAGAGAGAGAACAGCAACATAACAGAAACATATAAGAAAAAAAGTCATTCACAGAAACTGTTAGTAACTTGCTGCATTTAATATGGACTTTTAAAAGTAAACTATATGTAACTTAAATTCATATTTCAATCATGGATCAGATCATAAATTTGGAGCTTGAAGGGAACCTTAGAATCTGTTAAACCTAATATCCTCATTTTACAGATGAGGAAACTCAGGCACAAAGTCACTTCCCCAGAGTCATAAATCTATTAAATATCTGAGGTGGGATTTGAACCCATGTCTTTCTGACTTTTAAGTCTAGCATTCCATCCATTACCCCTCAATGCCTCCTCTTTTTTGTTTTTCTTTTTCAATATCTTTGTTAATTATTGATAAAGAAAATATTTAATGTTTTTAAGTGATTCAGGAGAGCAAATTGCTGTCTTAAATTAAGCTTCTTTTAATAAAATGTTTCCAACCATACAACAAAATTATTTAAGATTCTTTGAAATATATGACAACAGAGATAACTTTGTTCAGTAACCTTATGATAATAAACATCAGGTAAGGCATAAAAGGGTAATATTTCTATTTGCCAGAGGTGTTTACTAAAGGTGTGATGGGGGAGAACTAGTACAGAGTCCAAGTTCAATGGGGATTACCTAAGGTTGGTGAAAGCTTCCAGGTTCTCCTGTTTGCAGATAACATCATCTCAGTTGCATCAAGCCCAAGGATATTGCAGAGCCTCCTGAAGAAATTCGTGACCACTAAAAAGATTTTGACCTGACCCCTCACACAGAAAAGACCAAATGGATGAAAAACATTGCCTAGATCAAGTTTCTTAACCTTTTTTTGTCATGGACTCCTTTGACAGTCTGGTGAAACCTAATACTTTGTTTGAAGGAAATGCTAAAGTTCATTTAGAGGTTAGTGAAAATAAAAATATGTTTTTTTCTCATCCAAGTTCAAGTACCATCTGAAATCTATCCACTGACCCATTGTGGGTTTGTGTATCTCAGGTTAAAAACCTCTGGCCTAGATTATGACATGCATTTGGGTAGATAATTAGGGAGTTTTCCCATCAGTTTAATTTTCCAGAACAGATAATATGAATAGATAATGAGTTGAACCTGAAATTAAACAGAAGGAAGAGGTAAGAACTATGGTTATTCCTTCCACATTGTAGGGGTTAGGAATGTAGTGCTCCTATGATCTGGAAAATCTGCATAAATTTTTTGGCCCTCCCTTCATACCAGAGAATAAGTCTGAATTTTTTTTTTATTTTATGGGGTGGTTACAGTACCTTATTATAAAATTTGGGTTGATATTATACAATACTGCACATGTATTTTATGCATTTCTGAGTTTCTAAACTTTTTCTGTGTTGTCTGCTGGCCTTTGCACATTATCTGTGGCTTTTGCAAAACTTCCCAAAAATTTCCATTTAATTTCTTATGTTGACCTGTGATATATTGAAGCTGCAATGGGGAAAGTCATGATGTGGAAGAGATAACTGTATTGCCTTCAGAAAATTACAAAGCGCCTTTTAATGACCCCCAAGGTTCTCCCAGAAAAAAAATCCTATATTTTTGATACAATTATTCTGTTATTGTTATTATGAGGCTTTGCTATATAGAGCACAATAGTCTGAGAAGAGCTGAAAATTAGTATCACATAGAGGGCAGAGTGGAAAGGTGAACGGAGGGTGTAAGCAGGATGCTACATGTAACTAATAAGGAACCTTGGAAAACAGTAGTAAATAATGTCATCAGGGAAAAAAAAAGTTACTGAAAAAATAAGATGGACTAGTCACATGATGAGTATGACAGATGAGGAGAGAATAAATGTTGCATTGGTCTCTTGCAATATCTGGGGCAAGTAAGGGAAGATTTTCAGGATGTTAGGTAAACTTGGTATGGTAAACAAATGGGAGGACATAGACGAGATATACAACATGAGCAGGTATGAATCATGTGTGATATGTTTCTATCTAAATCGATGAAGTAACAAATAAATTTGAGCGCTGAGATTTTAAAACAATCTTGTAGACTGGAACTTGGGGTGTAAGTCCATAGAGCAAAAAAAACAACAAAACAAAAAAAACCAACAAAAAACCAGGGATATGGATTCATCAAGAACAGGTCATACCAAAATGACTTCATATTCTTTTTAGACAGCGTTACTAGGGTTACCAGGTAGAACAAGAAAATATCATAGGTATAATTATCTGAATTTCAACAATGCATTCATTTGGTGACATGCTTCCCAGTATCCTCAGGGACAAGACTGAAATGTGGGCCACATGATATTGCAAGTAGATGCAAAACAGGTTGAATTACAAGACTCAAAGTATAATAATTGCCTAGAATATAAATTCATTGAGAATAAGGATTGCTTTATTCTTTGTGTTTGTATCCTCAGCAGTCAGCACAGTAGGGCTAAGTAGGTGCTTAATAAATGCTTGTTGACTGATTGATTGATGAATGGATGGTAGCAATGAATGGTATCATCCTGGATGGTGTTCTGTAATGGAGGATTTAAGTATAGGTTATTGGGTCTTTACTATTCAGCAATTTTGTCAATGACTTGGTTATGGGAATAGATATTATTAAACTTATTAATATAAACTTATAATAATAATAATATAAACTTATTAAACTTAAAGATGACAAAAAGCTGGGAAGAATAGCTGATACATTTCATGGTAGCAGCCAAAATGTAGTGAACCAAATCTAATAAAATTAAAGTTAAGGGATTCTTTTAGTAAGAAGTAAGATAATTTATTAATTTTTTTGAGGAGGCCTTGAACAAAAGTCTAAAAGAGTTTATTTGCCTTATTCTTTTTAAATTTTTTTCAATGAACAAAAATCTATTTTTTTCTCTCTCTCATCTCTTCTCCTCCCCCATTGTAGCAAACAGACAAACAAAAAACAACACAAAAACTTTTTTGTAACAAATACACATATTTGTCAGTCAAAACAAATTCCCACATTTCCATGTCAATATATATACATATACATATTACATACATGTATATGCACATGCATATATAAATATTTCATACTAAATCTTGAATCCATCACTTCTTTGTCAGTAGATGGGTAGTGTATTTCATTGGTCCTCCAGAATTGTGGTTGGTCAATGTATTGATGTTGATCAGTATTCTTAAGTCTTTCATAGTTGTTTGTCTTTATGATATTGTGGTTGTTGTATAATTTTTCTTTTTGTTCTACTCACTTCACTTGGCTTTAGTTCACAAAATCTTTCCATGTTTCTGTCTTCCTTTTCATTATTTCTTACAGCACAACAATATTCTACCATATTCTTATACCATAGTTTGATCTACTATTCTCCATTAATGGGCACAGACAGGTATAAATGTAAAGTCCCACTCAGGTAAAAAAAATCCATTGTACAATATTGTATTGGGTACCTCTGTACCCATGCATGGCTAAGAAGTAGTTCTTGTGAAAAAGGCCTGAAAGTTTGAGTAAATTCTAAACTTACTATGAGCCAATATTATGACATGGCAATAAAAAATATCTGATGCAACTTTAGATTTCATTGATAGAAAGTATCCAGAACAAAAGAGGTTGTAGTTCCATTGTGTTCTGACATTGTCAGGTCAAACTAGAATCCCATTATTGGCACCACCCTTTAGGAAGGGCACTGACAAATTGGAGCAGACCAACCAGGATGGTGAAAGGATCACAAATCAAAGAATATGAGGATTAGCTAAATAAATGAAGAATTGTTTAGCCTGGAAAAGAGAAGACTCGGGGGTGGGGCTGGGGGTGTTTCAGCAATGATAGATATCTTCAAGTGTTTGAATGGCTATTTAGTCAGAGAGAGGATAGATTTCATTTTCTTTGCCCTTGTGGCTAGACTAGCTCAATATAATGAATAACTTTCTAACAATGAGCTGTCCAAAAAGGCAGTAGACTACTTTGGAAGATAGTGGTCTCACTATTACTGGAGATCTTCAAAAGATTGGACAACTACTTGTCATGGATGCTCAGAAGAGGATTCCTGTGTTGGACTAAATGGCTTCTGAAGTCTCTTCCAAATCTGAGATTCTATCATGCTATGTATAGATACTTGGAGCAGACATCTGCCATTCTGCCATACCACCCAGATCAGTTGTCTGATAACATGCCGGGTCCTCCCATATAATCTTTTTTGCTTTTAGAAGCTGAAATGGGAGAAAAAATTAGTTGCTTTAGGTGTGGTAGGGTTCTATTTACTTTAGCTGAAGCTTTTAATATTGTTTTTCTGGTATGCCACACCTTGCTAATATGATGTGGTCTCTAGAGGATGATATGAAAGGGAATATGGCAGGCATGCCATAACTTTTTAGAGTAGTTAAAGATTCTGATGCTGAGAATAAGAAACAAGTGTCTATGTAGTTTGGCAAATAGATGGAAGGTGTGGCAAAAAAAAAAGCAAATAAGCAAAACCCAAGAGCCCATATTAAGTAGATCAAATGTCATTGTTTTATTGATCTCAATATGGGTTTATCCTTTTGCTTATCTTTTGTAAAAAAGGCAAGTTAAAATGGATGATGTGTTATTGCCACGAATCCTGATTCAGTGAATTAAAATATAAGTCAGAACAAATGCAAAAAAAAGAAAAAAATTACATAAATTCTTTTCTTTAGTGCCCAAACCCAGTTGTGCTTCTGCTGTGCAGTTGTATCATCAACAATATCTCCCTTGAGAAATGGTTCTTTTCCCCCTAATTATTCTCAGCTTGCTGTAAGGAAGGACAGTGGTCTAGCTTTTTAAAACCAGAGACCATCATCAGGAATTTTCAGCTTCATTCTATAAATAGCTTAGTATATATACATACATATAGACACACACATATACATATACATATAAATACACATGCACACACACTTGCATATGTGTGTATATATATATGTATATTTTTATATATAATTTAGATTGACTGGTAAGATCTGGAAATTGGGAATTGCCTGTGATTTCCATTTTACTTCTGTCATTATTTTTTCCTAGCCAGTGACAATAACTGACTAAAGAGTTGGTTTTCTTTACTTCCAGGTTCAAAAAATTTGATGATAAATACCTGAGGAAGCTTCTAATTAGGGAAAACCAACCCAAGTCAAGCATCGTTTCATTATATAAGAAGCTGGAAATAAAGCATGCCATAGAGATGGCAGAGACTGGGATGATAAGCACAGTGCCATCTATTGCTTCACTGAAGTAAGTATAATTTGGTAGAGAGAAATTCATCAATATTGGATGTATGTGTTTGTAACAATCTTTAAAGCCCAGGAAGGATAAGTGACCCCAGGGGAGCTAATCTTGGAAAACATGGCAATGAGAACTCATTGCTGTGGGTGAGCTCCTGAGAGATTTTCTGGTTTAAATATTAATGTACTGATTTTTAGAGGTTAATTTGGGAAGGGGAAATGGGTAGTCTGATAATACCCATTTGTCTGTTAGAGTATTTGCTTTTAGAAATTCAGTGCTTGAAAGTAAATTAAAATCTCCTTATCTCATGTTTTGTAATTGAATATTTTGAAAGTGTGTTATATTTGCTAGTATAAGCTAGCACATAATTATGTAGCTGTTTTACCACAGATTATTGACATAGGGGACCTCATTACTTTCTGGGGTCATGCTCTGATATCTCAGCTTAAGGCCAATGCAAAGAATTCTAAATTCATAGGCCATTGAATTAATCACAGACCATAAGAGCTTTTCCTTTGTATATGATTCACTTTGAATGAAGAAATGGTATTTCTTCATGCTAAAAAGACGTATACTTGAAATAAAGCACCTAGATAGATACATGGGTAGAGAGAGATACGGATTTTATATAGAAATTAGGAGTAATTTGGTCACCAAAAAATTGTGAGTTCTTTGTTCCAGGGTGACACACAACATGGTGTAGTGGATAGAAAGCAAGCCTCTCATCTAGGAAAACCTAATGTCCCTTGTTTTATACATTTTGGTTCTGTGACCCTAGGCAAATCATTTAATGTTGTAGTGCTCTTGGCAGCTTTAAGACTCTAAGTTGTAAAGAAGGTGCCAACTGGCATTGATAGATAATTTCTCATTTATAAGTTTCCTATACTAAAAAAAGTCACAGTTTCTGTCCCTGTTCCTTACTATTTCCAGGGCAGACTACTGCCAACACTAACTACTTAGTGGCATGTAGACAGTCAGAATTTATAGAATCTAGAATTGGAAGGAGTCTCAGTGACCATCTAATCCAATTGCTTTATTGTAAAGATGGGGAAACTGAGGTCCAGGTACCTTCAATGGCTTTCTGAAGATCACACAGATAATAAGCAACAGACAGAAGATTTGATCCAAAGTCCTCTGCCTTGAGAGGGGTAGGTAGGTGAAGCAGTGGATAAAGTGTCTAGCCTAGAGTTAGGAAGATCTGAGTTCAAATCTAGCCTCAGACACTAACTGTGTGACCCTGGGCAAGTCACTTAACCCTGTTTGCCTCAGTTTCCTCATCTATAAAATGAGGTGGGGAAGGCAGTAGCAAACTACTCCAGTATCTTTGCCAAGAAAATCACAAAAGAAGTCAAAAGAGTCAGACACGACTAAAAAATGACTAAACACCACCACCACCAACTTCTGACTCAACAGCCACTGAACTACACTGCCTCCAGTTATAGCTCCTGTATGACAAATTGAGTTGATCCATTCCCCCAGCTCTTGTACTTTGGGGAATCTTTTATTTTGAGAAGAAACAGCTGAAACTATGCCAACTCAAGGGTCTGGTGGAAAGGAACTATGTTAATACAATTAAAGTGCAAGGTCAGCATGTAGGGGCTGGGGTTCCTTCTCATCCCTCACTTTGCCTTCTAGGCCACCAAGCCAGTTCTCCCTGCCTTGCACCCCTCTTCCACATACAGCCACAATCTTTTGCTATTTTCCCCACTGATCTTTGCCCTAACATCTACTTTAATCATAATTTACTTATATAAAATGTTAGTAAAAGGAGAGAAAGTAGGTATCTCTTCAGAGTATGAATTATTCTGGGATTCCACATTATCCCAAAGGTATCCATGGATATATGTTCTAAAGTATGGTGTCTTGCAAGATAGAGAATAAAAGGGCAATTAATAATCAGGCAGATTCATCAAAAGCTTTTTTTAGTTGTATTTATTTAATTTATTTATTATTTATTTTAATAATATTATTTAGTTTTATTATTACTATTTATTATTATCCCATGTATATAATATATTAAAGTTTACAAAATACTTTTCTTTTGTCAGCTTTCTAATTGGGTAGGTTGTGCAATCTTTATTATCCCCATTTTATTGGCAGGGTAAATAAAGCTTAGAGAAGTTAAACAAATGGACCAGGATTTTATAGCTAGTAAATGCAGGACCTGTAATTTGTATCCAGGCACGTACTCTGACTCTAATCAGCACTCAACAGAGTGCCTCTCTTGCTTTCTGACATCAGCCACCCTCTCCTTTGGTACTTCCCCTTCTCTCCTGGTTTTAGGAACACCACACATTCCTGGTTCTCTTTTAACAAACCATTATTAGCCCATTGGTAAAGTTTGCCTTCAAAAAAGTATACATTTACCAAATTTTATTTTTTTATTAGCAAAAAAACTACATACAAAACAAAACACTTACTATTCACATACTCTAACCAGATCATTTTGAAAGTCATTCCTCTTAGTAACAACTCTTTGCTTTTACCTTTTGGTGTACATTTTTGAGTTCATGTGCCTATTACGGCTTTTTTGAATGAAGTTAATATTATCACTTTCTTCATAGTATCATAATAATTTCTAATGGGAAATAATATTGGAGGTTTCTGCAACAGAATTATAGCTCTTACTTCTCTACTTGATTCTTCTTCTCTTCTCTTCTCCTCTCCTCTTTTCTTCTCCCTTCCTCTGACAACCCCCCCCCATCTCCATGGCTTCAGTTCTACATAGGTGACTCTCACATATCTCCCTACAGCTCTAACCTTTGCTCTAAAGGAGGTCTATATAACTGGATCTCAAAGCCCTACCAGCACCTCATACTCCATGTTTTCAAAGTGAAACCTAGTATCTTTCTTTCCAAATTGGTCTTTCTTCTGAGTTGAGTATTTCTGTCCGTGGCATCATCATTCACCTAGTCTCCCTTGTTCTAATCTTTGATAATCTTACTTTTCATTAACTCTCATATATTATATTAGCTACCGACGCCTTTTCTTTCTATCTTTGGGGATCTATTTGCTCCTCTCCAGTGTCACTGTCACCCCCCCCACCCCCACTGGCTTTCATTACCATAGTCCTAGTCCTACAAAGGCCTCCTCCTTGGCCTTCTTCACCATTTCACTTCTTCAGTACATCCTTCACATTATTGCCAGACTTACATTCCCTTTGTATAGATTTGATTATGTCACTTCTCTGCTCCAAAACTTTAGTTGTTTCCTGTTTTTTACTGGAGAATTCTGTTCGAACTCCTTTACAAGCATCCAAGGCCCTTTACAATTTGGCAGTACTCTATATTTATTCCCTTCCCTTCTGTTCCCTTTCTTTTCTTCTTTTAGAGAAAGAGTGAAACACTTGTAATTTCTCCCTGTTTGCCTCCCCAGACTACATTTGTATAATTTGGATTTACCTACATCAGATTTTCTAATATTTTTAGGAGAGAAAAGATAAAAATTACACTGGCTTATGCAATCTTTGGATATGTAGGAAGGGAAAATTCGGAAGAAAGTCAGTTCTCAGACTAAATGAGTTTTCCTTTCATCAACAGGGTCTTTGGATTCTTTTTTCCTTCATACTCTTGAAATATGCTTGCATTTCTCTGACAAGCACTTGGGCCTAGCAGTCATTTGTGTGTTTTGGGTCTCTTTGTTCTTTTCCATGTTGTAGGTCATTTTTTTCTTCTGCCATTTTACTGGCTACTGTTTTCCATGATTGCTTTCCCAAGTACTTCTTTCTCATTTTCTCACTTCTCAGCTAATTGTTTTAAGACCTCAGTTTTCTGAGACTTACATCTTTCTTCCGAAGCTTCAGAATGACTATATCATTCTATGACTAATGTCATCTTCGGGTGACACTAGTGTCATCTGAGTTTCTTCCAAGGAAAGATCTTTCTTCTTTTAAGGGGAGAGGAGAACTCTGGGACTGCTTCTCTTGCCCAGAGGCACACTTGTCTGGAGTTTTCACCTGGATATCAGAAGGCAAAATGCTGGATATGTAATCTAGTCAATTGACATGATGGGGAAAAGCTTACTTAGACTGAGCAATAATCTGTAGCACCCTATCTAAGTTTATCTCATCTTACTCACTTCTACTTACTTTATATTTCAACTAAACTGAATCTTATTTATCCCTTAAACATACCCTGTGCCTTTTCACAGCTATGCCTTTGCTCAGCCTGTGCCTACTCTCCTTAACCCCTTTTCCATTTGGCCTGTAGAATTCCTATTGATATTGTAAAGCCCAGTTTAAATGCCACTATGAAGTCTTCTTTAGTCAATCATGTGACCCTCTTGGCACATTTTTCAATATGTAAAATAAGGATGTTGGGTTACATGACCTTTATGGCTTCTTCCAGAGCTATAATTAAAAAGCAAAACAAAATAAAAGAAACAAACAAAAAAAAACCAAAGAGATAATATGTCAGATTAGGAAGAACACTTGACCAGGAGACCTGGTATTGAGTCCTGGCTCTGACATTTTGCTCTCTTTGTGACACTGGATAAGTCATATAATTTCTCTGGACCTCAGTTTCCTTATCTTTAAAATAAGAATAGTAATATTATAGCACCCTCCACACAGAGCTATTTTGATGAAGATACATTATTAAACTTTAATTTTTATACAAATTTGTTATCATTATTACCTACCCAGTCATTAATGACTTTTCTTTCCTTGGACCTCTTGTAAGTTTTATTCGTACCTCAATTATCTACTCTCTGTTCATTATTTTATGTTATATTATTTGCATATGCACTAGATTGTGAGCTCTACAAGGGCAGAAAAAATGATCTGTCTAAGCTTTGTATTTCGTCATGTACCAAGCACACCTTGGCACACACAAAAGGTGCTTAGTAAATGTTTGCTGAATTACAAACACCTTCTTCCTTGGATAATATTGCATGAACACTGACAAACTCTAACTCTTAAGCTTTCCTTATTCTGAGCTATGCAAAGCACTCATTACTCTTCTGTTATATCAATATTACCTTGAGCATGTTAAAATACAATTGAATATGTTACTATTTTTAAAATAGGGTTTTTTTTAAAAGATAATGACTCCTTGATGAGTTTTTGAGACACATTGCAATCTTTTGGGACAATATTACAGCCTATTTGATTGGATCTGGAAAAGACTCAAGTCTCATCAATCTTGCTTTTATAGGTTTTCTTATAGAGTGTAACCCATTCTTCTGAATCTGACCATCCTATTCATTTTGTATTGAGTTGGGTCCCTTTTTCAGGAGGTTATACCTATGGACTTTGTCTTCAAATTCTGTAGATATAACTAACTTGATTAGTACAACTACAGGATGGTTTAGAATATTTAGTTCAGTTTCTTCATTTTACCAGCGATGAGGCCAAGGTAAAGAGAATGATTTGTCCAGATTCACACAGTAAGTAAGAAGCAATAAGGGATTTAAACCCAAGTCTTCTGACTCCAAATCTAGTGCTTTTTCTAAACCCTTATAGCATTTTTGAATTTTTAATTAAATAGTTCTTGAAGTACTCTCTTTTCATAAGATTGGTTTTTTTTTTTTGCAGAAGATCACCATCACTTTGAAGATGAGAATCTATCATTCCAATATTTATCAAATGTTAAAAAAATTTTCTTTTTTTCCAAACCTTTACAGTGATTATCGTGAGGAAAAAATAAGAAAACTGACCCCTGGTGAAATGGATGAGATACGACAAATATTTTCAAGGAATCTGTACCAAATACGACCGCGTGTAAGAAGTTTTATATATTTACCAAAATATTTAGTATCTTTGAATGAAAAAAAAATCAGAGTAGTTGGGCTCTAACTGGATATCTGCCATCACCTCAAATTCAGCATGTTGTATGCTCAGTTCGTCAGTATTCCCCTCAGCCAGACTTCCCCTGAAACTTCTTTTTTTCTGTTATTGGTACCATGATTTTCTCATGCCTCCAGTCTCAGAACTTTGAAGTCCTATTTTACTTCTTTTCCTGTATATCTTATATTTATTCAGTCTCAAAGTTCCATCATTTCTCCCTTCAAAATAGTTCCCACATCCAATCCTTCTTCTGTGACTCCACTGCCCTATCCTGTCCTGGTTTGTTGGCAATTATGCTTTAAGTACTTTGATAGCTTCCTATCAGTCTCTCCATTTACCAGGATCACTTCTTAGCTATAATCTCTTGGGGAAGTAATTCACTCACTCTAAGCCTCAGTTTCCTCCTTTGTAAAAATGCAATTGCAATACTTACCATCACAGGATTGTTCCGAGGATCAATGTTTATGTGTGTATATGTATATGTATGTGTGCACACACACACACATATAACATGTACATATATGTATATGTGTGTGTATGTACATGTATATCTCACACTTCAAACCCTAAAATCAATTAACAAGTATTTATTAAGTGTATTCTATAATGAGGAAGAGGATGGTTAATAGTAGGCTGCCTTTTCTTCTCTGCCCAGAGCATACCCTAAAGACCACTGAACCGGTGCCCTGGCAACTTCCAAGTAAAATGGCTCAACTCTTCAGAAACTTGGTAGTTTTGTATAACATAGTAACCTTGTATGGGCTCATGGTCATTTCTGTACCCTTTTCTACAACATGACATTAGGCAAACCAAAGCACAACAGCAACCTGCTGTTCACCACCACCACTACCCACCCCCACGCCATTACACTGTCTTAGACATCAGTCTAGGACAAAATACAAATACAAAAGTGAGGCAGTCTGATGCATAAAATCATAAAGAATGATATAAATATCAGCTATACTTATTATTGCTGTTTTTACTTTTATTATTATCACCTCTAATGAGGCTATCGGATAAATATTTCTAAAATCCCATTTTCTTCTTGTCATACTGTTGTTAAAAATCTACAACGGTTGTCTATATGTAGTCTATAATTCCACTGCCTGACTTTTAAGGCACCCTTGCAATCTGTTCTACCATTATCAATGAATTCTATTTAACTCAAGTGACATTTATTTTTTCATTGGTTCTTACAATGTGAAAAATACATGCTAGGTATTAGGGATACAAGTATAAAAATAGCATAGTCTTTGATGTAAAAGAGCTTAAAAATCAGAAGAAAAAGAAAAGATATATACATGGAAAATCAATGAATAAACACTTATTAAGCACTTACTATGTGCCAGATACTATGCTAAAAAAAGGGGGGGGCAAAAGACAATCCTTGCTTAATAAGTGCATAGGAGCAGAGTGGTGTGAGCCCACCACACTTGTCATGTTCATTTATGCTTTGAGGCATCCTCATAGTGTTTCCTGTGGGATAGTATAAAGAATATTGTATTTGGAGTCAGAGAACTCAAGGTCAAATCCTGGCTCTTCGACCTGTGTTACTTAGGGCAAGTCAGTTAGGTTAGCCTTTCCTGGCTTCGGTTTCTTCAACTGTAAAATAAGGGACTAGATGCTCTCAAAGATCCCTCCCAACTCTAAATCAATGATCCTATTAAATCCTTTATATCTGAAGAAATGAAAATCATCAATAATTTTCATTCATTTTAGGAAACTCCTATCTTTATGTAGTTCTGACAGTTTTTAGTTATGGGCATTATACATACATTGAAAAATTGTTTTAAAGTCCCATTTTAGGACCCTTTTGGTTTTTTGATTCTGATTGGAGGTGGATATGATAGGAATTTCTTCTACAGAAGTTGACAATGGGCCCTGAAATAGCTGAGTAGGGAATTTAATCAAAAGACCATGGCACCCCCCTGTGGCTAAAGTGGTATAGGGTTTACTGTCTATCATATATTCAAAAATGCATTTGACTTCCTGGAAATAAAAATATTTTTCCTGCCCCAGCCCATATAACATATATTCTCCATTGTTTTCATAAGATAAGCAGACTGGTTTTTAACTCAATCAGTTTCTCTTTTCCTTTGCAAAAGTAATTGGTTCATCAAAAAGAAGACCAAGTTATAGAAAAATTAACAGTATGAATATACATGGATATTATAAATGTTCTTTGTTTCATTGAGACTTCAAATACCCAATTGACTTTAAAAACCAAAGATATATGTGATATAATTTTAACTTTTTTTCAGGCCTGATCAATCAGTGTTTTTGTTAAAGATCCCCAATTTGTTTACCTTTCAGACTCTGTCTTATAATAGACACAACCTGACCACAGATACAAGAGAAAGGCAAGCCAAAGAGATTCTGATCCGACGTCGGCATAGCTTGAGAGAAAGCATAAGGAAAGACAACAGCTTGAACTGGGAAAGACGGGTAACTTAACTTGTGTCTTTCAAGCTAATCCTGAAACCATCTGAGCCCAGAACTTCAAAGAAACCTTGGCTGGCAGTGACAGAGAAACAAACTCCCATTGTATATCATCAACTTTGCTAGTTCATGAGCATAAAAAGACTTGGGCAACTTTTACCTTTAGTTTTTCAATGTATTTCTGATAAGGAAAGCCTCTTTAAAATTAAGGGAATTATTTAATTATCATTTTATGTGATTGTTTATAATGTTCTTTGTGAAGCTAGACAGTAGAGAGGTTATGAACATAATCTTTTTTTTAATTGAGAAAAATTTCTTTCCTAACATGACTAATATGGAAATGTTTTACATGATTGCACACATATATATATATATAACCTGTATCGAATTGTTTACCCTCTTAGAGAGGGGTGAGGTGAGGGAGGGAGGGAGAAAATTTGGAACTCAAATTTTTTTGAAATGAATATTAAAATTAATCTTTATAGGTAATTTGAAAAAATAAATACTATTTAAAAATTAAATAGAATGGAAGCAACATATGCAAATAGGAACCAGTAAAATATATATTCAAGGTTTAATGACAGGAAAGAAATACATAAAAAATAAAAAAAGTGTAGCTGTATTCATATTAGATACATATGAGAAATTCATTTGAAGTTAAAAGTATAGTCTAATGGATCTAGTCAAAATAAATACATGCTGGAATTCTGAAACAGCTACTAAAAATTTAAAAGATACTAATAATTCTCATATTTGCAATATAAATTATTTTGCTACAGTAATGCTGTGATGGTGGGCAACTCCCTAAGACTTATAAGTTGCAGAAGAGTTGTTGATCGGCATTAGTAGAGGGAATTTCCTTACTGGGAAATACTAACAATGATGAAATCATAGGTCCAAAACAAAACAAAACAACAATAACAAAAACATTATTCCATCACTCTCATGAAACCATCAAAACTGAGCTTTTATAGAACTAACACATGATTTCTTTTTTTTAAACTTTTCTTCTAGTTGTACACACTTTTTTTAAACATTCATTTTTAAATTTTGAGTTCCAATTTCTCTCCCTCCCTTCTATCCCTCTGCCACCTGCTGAGAAGGTAAGCAATATGATACCTATTGTACATTTTATATGCATTCTTAAAAATAATAGAAAATTGTATTTGTGATTTATGTGAACCAAGTGCTTCAATTGCTTTTCTTTAAGAAAATGCAGAGCATTCATTCTTTAATCAAACATGCTCACAGATTCAAACATGTACAGACACAATTTTTTTTCTGATTGTCTCATGATTTCACAACTTTGTTTTAGTGCTAATCTCCATTCTATCTTGGGCAATGGTCAAATATTTCAAATACAAGTTATTCTTGGAATATTAAAGAAACATGATTTTAGGCTTAAGAACTATACTTTGAATTTTGAACACTAATTCAGCTTTTGGAGTGGAATTATAAACTGTTAATCCCTGAAAAACGCAATTATATACAAAATAAGGTGAGGTTTTAATGTTTTTTTTTATATATATACAGGCATCTACTTCAACATCCCGGTATTTGTCACTACCTAAGAACACTAAACTTCCAGACATGTTAAAAAGAAGACATAATGTGTCTAATGCAGGTAATGAACATGTATAGAAATTAATTCAATTACCATTGCCATTAAGAGAGAAACAGCCAAAATTGTCCTTTTTCATTAAGGTTTACAGGATCGTGGAATTCTTGAACTGGAAGGGACATCAGTGGCCATTTAATTTATCCCATACCTGAAAAAAAAAAAAGTTCTATCCTCTTTAGTTTGATTCACCAGGAATTTATTAAGCTCCTACTTTGTGTGAAGCATTGTAGATGCTGGAGATATAGAAAAAATATTAAATAATCTCTGCCCTCAAGGTCTTACATTCTACTGGGAGAGATACATCTGTACCCAGATAAAGAAATCCAAATATATACAAATATACGTAAAGTAAATTCATGGGTCAGGGAGACCTCATATCCAGGAACATCAAGACCATCTCCCAACTCCTTGTCTTTACACAGTTTGCCTCTATACTTTCAGTATTCTCATTCCCTAGTTGTCTTTAAGGCTTGGGGTTCTAGAAAATAACTAATTGGTCATCCAAACTTCAAAGGCTTCCCAAAAGAAGGAACCCCACTATCTCCAGAGGCATTCATTTCCATTTTTAGATAGCTCTAAAAAGTTTGTTTTTTCTTCTTACATCAAGCCTAAATTAGTCTACCTATTGGTTCATAAGTCAAACATTTCATAAATCCACAATCATTGCCATTTATTAATAATGTGATTATCACCATACAGTCTCCAAATTATTAACTAAGTTATTCTCCACAAAGATCCCATTAATAAGATGGTAGAAAATACTATTATCTTTTAGTTAATGAAAAGATGATGAATGTGGAAAATTTGCAAAACTGTAAATATTTATCATTTTAACAGTTATTCTGAAAAACCAATATAGTTTTTTTGTTGCTGTTGTTGTTGGTTTTTTTTGGCAAGGCAATGGGGTTAAGTGACTTGCCCAGGGTCACGCAGCAAGTGTTATGTGTCTAAGGCCGGATTTGAACTCAGGTCCTCCTGAATCCAGGTTGGTGCTCTATCCACTGCGCCACCTAGCTGCCCCTAAAACCAATATAGTTTTAAGGAAGCCAACAGTGTATCTTACAACCTGGGGTATTTGTTCAATCTGAACGAATAGGTTTCTCTACACTTTGTAGACTGATGATATTTCAAGTAGACACAGCTCACCCAAAGACATCCCGTCCCACTCCAAAGAGAAGTGGGACAGGATTCCTGTGCTATTGAGAAGTGGAGAGGGATAGTAACCTACTTCTTTTGTTTATCTGAAGACTGGAAAGACTAAGAAAAATGATCAAAGAGAGAAATCCAGATTATAGGAATCAGGAAAATAATAATAGTCAACATTTATATAGTATTTTGAGGTTATGCATATATTATCTCATTTGATCCTTACAATAACCCTGTGAGGTAGGTGATATGCTCATTTTAAAGATATTTTCCCTCTCTTGATTATTTCCAGTTTATATTGTATGTATCTTATTTGTACATAGCTGTTTGCATGTTTTCTTCCTCATTAGACTGTGAGCTCCTTAAAAGAAGGGATTTTTTTTTTTTTGGCTTTTTTTTTTTTATTCTCAACCCTTAATATAGTGTCTGGTGCATATTGGCATATTTTGAATGATGAGGAAACTGAATTGCCTGAGGTCATACAGCTAACAAGCACCTGAAGCAGGAGAACTCAGGTCTTCCAGATTCCAAATATAGTAAATTATCCTCTATGCCACCATCCAGGAAAATGGACAAATCAACACTACGAAAGTTTGTGACCAGACACTGAGATATCGAGGCCACCATCTAGTGGTTGTTTGGAACTTCACAGCCTGTCTTTGTATTCCCCAAAGAATTCTCCCCATACTTTCAGGTTGAGAAAAATTGATTACATCTTCCTATTAATTTTGCAAACAAAAATATCATGAGATATGTTATTCCCTGCAGAAATCTTGACTCACAGCTATGGATGGTGACTTGCTATCCCTATAGCAATTGTATTTCTAATTCAATTTTGTCCACATTTTTTCACCATTGTTCGTGATCAGCCTATTGGCACTTGGTATTCCATCTCCCAAGATGCCCCAAAATCAAATTCTGAGATCCGTTTTATTGCTGGTTAGTTTGTGTGTATACACAAATATGTATGTGTGTATATACATACATATATATATATACACACATATACGCATGTGTATTTTTTTCTATATATACACAAACTACCCAGCAATAAAGCTGGTATCAGAATTTGAGTTTAGGGCTTCTTGGGAGACAGAACACAAATACATTTGTACATACATATACGTGCACATACACACATACATGCACACACAGATATATACATGTATATATCTATACATGTGTGTCTGTATAGGTATATATGCATATATACATATGCAAACATGTGCCTAAACAGATATATGCACACACATGTATATATAGCTATATACATGCATGAATGCATATATGTATATACAGATGCACATATTTGCACATATGCAGTTATGCATGTGTATGCATGTATGTGTATACATATACATACATAGATACATGTGTATGTGTGTGTCTCCTGAGAGTTGGAATACCTATTTGGCATGTAAAGGAGAGCAGATAAAACCATATGAATTTAAGAAGGTCGAGTAGACTAGGTGGTGCAGCAGACTGAAACAGGAAAATCTGAATTCAAATCCTGCTCCAAACTCTGACTAGCTCTGTGACCCTGGACAAGTCACGTAAACTCTCTTAGCTTCAATTTCCTCATATGCAAAATATGGATAATAATAGAACCTATAGGTTCTTCTGAGGGTCAAATAAGATCATATATATAAAGCACTTTGCAAACCTTAAAGTGCTATGTAAATGCTAGCTATTGGGAATGTCCAGGTATCAGTAAGAATCTTGTCCTGTGGTATGCTAATCAAGTTCGCTGAGTGTCTTCCACCCAAGTCTGACTTTCCCTTCCTTTGCTCTCATGATAGATGGCAATAGCAGTGACTCTGATCCAGATACTGGGACCACAGTGCTAAATTTGCAACCAAGGGCAAGGCGTTTTTTGATGGACCAGCATCAGAAGGCCCAGCAGCAATACCACATGGAATGGAGAAATGAAGCACATGGAGATGCCAGCAGAGGGCAGCCCTCCATCACCTCAGCTTCCCCCAGCTCAGCAGTCCAAGCACAGACACCAGGTGTGCTGAGGCAGCCTTTGCTCTCCAAAGCCAAATTTGGCACTGTGAGAGAAAAAGGTTTGCCTGAAGGCAAAAGACCAGTGCCTCCCCGCAGGCTAGTCAGGCGGGCCTCAGAGCCTGGAAACCAGAAACACAGATATGGAAGTGATAACCCTTAGTGGAAACAGCCAAAACAGGACTGTGGTACCTGGCCTAACACATCTGGAGCTTATTATCCTGAAATCTGACAGAACAATTGAATCCATTTTAAACTCACTACGGATCTAAATATTATCTGTGGGAGGCAGTGCCAAGCCATCGATTTAATGGGATGAAATGAAAAGCCCAGCAGGAGGAAAACAAACAAAACAAAGAAAGAAAAAACATAAAGCATCTTTTATGATTAGCTTCTAGCAATTGCATTCTTTCCAGGCTTGAAAAAATAAAAGTGTGCCTTTAATGGTTCTGGAATTGAATAACAGAACTAAAATATTTTTAGCAAACACCATTGATGGTGAAAATGCATATATCTATGCCTCATTCAGGCTTTTATTTATTAAATTTTCTTTTCATCTAAAACCCATGTCTAAATGAATAGTACCCCCAATTAAAAAAATATATAAAACATTTTTCTTGAAAAAGAAAGCAGAACAATATGGGGCTGTTTGTGAAGGATGACAAGTCTATCAACAGAGGTTGGGGGAGTTTCCTGTACTGCAATGTGGCAACAAAGAGTATTTTTCAGAACAGAGTGTTCAACTACAGCATTCACGTCTCTATGGACAAAGTGACCTGACTATCATCAAGTGGCCTTAGGCCTGTGTGACCCCACCTCCACATATTAATGAGGAGCAACAATTTTTCAATCTGTTTGTCTCTATTTTGTGTTTGGCTGTGATGTGAAAAGTGAATCTCCACTTCTTGTTTACCTGGTGCAAACGGACTTACTGGGCAGTGTAGGCGAGAATTGGCACATGGTGGTTTGCAGACTTAGCTGACTATGAAGTTCCATCCACACCATTTGTAAGCAGTGTGGGGGCGATAGGGCATCTCAGAGTTCCATGTGTTTACATTGTATCGGTTGATAACTTATACTGTGCAATATTAGGGAGGATGCAGGCAGTCCTGGATCCATATCCACCCATTCTTCAGGTAGAATTTCCCGTTTTCGGGACTTTAGGACAATGAATCCAGGTCATTAGCTTCAAGTTGAGAAGGATAACAGAATATTATATTATATATTATAATATTATATTATATATTATGCTCCAGAATTTTACAACAATGAGAGAATTCTCATTGTTATTTGTAGAGTTTTACCCAGGAGATATTTTCATGTGAGAATTTAAAATAATCTGCTTTAAAAAAACAAAAACAAAAACTACTAGCTTAGAGATGGCTACATAGAAAGCAAATGCAATTATAACTCAACGTTTTTCCATCTAAATTGAACCCTAGATATATGAGTAATCTAAGGTATAGCATAAATTTAAGAATCTGTGAAATTTAAGTATATCAAATTGCTATTTGATTCATTATCCTCAGTAACATAACTTTTTATGTTTTGGCCTTCCCTTTTTTTGCTAAATAACCTTTTAAAACTTGATTGGTACTAAGATTTAGATTAATTATGTGCCCATATAAGATTGAAATTTGACAGAGGCTCCCCAAATTTTATATAGGTAAAAACTTAAAAGGGCTACAAAGACCTGACTTGTATTAATTAAGATATGAAAATGGGTATGGTTTAATCGAGTAATTAGAAGGTTCAAGCAAAGATTTTCATCTTTAATTTGATTCTGGAAGCCTCTTCATTGTTTCTCATGCCCTAGAACCTGAACCCCTGGAAGGAACATGGTTGGGTATAGGACTGGAGGCAGTATGACCAACCCAGAACAAACATGTCTGTCAGGACCACACTTTGTTTTCAGAACCTCTAGAGATGCCTAATAGATACTCAGGTTATGTGAGAAAAAACAAAAAAACAAAAAACAGTTTTTAAACCACTTTGATTTTGGGCTTAGTGCCAAAAACAAAAACCAAAAAAAAACCTACCAAAAACCAACATGAAAAAAAATTCCACCAAAACTTTAAACATATAATAGATATTTATAGATTTTTTGGTAAAAAGAAAAAATAGAGGTGGTTTATAGATTTTTGATGAAGGCATATAATTGAGTTTAAAAGATTTGTGATATATTTTTAACAAAGCCAAGAGTAAGTTATGGTTTTCAGATTAGTATAGATGAAGTCATAATTTAAAATGTGTAGAAAATGAAGAAGAAAGGGAAACTGACCCTTACTACTTTCCCAAGTTTTTTGACTTTACAATTTTCATTTAAGATTACAAGGAGGGAACAGGGAAATCTTTTTATAACTCATTTGTTACTTCTTAAGGAAGTAGACAAAATTCAACTTTCACTTAAGATTATTCACATTATAAACGTGCATGTCATTTGTAAATTTATTTTTACAAAGAAAGGACAAGTGTCAGGTGTTTTAATCCGTAATTTGAAAAAACATCAGTGCCTTGCACAAAGTAAATGTCTGTTTAATTGAATTGAATTAATATAAATGGTTACTTTTTCCCCCTTTGAAACAAAGCAAGTAAGAGATAGTTATCTAAGCTTGCCTCTATTTTTTTCCCCTATCATCAGGTATTATGATAGCAATTGTCTTTGGTGATCATATGGGAATTCTAGGTAATGTCGAAGGCAAAGAGTATACAAGTCTTACTAGAACACCCACCTTTAAACAATTATTATTATAACAGAATATCTGTATAACGAAATGATTGCCAAACCTTAGCTAATGGCTCGCTTATTTCAAGCATTATTTTACAACAAAATTTTAGTACAACAACAACAACGACAATTTGACTGTTCTTTGGAGGTTGTTGTAACAGAAGTTAACTTGTATTACATACAGGCCTTTCTTCTCAAATCATGCAGAGGGCTCATTCTGAGGCATTTCTTTTTTTTTTTGAACTGAAAACAGGTATAAATTAGGTTTTTGTTCTTTTGGAACGATTCATTCAAAGATGTCACGTTGAGACGACTTTCTTTAGATCTTGCAGATTTGTGTATTTTGTATTGGTCAGCCTTTGGTAATTGCAGCAGTCTACCTAGCTGTCTGGCATGACTTTTTTTTTTAGCTTAGATTATGCTTTGTAGTGAGATTGGACAATAGTAAATAGTACCTGGGTGAGGGTGGGGGGATTGTTAATTTATATTTTAAAAATCTTGAATTAAAATGTATAGAATCATGTTAATTTATTAAATACTTAAGCACATTTTGCATTTGTTGCACTATCCAAGTTATGTTTATATTAAAATTAGCATTTCAATATCAAATGTAAAAATCGCAATGTTTTTGTTGATTGGAAGATTTAGTTTGTCTATTTTCTGTAAGGGGTGATTAAAGAGTTTGCTTTATTCAATAAGTGGAAATGCAAGTTGACATTGTCAGCCAAGGTTTGGATGAAACTAGCATGACCTCTGTCTATCACTGTAGGCAAGAATGAATCACAGATCACACCAGATTTCCTATCCTGTTGGATCTTTTTTGTTTGTTTGTTTTATTCTTATAACATGTTGTTGGGTTTTTTTTTCTTTTTCTCTTCCAACTCCTTTTTTCTGTTTTTATTCTTTGTTTCATTACCAAGGAAACCTGGATATTCACTGTGATGTTAAATAGTTCACTTTGCTTAGTATTGAACCTTAGTTTCTAAATTACTTTAGACTTTGTCTGCAATATATCTGGGCAATTTATTCATTCAAACGGATTATTTAACGTTATGGAACTAAACATCCATAAGGTTTATTGAATTTGTTAATTAGTTGTTTGATATCATTCATTTTTCTTCTTTCACTCCTAGGAGTTTTTTTTTAATCACAAGAATTCTGTTTTACATAACTATGTATATACAACAAATTATATACAACATTCTTATTTTGATGGTGAGTGAATGGAATGTTCAGGTTACCAGATTGTTACCATACTTATCTGAAAGTAAGTATGGCATAGTGGATAGAGAGTGGAATCCAGCCTTAGGCTAGGTTCAAGTCCTTGCCTCTGACATATACTGGTGATATGACCACTTAAACCCTCTTTGGCCTAGGAAACTCTCTAAGACTATAAATAGAAATTGGTAATGTGCATTTTTGGACAACTAGGTGACTCAGTGGATGGAGTGCTGGGCCTGAAGTCAGGAACAGTCATCTTTGTGAGCTCTAATCTGGCCTCAGACACTAGCTATGTAACCCTGGGCAAGTCGTTTAACCCTATTTGCCTTGGTTCTTCATCTATAAAATGAGCTGGAGAAGGAAATGGCAAACTCCATAATCTTTGCCAAGAAAACTTCAAATGGGATCATAAAGAGTTGGATATAACTGAAACAAATGAACAACAACAACAAATATGCATTATATGTAGGGAGTTTCCATATCTGGAGTTCCTTGCACTAATGAAATCACAGGTCTTGGCCAAAATAACAACAACAAAAAAAGACTATATCCACCTCACAAACATGCTCAATTTTCAAACAAGTAGATCACAATAAAATATATTTTGCATAAAAACTATACAGATTGTAATTTCATCTTTTCTTGATGATTCAGAAGATACTTCAGGATCTTTTCTGGCTTGTGTCCTTGTTATGAATATAAGTATCATTATTCTGTAGATACATGGACATTCTGAATAATAGATTTTTTGTAATTGATAGAAACTTCACTAGACTAGCTCTTGTTCCATTGAATTTTTTGTTTATGGATTTTTCATTTCTTCAGCAAAATATTTTAAATGCTGAATTTAATTGTACCAAATTCTGGGCACAATGAAGTGATGACTGTAATTGTTACTGATTTCTCATTTTGACAAGACATTTACATATAATAAACCCACACTACAGGATCAAGCATTTTGAATTCATGAAAAGTCTGAAGAATATTTTTAAATGATAGAGTTTTGTTACTTTGAAGTACACAAAATAATTCAAACTAGAGCAATAAAGTATTGGCAGAGTGAAGTGTTAGGGTATCTACTTTAATGAATAAAATATTGCTAATTAATACACCAATTGTTTGTATCTAAATGAAAACCTATACTCAGAGATAGTCCTTACTATAAAGTAGTTTAAACATTCCACTTAAAATTGTGTTCAGTATCAGTTTACTTTAAATATGCCTGTTCCCACCACCAAAAGTCAATTTGGTCCAAATCTTATACTGTAGTATACACCAGAACCATAAATAGAGTAGAATGAATGGGGTTTTGCTCAGGTTGTTGAAATTTAGAGGACATTAATTGTATTCCTTCAACTAAGGCAGGGGTGGGGAACCTGTGGCCTTGAGGCCATATGTGGCCTTCTAGGTCCTTGGGTGGGGCTTTTTGACTCTGTCCAAGTTTTACAGAATAAATCCTTTTATTAAAGGGATTTGTTTTGTGAAGTTTGGATTCAGTCAAAGGGCTTCACTTGAGGATGTACTGGGCCACAGGTTCCCCACCCCTGAACTAAGGTAAAAACAACTAAGCTTTGCAAGATAATATTAAGAATAATTAGGTGAAATAAGAAGGTACCAAATGATCTATGTGCTCCTTGCAGCAGCTTGCTCTCTTCCTTGGACTAGCTCTGCTAGTGGACTCTTTCCTGCTAGTGGCCTCCCAAGCTGTGATCTCACAGCATCTTGAGGTCTCTTTGTCTCTTTATCTCTGTCTCTTGTCTCTCTCTTGTCTCTCCCCTCTCCTCCTCTTGCCACCGATAGGCATTTATAGCATACTGTACAAAGTCTCTTCTCTAGATTGCCCCCTGAATGTAATTTGAGGGCATGTTTCCTGCTGTTTGTCCTAGGTGCTGGGATGGCTATGGTTTTATGGTTTATGTTTATGATTCTGTGGCATATAGGCATTTCTCTACATACCATATAAAAAGACAGTCCAGAATGGCTGCCTCAGTTGGGTGGCCTGGTAGGTTCTTTTTACTACCATTGGGATTCCCATTCTCTTCCTCCCTGTGCTCAATGACATCTGAGATCACTCACCCCCCATTCCTTGTCTTTCCCCAGCTAATAACCCTGTTAGAGGGGTATTATGGTCCCTGTTACAGGACCATAGCACTACAGCTACAAGTGCCATTTTGTCCAACCCCTTCATTTTAAAGATGAAATTAAGATCCAATGAGGTTAAATGACTAATGTCCCATGGATAGTTAATTTCAGATGGTATTTGAACTTCTGTATCCAGCATCCCAGCTTCTCATCTTGCCAGTTTGGTCCCAGGGCCTGTTCAAAGTGGAAAGAAGTGAAGATAAAACCTTTTAGGCTTCCCTCCTTATTACCCTCCTCCATGTTAACTCCTTTGGCACCTAATCGATTTTCCAACCCTCCCTTCATTCCAGAGTTCCTAGAATCTTTTTATAAGGTTCTCAAGTCTGCCTGAGTTGATTCTTCCTTTAAGAAAAATGAATCTTATCTGATTCCTTTGTGTAGCCAAAGACTCATTTAGCACTTTATAGTCTGAAGTGAAACCTTTTCTAGAGAATGGGGATGTGGGGAAGAGAGAAGCATTAGGAATCTTTTAATAACCTGTTTCCCATTGTTATTAATAATAAACACCTACAGCAAACCTCCAGAATCATGTGTGCAAGTAATAAAGAAACTGAGATGATCTGTTCCAACAAAGTACAAGGAGGAAAGCAAAACACTGGTCAAGGCAATAGGTAGCTACAGTTGAAAGGTAAGTAAAAAGTCTAGTCCTTGAATGAGAAGGAAAGAAATAGAGATTCTTAGACATCCAGCCTGGGACCAAAAATTGTTTCTGAGGATTACACCTCCTATAGCTCCTAACTCCTGAACTCCTGGCTGCCCTATCCTATCCCTACATCTCACCATTCCCATGCTCACCCAGAGCCTTTATCTCCATCCATCAAGCTCCCTCTTGGTCACAAAACCATAGAATAACAGAAATTCAGAGTTGTAAGAGACCCCAGAAGCCAACTAGTCCAACCTAGTCTCAAAGGAAATCCCTGCTATATACCCAAATGGTAATTTCTTCTGAAAAACCTACAAGGAAGGGAAACAAACCACTTAATCCCATTGCCTAGCCAAAAAAAAAAAAAAAAAAAAAAAAAAA
>NW_020954559.1:48440921-48471306 GCF_900497805.2 Vombatus ursinus | reverse complement strand
TGCCAACCCAGTTCCTGGCTCTGCTTGCTTGGGCCAAGCAGAACAAATTTAATCCCTCTTCCAGGACAGTACTTCAAATACTTGAAGACAGCTATTAATGTCCCTCTCAACTCTTTTCTCTTGGCTAAATATGTCCATTTCCTTCAACTAATCGTCCTATAACATGGATTCAAGGTCCTTCATCATCCTGATTGCCCTTCTCTGGACACTGTCCAGCTTGTCAGTGTCCTTTTGAAACTGTGACACTCCAAACTGATGACAGTGCTCTAGATGAGGTCTGAGTAAGGTAGAGTACAGGTCCTAGAACATACCTAGGCCTCAGGGATGAAAACTTCTGCCTCAATTTGTAGAACCTGTATCTATAGCTCAGAGCTGGTGGAATCCTTTTCTTGCTCCTTGGCCGGAAGGGAGAGTATAAGGAAGAAGTGTCTGCACTTCCACTGTAACAGTCAGGGAAGATATATTCCTGCCCTTCCGATTTAGAATTCTTAATTCAGTTGTGTGAACATTATCACACATGGTAGCTGTGGCTTAATGGAAAAATGCCCTAAACTATGAAGCTGGAAACCTGGGTTCTAGCTCTGTCTACCATTGACTTGGTAGGTGACTTTGGGCACTCAACTTCTTTTTTCTGGGCCTCAGTTTCCTTATCTCTAAAATGGGAATGAATTGGATAACTTCTAAAGTCTCATCTAGCTGCAAATGGCTATCCACTGCTATTTTTGATCCCTTCTAGATCTAAGTAAAATGATCATATATATAACACTAACCCTATGATCTGATACATCTTGAGTTCCCTGTGGATCAGGTGGGCTTTTGTGAGCTACCCTAGGAACCTGACCACCATATATACCATTGTTTCTGTGGGAGCATGCCATCTGCATTATAAGAAATCAACTTTTGAACACCAATTCATTAGAACTTGAGGACTGCCTTTGTTTTCAAAATAAATCCACTAGCTTCATTTAATATTAGACATCTAATTGAAGTCTTTCACTTTACTCAGAAAATTAAATCTTAAAATATAGTGAACAAATTATGTATAATTATATATAAACCTCTCATGTTCAGGTCATTCTTTAATACTGCTAAAATGGATACTCATCCCAAAGAGATAGGAAAATGATATTGCCTTAGTTTTCATGACAAATAGATCAAAAACTTAGTTTTGCTTAAGGTGCCACAACAAGATATTGTCAGAGGTAATATGAAGAACAAAAATGATAGAATCCAAGATCTGTGCAGTATCTGTATTATGTGTTGTAGAAGGCTTAAAATTACACAAACCACACGTGTGTGAATGCACACAAACACCCACATGGTCCAAGATCCCAAGTGAGGAATAGTTGAATTTGTTGCACTAGTCATTAGGGTTTTTCTTACAATTTGTATCTCACTAAACAAATTCAGAATTGTCCTAACATAGGCTATCATGACAAAAAAGGGACATGAATTCTGAAGTTCATGATTTTAAGCCTCCATAAGACCTATTCATTAAGAAGAGAGTTGAGATTTTTTGAGAAAGATGTGGTCTGAAAAAGATCACTTCCCATCTAGCCAGGTTTTCTAACTTTAATTGTAATTATTAGTTAGCATTCTGAATAACCTTTCTCTACAGTGTAGATTGCATTGGGAAGAGGCATTTCTGTTAGTCAACAGAGCATATATGTATCAATCAGTTCAAGACTGATTAAAATAAAATTCTTTTTGTTGTAAGAAGTGTCCCCTATTCATTTTTGTTGTGCACTGTACTATATATCTAGCATTAATAATTAACAACACTCTTTACCTAATGTTTATAAGTGCTGTTTCTCTCTGTGAGGGGCAACATAGGATATCTTAAAATTATTCCTTCTAAAGGACAAATCAATAATCAATATTCAAGAAGTATTATATTTCAATACTTGTATGGATCCATGATGTCCTCAATATAGGTACTTCCTCCAACATGGCAGATCGCAACTTATCCATGCTTTCTCATCCTACTGTGACTCTTGCCCAAATCTTCCCATACATTCTCTGCATACTAGGCTCTGGGCCCTTCTCTAGATCTCTTGAAATTGGGTACCAATGAGGCAAGTTATCCATAAGTTGTTCTTGATAAATCACCAACCTACCTCTTTTTCTGGTCATACACTTCTTTAATGCCACTTGTCTTGCATAATTCTCCATTGCCAATGTGTTGCTGCCTACTCATACCCACCATATGAATGAATAAATGAAAAAAATCACTAAGAGTTTACTATGTGCAAAGTACCATATATTATATGTTAAGCACACAAATAGAAAAGTAAGGCAATTTCTGCCCTCAAGGAGTTCACATTTTAATAGGGGGAGAGAACACATAAAGGAGGTTTCAGCTGCAAATCTAAAAGGCCCCATGGTGCTTAGGATACAGGGGATAATGAGATAGTAATTCATCTTCTTTAATATTTCCACTGAGACCATATTAGTTTCTGATGTTGAACCAATTGTTAGTACCAAGGACTTTGGTTGTGAGAACTTTCTTTTCTGGGTCTTCAGTAGCTATGGCTGCAAAGCCATCAAGGGATAAAACACCTGCAGAAATTGCCAGGTCTCATTTTTTCAGGGGTTGATACCCAGGATGATGACTATGTGGCATGGGTTGTAAGGGGTGCCAGTGGTCTGAGGGACATTGATATTCCTAGGGCTCTTGAACTCATGATCCTGGGCTATTTCCATCTGGGTCTGAGAGGATATGGTGGTCAAGGTAGTGGTAATGATTTGACTTGTCCGGCATACGTATGCTACTTTGTGTGGCTTCATCTAGGCTTGTTTGCCTGCCCTGTTTGTCACAATCGATTAACAACTGCTGGAGTTGGCTGGCCCCGTCTTCATAGGGGTTTCTCCCTTGGATCAAGGCCTTTTTGGCTTTTGGGTTCAGGATCCTGGGCTGTTTCCATTGGTTCTTGAGGGGAAGCAGTGGTGGCAGTGATTTGGCTCACTTGACTCATGCTTCCTCTTGTCTGTCCCTCAGGGTTCACTGCTGCTTTGGCAATAGGCTTTGCTACTACCCTTTGGCCTACTCTTAAGTTCAATTCTTCAGAGATGGCAGTATTCAAGAACTTGATGCCATATTGTATTGCTGAAAAAAATACAGACATTAAAAAGATGGATGTTTGTTTCTGGGAATAGTAGAGTGTCATTGAAAAAAGTATCCAATAGGGCAGCTAAGTGGCGCAGTGGATAAAGCACCAGTCCTGGAGTCAAGAGGACCTGAATTCAAATCTGGCCTCAGACACTTGATACTTACTAGCTGTGTGACCCTAGGCAAGTCACTTAGCCCCATCGCCTGGCAAAAAAAAAAAAAGTGCCCAATTTCCCAAAGGCAGTCCAGCCTACCTTCCGCTTGTTCAGTTGTAGATCCATCTCATTGTCCATCTGCAGTGTCCAGGATAGATGTACTAATTGGCCAGGTTTGTGGGTTCTAAGTCATATTCTGGACCAGGGGTGGAGAACCTGCTGCCTCAAGGCTACATGTGGAGCTCTAGGTGCTCAAGTGTGGCCCTTTTGAATCCAAACTTCACAGAGCAAGTCCCCTTAATAAAAGGATTGTTCTGTGAAACTTAGACTCACTTAAAAGGCTGCATCCAAGGACCTAGAAGGCTATATGTGGCCTCGAGGCTGCCGGTTCCCCACCCCTGGTCTGAACAATAAGCATTCTTTACCTGCCTGGTATTTTACTGAGTAGAGAGTTGAGTCAAATATTTTTGAGTAATCATGGTTCTTATCTAAGAGGCTCTGAAATATGTTGAGGTTTGATCCAATCAGAACAATGTTGTCTGCAAACAGGAACATCTGCAGCATCACACCATCAACTTGTTGTTAGGTCATTTCAGTAGTGTCTGACTCTTCCTGCCAGTTGTAGATAGGCTTGCAGGACATAAAAGCGAACGAGGTTAGTACATTAGTTGTGTGAATTCCTCTGTATGTTTCTTCTTCATAACCCTCAGCAGCCATTTTCACTCACTAAACCTGTAGCACTGGTTCATCTCCCTGTGGATTCAATACGGGAACTCTTGAGTAATCTGTTGGTCTCTCCAGAGGGCAGCATGGTCCTACTCCCAGTTCCTGGTGTGTGCCTTTAATTTTCTCTTTCTTTTTTTCTATTGGGTAAGTTTCATGGGGGAGGATACAGCATAAAATACTTGGATATCACAGTCCTGTCCAGGTAGAAAGAGAGGATAAAAGCAGGGCTCCATTAAGAGGGCGCCATTTTCTCTAAAATTCTTTTCATCTTCATAACTCCCTTCTATCTTTCCTCTGACATCACTTCTTTTCCTCCGTTGTCCCTCCAAGTATAATATATCCTGCTATGCAAACCAGGTGAACGAAGCTAGGACATAATGTCAATGTACTGGCAGGAGCTACACAGCTACATTTATTTCCTGTTGTCTTTAGGTCAGGGTTTACTAAACTCTGTTGCAACAAGGACCCTTTAGGCAGGCTGATGAAGCCGATAGCCTCATTCTTAGAATAGTATGTTTTTAAAATTCATTTTGAAGGAAATACATGATTTCAATTAGAGGTTTGTGAAAATTAAGATATGATATATTTTCTCCTCTTAATTTCATGGACCCTCTTCCCAAATCTATCCACAGATTCCTTAGCTCTCCATGGACTCCAGTTTAAGAACACCTGTTCTAGATGCACAATAAAATGAGTACCACCAATTCCTTTGTCTCTCAAAAGGGAGGCTATGCGTCATCTTTAAATTGTGCTGCCACTTTTGCAGTATCTTTTTTTGTCTTCTGGTTTCATGGCTACGAAGACTGTCAAAATCAGCAACTCCATTCCTCTTAGTACATCCATTTATTTGCTGCTGGACAAGTATCTCCCATATAAATTACCACCAGCAGCTAAATTGATGCACAGAGACCATCTAAAAACTTTCTGTTGCTTAACACCCTCTGTCTCCTTTTCTATCACCGAAGAAGCAAAAGGAGACCACACTGAACTGTGTTTTTGACTCATCAGTTATCATGGCTAAAGAATGCATTACCAAGTGGCCTCTCCATTCAGGTTGACAGTCACAAAGTGGATTGCTGAGACCATGAATGATAAAATTTGTTAGATCTTGATCTCCATGAACAAAGGCCAAAGTGACCTCTGTGCCATGATGAAGCACTAAAGTAGGACTCTGTGGCCATACACAGTATCATCAAGAAGCATTTTTTAAAAATTCCATTTAGCAAACTTTGCTACTTTCATTTATGTAGTTGATTTATGTAGCTAACCTTCTAAAAATACAGTTAAAAATAACAAAAGCAAATCTGGGGAAATAGGAATATATATCTCCATAAAGACTGTTGTACAGAAATGAAATATGAGCAGAAACATCTCAATGAAGAAAATCTATTAAAGAAAACCATCCTTCCTTTCCTGGAAGTTAAGAGGACCCCTGCCTAACTTCTTAAGTGCTGAGGCAATGCCTGTTGTATTCAAACAGCCAGTTTGCCCTTTTGGAATTTTGTTTCAAAAATGCAAATGTTACATATTTTTAAAACTTTTTTTAAACATTTAAGAAACATTTTTAAACATTTAAGAAAAAAATCCCCCCAAATAAAATATATTTGTGTAAACCATTTATGTTCAAGCACAAAACAAGAAATCATGAGGTGATTCTGTTCCGTTAAAGGCATCTTTTTCCAGCTCATTACTTGACTTTATTTTATCTTTGTTCCCACTTCTTAGCTGTCATAAAATTCAGCAGATCAATGGTCAGGACAATAGCAAACATCTGTTTTTTATGGGAACTGCTCTTTGTGTGGCAGTTGGTTAGCTGGTGATTCACTAGCACAAAATTGTCAGTCTCAGATGTAGGAGAGGTTCCTCAAGGGAAAAGAGAAGGGATAATTTTCACAATCTGTCTATGAAACACCAGCTGACACTTTTGCAAGTATCTCTTTGAGGGGAAAATGAGCATCTTCCTTTTATACTGAGGTCAGTGTAGACCAGGGGGTGGGGAACCTGCAGCCTTGAGGTCACATGTAGCCCTGTAGGTCCTCAAGTTCGACCCTTTGACTGAATCCAAACTTCACAGAACAAATCCCTTTAATAAAAGAATTTGTTCTGTACAACTTGGACTCAGTCAAAAGGCTGCACCCAAGGACCTAGAAGGCCACATGTGGCCTCAAGGACAGGTTCCCTACCCCTGGAGACTGATAGCTTCATTTTTATGCCTCTAATTAAAAATTAAACCATCCAAAGTATGTGATGATGGCCTCTAAAACAACTTACTGTCTATAATTACAATACAGTGTTTTCAGTATATTTTTTTGCAGTTGGTTTTGGGTTTTAAATCTAAAATTTTAGCTTGTTTTAAAAGTACCTTCTTAATGAGTTATATTAGTACCTTGCTCCCTTCCCTGCTTCAGGAAAAAAAATATCATATGCCATTCTAGATAATTAGACCTCTACTATAGTCTCAAAGTGTCTTAGAAGGATATGCTAGGTCTTAGGAAATCAGATTTATGCACTTACATATGTTTCAAATGAAAATTCAGAGGAATCTAATGAACACCCAGATTTCAGATTTGTTTAAATGATTGACATTTCCTGTAATCACATCTGAAGGAATTTTTTTTAAATTGAGAACTGGCATATATATGTAATTATCCACAGGAGAGAATTCCAAGACATCATTCAATGGCATGAAACAGACCAATTTCCCATGGTAAAGCCTGTCATAAACTCCTGGTGAAGTGTTAACATAGGGTGGTTGTAAGGATGAATAATATGTCACATACTTCCTCCTTGAACCTGTCCTCCTCCACATATCCCTATCTCCATTAATCTGCCTCCCCTCTATTGTCCATACATTTCTTAACTTTCACCTGTATCAGTTCAACCCCAGGAAAAATTCTGAGTTAAATGAAGTTTGGCAGCTCGGTCTAGATTGGACTAGAATCAAGAAGACCCAAGTTCAAATCTAGCCACAGACACCAGTTGTACAATCCTGGCAAGTCACTTAACCTTCCTGAGACTCAGTTTCCTCATTTGTAAAATGGGGATAATAACAGCATTTATCTCATAGGGTTGTTGTGAGAACCAAATGATTAGCATATGTAAAGTACTTTATAAACATTAAAGTACTATATAAATACTAATTATTATTTATTGTTGCCATCTTTGGGTTTCCCAACTTCCAATTCTTCCCCTTTCCCTCTCTTTTTTGGTGTCCCCCATCCTACTCCCCTCAGGCAGTCATTGTTTTCATATCTTTTCCTTGTTAAATTTTATGTTCAGAAAATGATGGAATTTTATTCTCACTAAAATACGTGATGAGTAAAGATTTAGGGTCATGTGTGTTGGGTCAGGGTAAAAACTTAAAGCAAGTTCAGATGGTGAGGTTTCAGCCATCAGTGAGCAGATGAGGGAAATATCTTTGAGGCAGAGAGGATGACATAAGGCCCCTAGAACCTTACAATAATAGTCATCCACTCCTTCTGCCTATAGTTTACTCACCTATAAGTAAGCCTTATTGTCCACTAGCCACAGGCCATAGGGGGAGCTACGTTCTCATAAGCCCTAAGTGACGATGCCTGTGGATCTGCTTTCTAAAACAAACACACACACACACACACACACGCACACACAGAGTCTTTGCCTTCTTTTAGGCTACTGCCTACAACTTGGTAATTCTCTGCTTATACTTTCTTTTTCTTTCATTATTTCATTCATTCCTCTGATTAAAATAAATTTGATGGCATTTTCCACTGCTTATAAAATCCAAACCATGTCCATGACCTATTTTCCCCAATTTGTTATCCATTGGTCCTCTATGAAAACTTGCATTCATGTTATATGGACTGCTTAGCCAAGTTGGCTGCTTGGTGTCCTGTCCACTCAGCCCCTAAACATTCCTCTCTCTTATTTTGATAATGCCCTTCACACCAACATCTTTCCACTAGTCTGAAAATTTCCAATACTTCAAAGCCAGGTTCAAATCCCATCTTCTGAATAAAGCCTTCTTTTACCACCTCCATTCCAAGGGTCCCTCTTGAGCCTCTAAAGATGTTATTTATATGACTACTTTGGAACTTGTTCTTTTTATCGGTATATATTGTTCACCTATATAAAAATTCATTCATAGTATAATGGATACAACACTGGACATACAGTCACTAAGACCTAATGACTCGATTCTAACTAGGTAAGCCACTTAAACTCTCAGCCTCACCTGAAAATTACTTCACAGGGGTGTTGTGGTGATCACATGAGATTATGAAGTGCTTCGCACACCTTATAGCACAATACAAATGTTAGTTAACATCAGGGCACCAAAGTGGTGGAGTGGATAGTGCCAGACATGGAGTCAGGAAGACTTGAGTTCAAGTCTGGTCTCACACACTTGCTAGCTGTGTGACCCTGGACAAGTCACTTAACCCTGTTTGTCTCAATTTCCTCCTCTATAAAAGAAACTGAAGAAAGAAAGGACAAATCACTACAGTATCTTTGCCAAGAAAACCCCAAAAGGGTTCACAAAGAGTTGGACACGACTAAAAATGACTCAGCAAACGATTATCATCCATGGCGCCAGGTACTGTTCTGTAAGCATTAAGTGGGTCTTCAATAAATATTCACATCATAATTTGGTTATAGTGGAAAGCTGTCATAGGAGTAGAGGGCTTGTTTTGGACTGGAAGGAAGGTTGTTGTAAATATAAGAAACTAGAGCTGTAAGAAAATGGTAAGAAAATAAAACTGTGAAGGGAAGAATGACATTTTCTTTAGAATTCACGTTAATAGTTTATTGTGTTTTAAGAAGTCAATATTAACTTATGTTGGAAAAAAAAAACTACAAAAGTCATTCAGGACAAAAAACCAATAAAAACTTTAATAGTAGGGAACATCAGTTGGTATCTCCCTGAGAACATATACCTTAAGCCCTCCAAATCCTTAATGGATTACCCTATAAGAAACATCTTAAGAAAACATCCATCTATAAGTCAGGTAAAATCCATGTTAATTAAAGACTAAAAATATTGTAGTGGTGTACTGAAGGAACATTTCACTTTATCTGCAGAACAAAGAATGCTAGTCTTGGGGTCAGGAAAGCATGAGTGAATCCTAACATAACTAGCTGTATGAACTTGGGCAAGTCACTTAACCTATTTCCTTATATGTAAAATGGGTATAATAACAGAACCTATCTCACAGGGTTGATGTGAGGATGATAATTGCTGGTTATTTTTATCCATAAACAAAAGGTCGAACTCTGGATCTCTCCACTCAGATTCTTATTTATTGCATAATTTTGCTTTGTGCATCATAACAGCATCGTATCAACTGCTATGCATAAAAATATGCCTAAACTTGAAATTCCTTTTGGAAACGCTGTATTTTTATTTGTGTGGGGAAAGAAGATAACCACAAAGAGTGTAATCAGCAGTTCTATTTCACAGCCCTCTCCCCTTAACCTTTCTGTTACACATCTCAGCTCTCCAACCTTTTACTGTATGTAACTGCCCTCTTGCTCATGCATCTTGGAATTGTAAATCCAGAACTGGAAGATACATTTTGTCTAACTTTCTCATTTTACAGACAAGAAAGGTGAGGCCCAGAGAGAATAAGTCGTGGAGAGAGTAAATTGGCAGAGCTGGAATTTAAAATTAGGCCTCATGATTATAAAATGTGCATTCTCTCCACCATACCACACTGAATCTCTTCTGGTCCTCTGTTTTCTTATCTGTAAAATGATGGGTTTGGACTAGTGATACCGGAGTTCCGCTCCAGCTCTAAATCCATGATGCCATGCTCTCTTCTCCCAATGAAATTATAAGTAACCTAAGACAGTCTTTTGCCCACAGAACCACAGAAGGTGCTTCATAAATACTTATGGATTTAATTATTACAGTTTAACTTGTTCAGTTCAATTGCAAGTGATTTGGTCAACTGCATCCTTACAGTAGGAGAAAATGGAAAAAACTTCCAACCTGGAGAATATTATCTTTTCATCTTCACCACGAAGATTTGTGTCTCCTTTCTGAAAAGAAATCCTGTAGATTGTTTTGGAGAAATGCACTTTCTAGGTGGGTTTGTTAGGAAGTGCCTGTTGAAGAAAAAACTGTATCTATCTATCCATCCATCCTATCTACCTATCTTTAAACGAGGCCTGAGATTTCATCAGTGTAAGAAGCCCCAACTCCCAATGAAAATAGGCACCTGATTGCAATTTATAATCTTAGTTGTCTGACACCAATGGGGTTAAGTGGTTTGCCCTAGGTCACAGTGTGTATATCTCGAACTTCTCAAACTATGAATTTGAACATATATTTTAGCAAGTGTGTATAAATGCCTGCTATGATCTACATCAATCTCTTGGTATACCTCAAATCTTGAGCTCACTCTTGGGCTCCTAAGTAGCACATACACAAGTGTAATTAAAGTATGCAACACAGACATTAGGGCGAGGAGAGGGTGTATTATTTCCCCTTGATCCTGGTCCCACATAAGGGGCTCATGTGTAACAAGCAGATTTTCAAAATAATCGTAAGTTTCCTTTATAAATAATAAACATGTGAAATGGGACATCTCACCTGATGACACACTACTCTGTTATTAATAAGGTTATCTTAACTTATTTTAGACGATGTTCTATTCCCCAAGTAATGCTGCAACACAGGAATACAGAATTTCAGGTAAGATTCACCTTGGCTGACCTTCAGCCCTCTTAGTCAAGTCCTGAGGGAATCCTCTAGCAGCAATGGTGAAGATAAAACCTAACACATATGGAACAGGATTAAACAATCTATATAACCCTCCACATTTCAATAGTAAGAGCTGATGAAAATCTAAATACCACTTAGTGTAAACACAATTTTAAGAAAATCTCCAAAATCAAACTAGGATAAGAATTCAGTCAGTTTACTTAAAAGACGGCAAATTGGTTAATGGAAGTTGTCTCTCTGTCAAGTTCTTTAAAATTTACATGGAGGTGACAACCTGTATAAATACCCCACTGCTATACGTAAATCATTGCTACCCACCCAATTTTGGATGCTTTTTCTTAAAGTGCAATTTAATTTTCATTTAGTGGGCAAGTCCTAGTAGCTACTTCTATTCTTCCAAGTAGCCTGCTTTGGCAATCCACTCAAAGAGTCTGCTTGTAAGCATTCTACCAACATGCTCCTAAGATACCAAGCTGGTATCTTATTTCCTTTAAAAATGTTAACCACATTAGCACAACCAGCAGAGGACACTTCTAGGTACACATTTCATACCTATTCTCTTTCTGGTGAATGTTTTCTCTGAACCATGAGTATCAACATTCCTGTTTTGACTTCTGATTTTGGAGTAGCTGTGTCTGTAGAAACCCAAGAGTTTCAACAGGAACCAGGTAGTACACCTGAAGATCCTCTTCCTTTGTTTTCACACCACCTTCTTCTTTAAAGGCATATTATTCTTCTATGATATATCATCACAGTGCCCTTAATAATTATTTCATTTGCCCCTTGCTGATTCACCACATATTTCATTTCTCTTTTAATGGAAACCGTCCTATTGGCTTTTCAGCTTAGCACTTTGATTATTACTGTAACGAGGTTTGTTTAAAACCATTATGAGAACAGCCACAAAAGCTAATGCTGCTCCTAGACTTGGGGGGCCACAGGGACTGAACTCTTGGACAATTCCTGAGAGGAGAGGGGCAATGATACGACCCACAGCCGTCACAGACTGCCCCAGACCTATAAGAGTTCCACTAGCCTGAGTCCCGCCCACAGTTAGCTGAAGGTCTGTGATGCTAATCCTACCTACAGCAGTAGAAAAGGATAAAAAAGTGGAGCAGAAAATGACCACCCATATGCTAAGTGCTGTAGAGTAAAGCAGCAATAGTACACAAGTGAGGACACTTGAGTGTAACAGAATGGTGAAGGTGTTGTGTTTATAGAGTCTCATTATTGGTCCCAGGACAAAACCTGCCAATGCTCCCAGGGCACTGCTGTAGCTGATAATATACCCAGTCAGCCTGGGTTTCATTCCAAAGCGCTCCTCAATTGCCAGAATAAAGTTACTGTGGTACAGCATGGCAGCAAGAGCCATTAGGAAGCGCACTAAAAAGATGTCCCACATTTCAGAGAATATCACATTCTCCATGCCTCTTAACACAGACACAATCTGAATCCACAGCTGCCAAGTCATTGCCTTGGGCGAGATGGCACCATTACTTGTTGGAGTCTCCTGTAACTTGTTTTTTGCCTTTTTCAGGAGGTCTGAAGGAAATCTGTTGCTGGTTTGCTGGCTATTTTTCATCCTACTCAAATTTGTATCATTCCATGGAAATATCCAGACGAGACCTGTTAATACAGGACAAGAGCATGAGTGTACTTCTGTCCTCAGATGCTTAAAAAGTTACTTCTCTAACACTGCTCAATTGCGTTTGTTAAAATGGTCGAGATAACTTCTGCAGACCCTTCCTTCTACTCTATTGTCTGAGTCTATGTCAAGGACCCCCAGATGATCTCCTTGCTTTGATCCATTTCCTACGCAGCTGCTAGAAATGATCTCAGCTGAGGTTCAGGGAGTGTAAGTAATTTATAAGGATCAAACATCTAATGAGCATCAGAAGTGGAATTTAAACTCAGGCCTTCCTTAGCCTAAGTCAGCACTATATCCACTATTCCACTGAAATAATTAAATCAAAGAATGCATTTGGCTTATTATTTGTTGTTATTTCTGTAATCATTATTTACTATTACTAATAATAATAAAAGGAGAGTGTTGGACAAAAAAAAAAAATGATCTCCTCAAACAAAATATTCACCATTCACTCCCTTGCTTGAGAACTTTCAATGGCTTCTTATTTCCCATTATCTCATTATCCCATTATTGAGCTTTTTGTTCAAGGCTTTTCATTAACTAATCTCACTTCTCTTCAGCTCCTCTCCTCTATTGCCAACAAACTACTTTCTTTGCCTCTTCAATTCAATTTAATTCAATAAGCTACTCCATGCTGACTTTGGTTAGTTATATATTCCATTCCTATCACCTGAACTTAACCTATCCCCCTCCTCTTCAACCATATATATTGCACCTTCTTCAAAAACTCAACCCACAACAAATCTACTCTGGGAATCTTTCCTTGACTAATCTAACTTGACAACTTAAAATGTAGTTCTTACCTGCATTGTTTTGTCTTTGTAGGTATTTGATATTGTTTTATATTATTCTCATATAGTTTCACAGAGGAAAGTTGTTTATCCAGCTATATCATAAGCTGTAGGGATATCATCTATTTTTTATATTTCTCCATTGTGCTATGCACATGGTAGGTGTGAAATAAAATGTGTGAATTTATAACAGTTTGGGAAAGGCATTAGGATCCAAAGTCATGTGGAGGCAGTACAGGAAATATAAATAAAATATGGTGGCCACAGCTTAGACATTTATTGCATAATTCCAACAGAAAACTCACCGTATAAGAAAGTGGTGAGAGGCCCTCTTGAGTTTTTCCACTTACTTATATTTTTAAGAGGTTCTCCAAGACTTTCATGGAATGAAGATTTCAGGAGGAATATGAAGAAACTCAGCATGATCATTGATGGACTAAAAGGAAAAGATCATTCCAGGCACTTGGACCATGGTAAAAGACATAGGCATAGATACGAGTGAAAGGAAAAAAAACCTAAATAGGATACTCAAGCAATAAGGCTGATTACAGCAAAGGACATCGTTAGTAGACTACAAGAAGTGGATGATAGTATAGCTGTGGTAGTTGGGTCAGAGAGTTGTAGCATTTCATATAAGTTAATAATAGTAATATGCTTTGTTAATATATTTACTTAGTGGGCAGGCAAAAGACATACAGAGGAACTTAGTTTGTAATAAGATAAAATGCATGGCACACAATTAAATGAAAAAATTAAAACTAAGGTCCCCAAATCACCTTTTTCTATCAACTGCTCTGCTGTAATTCCTTCCCTATATCATGGATGTGTGACATCCTACATGAAATATGTGATGTCTTATACATAAAAGAATATGCTAAGATTACATATACAAAGTATATGCTTGAAGTCATTTTTCTGGCCATAGTGACGGATTTTTTCTGATGCATTTACACTCTTTCTTGGTTTCCCATGTTACATACATTTGTAGGGAAGTTGACAGAGCATAATGGTAAAGTTTCTGGCTAGGAACTACACAACAAAGCTAGCTGTTCATGCAGGGACCAAACTCATGATCTTGGCCTCATGAGGGATAAATTCTCACAATGTATAGTGAACCATCATTAATTGCAAATAAAGTGACTTATCTTGTGATCCAATCCCAACTTACCAGCATTTAGAATGAAGATAGAGAAACAGATGAAGGATGTTATATAAAATCCACCTTCTAACTCAGTAAGATATCCACCGACCATAGGACCCAAGATAAAACCCACATTCGATGCTGTATTCAATTTTCCTATTACCAGTGGGCGCTCTCTCTCTAAAACCAGATCCGAAAGAAGAGCTCTTGAGATTGAGAGTGTGTGCTTGAATATACCTACAGGTTGAGATGGAGAACGGTTTAGTAACATTTCCCAAAATGAAAGCATTTCATTTCCTGTCCTGTATTTAATCTCAATTACCACAAAATATTCTACTTTCAAATAGCAAACATATATACGGCTAAGAATTTCTGGCTAGGTTTCATTTGTATGAACGCAATATCTGTATCTAATTAGAAAAAATGAAATATTCATGAAAAAGGATAGAAAACCTTCTTCTACCATATGAGTGAAGTATTCTAATTTAACAATACGTAATAAAATACAGGTGCGCTTTTAACACTAATGTTTACCAGAACAATTTCTGGCAAGCCTTTAAAGCATTTGGAATGTACAAATTTAAAAACTACAATGAACTTTTACTGAAAAGTTCCTTACATGGAAAAGGCAAGGCTATGTAAGATTTGCAGCTTCCCCTTCAAAAGGGAAAGTGGTTTCTGGAAGGGCCTTTGGGAATTCTAGCTGCCCTGCCTTGGTCCTAGCTAGGACTGGAGGGAACCCACAATCCGCTTTATCTCCCACACTGCTGAAATCAATTTCCTGAATGCTCTGGTGGGTGCCGTGTTGCGCATTCCTTGTCAAGATGGAAAAAGCACCCAACAGATTTGGAAATAAATGATCTAGGTTTGAAACCCAGTTCTGCTGCTTACTACTTAGGCTACGCTTCGGTAACTGCTTATCTCTCTGCAGTTTCCCTCTTTGATCTACCTTTCAGTTTTCCTCATCTGTAAAATGAGGGCGTTGGCCTTCTAAGGTCCTATACAGTTCTAAACCCACACTCCGTGGCTAGTTTCTGCTCCTGCCAAGAAATACGAAAAGGACCTTTGGAGAAAACAATTTGTGTTCTTTGCTCAGACTCTCTCCTGAGTTCTTACCATTGGTACTGCCTTGGGCTCACAGCTCCAGGGCAGGAAGGCCCCTCACAGGCCATCTAATCCAAATCTATTATTTTATGTTTGAGAAAACTGAGGCCCAGGAAAGTTCAGGGCTTGCCCCAAGGCCACTGAGCTAGTAAATGACAGAAGCAGAATTTGAACCCAGACCCTTGAATGCAAAACCAGTGTCCTTTCTTTCATACCACCATGCCTCCATAAAAGGATATGACCTTCTGCATGACTTCTTGCCTTTTGCCCCATCCCACCAAAAGTGAAAAATTGTAGACTCTGAACCGTCTGAATTCCTTACTCTGTGCCAGACCTGTCCTGATCTCTTGCCATGGTGGTGCTCCAAATCCTTCCTGGTGCTCCTGGTCTCGAGGCACCAATGGACACCTATGCCACAACATTTGTTTCCAACGCATTATTTATGTAAGAAAAACAAATGACATTGGAGATGGGGGGGGTGGCAACTTCAACTGCACCAACTGATCTTCTACCTAAATGGGGGGCTTGTTTGAGATTTTGAAAACTTAAAAAAAACTTTTAAAAGGAAAAATAAAACAGCATTCTTGCATCTGTCTACTCTCCACGCTGGTCTACCATTCTCAACTGTTATTGCCATGGAGATGCATAACCTAAAACGTAAAGAATAATTACATAACTCAAGATTATTCTCTGCATGTGGTAGGAGTTCAATGAAAACTAGTGAATGATTGAGCCATGGTACCACTAACTGATACACAGACACAAAAGTTGTAGACTATTTATATAAGATTTAAATTCAGTGCTCAGTATGTAATTATGTCCATAGATGCTTAATGAAGATTAAAAAAAGGTGGCATTCACTTCTTACTACAGTATCAATAATGAGGTATGACCATGTCACATCCCTGCCCAAGAAGCTTCAACGATTCCTATTATTTCTAGGCA
Source organism: Vombatus ursinus (assembly GCF_900497805.2). Taxonomy (NCBI): domain Eukaryota; kingdom Metazoa; phylum Chordata; class Mammalia; order Diprotodontia; family Vombatidae; genus Vombatus; species Vombatus ursinus. Next base: position 48,454,984 of record NW_020954559.1, on the reverse strand, counting down.
AAAACAGAGCCCTCTGTTGGGTAAGCAAAGGCCAAACTGAGCTACTTCTCTGCCTCCCTCACCCTATCCAGGGCACCACCTTTCTCTCAGTCACCTAGCTTACTCCCGAGCTATCATACTCAACTTCTCCCTCCCTTTCATGTCATGTCCCATCTGTCTCCCAAGTCTTGTTGATTCTACCTTCCAGAAACCTCTAACATATGTGCCCTACTGTCCTCTGACTCTGCCACTACCCTGGTGTAGGCCCTCATCACCTGATACCTGGACTGCTGCAATAGCCTACTGGGAGGCCTCCCTGCCTCAGGTCACTCCTCACCCTCCTCCATCCTTCATTCTTCTGCCAAAGTGATTTTCCTAAAACACAGGTCATATCACCTCCCTACTGAATAAACTCAAAAAATGTTTCAGGATGAAGTATAAAATCCTCTGGTGGGCTTTTTAAAGTCCTTCACAACCTGATCCCAAATATTTTTGTCTTCTATTGATACTGGTCTCCTCGTTCTTCCTCGTACACGCTACCTCTCCTGACTCCACGCATTTCCTCTGGTCATCCCACATGCCTAGAATGCTGCTCCTCTTTCTCTCTGCCTCCAGTCTCACTTGGCATTCCTTCAACTCTTGGCTAAAATCCTACTTTCTGCAATAACCCTTTCCCCCCTATTAACTACTACCTTCTTTTTTTGAGATGACCTCCAATGTACTCTGTATAAATCCTATATTTACATAACTGTTTGCATGTGTATCCCCCATTAGAATGTGAGCTAATTAAGGCAGGGGCTGTTTTTATCTTCCTTTATATTCCCAGCTACAAGATGCTATGCTAAAATTATCTTTCCAGACCAATTGCATATTAATCCCTCTTCATTCCAGACAAATGGGCCTGTTTTCTGTTCCCTGAATACAACATTCCATGTCCTGTCTTCTATGTCTATGAACAGACTGTCTCCATGCCTGGAATATTCTCCCTCTTACCTTAGTCTCAATTCCTTTATCTGCTCAGCTTAAGTGCCTCCTACAAAAGGTCTTTCCTGATTCCCTTACTTAATAGTGCTGGCCCTCCCCCCCCATTCTCATAAGAGGCAGCTTGGTGGTTCAGTGGATAAAGTGCCAAGCCTAGAGCCAGGAAGACTCTTCTTCCTGAGTTCAAATCTGGCCTCAGACACTTACTAGCTGTGTGACTCTAGACAAGTCACTTAACCGTATTTGTCTGAGTTTTCTCATCTGCAAAGTAAGCTGAACAAAGAAATGGCAAACCACTCTACTATCTTTGCCAAGAAAACCCCAAATGAGGTCATGAAGAGTTGGACCCATCTGGAAAACTTTAAAAAAATAGTAACAACCATTCCCACAAATAAACTTGTAATTTACATTTACTTTTCTGTGCATATATTGTTTTCTCCCCCATACTCTCCTCACCCCCTGCTCATGTGAAGAATTTCAGTTTCTTGAAGATAGGGATTATTTTTTTTTCTCTCTCTCTTGCAGCCCTAGAGACTAGACCAGTGTCTAGAATATCAGCAGAACTTTAAAAAATGCTTGCTGAATTAAACCAAATTGAATTAAAGGGATTAATTCCTCCTGTATCTGGAAAAGCTGGGCTATAGAAGGAAACATATGTAAGCAAATCAGAAGTGACATTACTTTTCTTGTGTTGTCTGTATGTGATGGAGTGGTGGAAGTGAAGGGATAAGTAGCATATATTGAAAATCCAAAACCAGAAGCAGAGCTTTGCAAAGGAATTCCCTACCACAATATCTGAGAGTACTCTTGCCACACACTCTATTTCCATGGGATGCCAAGTACTGTAGGAGTAGCCTGGATATTAAAGGACATTTATTTAGAGGTACCAATATAGCACCATGAATACAATAATTTCACATTTATAAATGAAATCATGAATAAAAAAGGAATATTCTCTAGGGTGATTTGAGGTAGGAATCTAGTCCCTGTTTTCTGTTGTACTTCTATTTACTTGTAGTAATATAAAAAATTTCCTACAAAATGATGGAGAAATGTTGTTTCATACAAATATTATAAACTTAATCAGTATACAGATATTATGGATACATGATAAAAATAAAAAGAAATGAATTCAATTTGTTTTTTTTCCTTATTATTACCAGTTGTCTTCAAAATCATGTATTGCTACAATATCTCCTCTATCCCCACATCCCAACACATACAATTTTTTCTTAAGTAAGTGAGGTTTCAACATAAAGACAAAAATATATTTATGGAAGGTGAAAAAAGAGTTTTGGCATAATATATTTTATTGACCCCTGTTAGAGAATGCTGCGCTAAAACTGTTCGCTGAGCTACACTCATTCTTTAATGGGTGAATCTGAAACCTGGTGATTCAAAAGAAATGTGATTTATGCTCCATTTAATCCTGGTTGTAACTAGAAGTACACAGTTTTCCAAATATAGTGAAAAAGGAAACCGTGAATTTGAGAGAGTTTAAAATTTACCTTGGAGAAATGAAATAAAAAAAGAGATCCTCACTAGAACTAGCCACCCTCAGACAAAGTTGGGTTTAAGACAGGGGTGGTAAACATTTGTGTATTTGTGTCATGGACCCCTTTTTCCAGTCAGGTAATGCCTATGGATCTCTTCTTAGAATAAAGTTTCTAATGCATAAAATGGAATATATAGGATTATAAAGAAAATCAATTATATTGAAATGCAATTACCAAAATACTTTAAAAAAAAGTTCATGGACCCCAAGTTAAGAACCTCTGGTATAAGAGATTAAAAGTAACTAAGTACCGGCATAGAAAACTAATCTTTGGTCCTCTATATCCATTTTCAACAATAGCAAAAAAATAAAATAGCTGAGTCTGCATAAAAAGTTTTCAAGTTGAAGACAAGCCACACCAGTGGACCTGTGGTTGAAGCTACATGGTCCAGCTGGGAACCTAGAAACTCCTAAAGGGGAAGGTTATCTTCTACAGATGCCTAGGACAGGGTGGCATGTGCCAGGTGTTGAGCCAGTACAGGTTCAATGAAGTCCTAGGCAATAGCACCAGGAGACAGACAGGCATAATGCTGTAATCTGAGACTGAATTGGCTCTCTTCAAACAGGAGTATGTGGCTTATGAGTCAAACAGGCAGAAACAAAGACAAGAGCAGGTAAGACTAGGACCTGCGGGGATACAAACTATATAGACAAAAGAAAACTCTCCGCAGCAGAATCTGGAGGAGCAGGAGGAGGAGGAGGGAGAAGAGACAATACGGAATATACAAGAAACTCACCAACAGGAATTCTAGCGATGGCAACTAAGAGGACACTGGAGGATATGCCCAGGAGGAGATAACCTAGAGCACTGAGCAGAATACACACAAGCAACGAATGCTGTCTTCCTACTACATCACTCCAACAGCCCTGCAAAAAGTAAGAAGCTTGAAAACTTGAAATACACACATGTATGTATCTGCACACATATAAATATGCATGCATATATGTTTTACGAGCATTTATTATCTCTCTCCCCACTCCCAGACCCCACTAAACAATTAAAATAAAAAAGCTACCAACTCCTCTTCCCTCACAAACAAACAAAACAAAAAGAAAATTACCGCATAATGAATTCCTACATTGGCCATTTCCAAAAATTTGTCTTTCTGTATATTAAGGTCATCATCTTTCTTGTAGGAGGTGGGTGGTGTGATTAATCTTCAGTCTTCTGGATTTATTCCAAAAAGTGTAAGAACATGTATCTTTTACTTTTTAAAAAAATGGGCTTCTCACAAATAAAATATTGTTTTGGAAACTTCTGTTAATCAGTATCTTTTAAGTTATTTATTGGTTTAAAAATTTAATTGGTAATTTCTATGAACAAGGTATTCTTAAAGAAAAACACTCACTAATTAGAGGCAACTCTGTTGTAGTAGGAAGAACACTGGATTTTAAATAAAAAGACTTGGATTCAAGTCCTGGTCGTCACAATTACCAGCTGGGTAACACTGGGCAAGTCACTAAACTTTTCTGGCCCTCAGTTTTCTCAGGCTGATCTTAAAGTTTCTCAAGTTTTAGCAATCTATGATTCTAAATACAATTATTAAAAAGGAAGTCATAGGCCAATAAATCAAAAGGCCAAATTTGGAGGAAAAACAATAAAAAGAAGGGGGCAGATTTAAGATGATTTGTTGTTGTTGTTCAGTTGTCCCCGACTTTTTATGACCCCATTTGGGGTTTTCTTGGCAAAGATACTGGAGCAATTTGCCATTTCCTTCTCCAGTTCATTTTACAGATAAGAAAACTGTAAACAGGGTTAAGTGACTTGCCCAGAGTGACACAGTTAGTAAGTATCTGAGGTCAGATTTGGACTCAGGAAACTGAATCTTTCTAATTCTAGGCCCAGCATTTTTATCCCCTGTGCCACCTCATTGCCCACTTACACTAAACTGTAATTCAAATTCCTGTCTCACATGAAAATGAAACGTTACATGGAATCCTTGAAAGGAGAACATTATTCTTATATTATAAATTTGACACTTTAGTATATATACCTTTTTTCAAAATACTGAGGAACCCCTTAATCAAATGAATTCTTATATGAGTACACTTCGTTTAAATTCTATAATATGTAGAAATTCATATTTATTTACCAGTGAAATTAAATTAAGGGTTACCAAATTTGTTTCATAAAAGTATTAATAAGGATTCTTTCAATACCAAGCTTTCTTGGTGCCTTTAAAATAGGATTAGATTTTTAAAACTGATTTAGATGTATTATTTTAGGAACATACCTATTGCTTACAGCTGATCAATAAACATTTGTCCACCAGACTGACCACTTTAATTGAACTCAATGGTCAAGCAACTGGTAAGAATGACTTTCTTACTGGAAATGGCCAACCACTTTACTAAACTGACTGGTTACTGGGCAGCATGTGGGCAGAGTTCAAAAGAATAAGTATGCCTAAAAAGTAGATCTTACACATAACTTCGCATCAGGAAAAAATTCCTATGAAGTGAGAATATTAGAAGCTTAATAGCAGGTAGGGAAACAATAACTCTACATATTAAAAAAATACTTGGTTTCAAATCCTCAAAAGTAAGGTTTGTGATTTAAATGAGAAAGTGACGTTACATGATTAAAATGAGAAATTCTTGTGTTCAGCCCATCTTCCACATCTAGATTTTTAGAAATTCACTTACACTTTTTTTAGGAAGATACTATCCTGCTTTCAGAAAAAGAAATACCCATTGTTATTATCTTAGGATACAGGAGTTTAAGATCCCAACAGAGGCAGGCATGGTTATTTCACCATTTTACTACATCAGCTGTATTGTCAAAGAAGAACTCAGAACATGCTTCCTACATGAATATTTTAAAAGACTTAAGATTTCATTCCCATGGATACTTCTTCCATTGATGCAGAATGTCTTTTTAGAGGATCTTTATCGGTTTCACCTGGTGGCCAGTTCTCTGGTAGTGTGTCTTTCTGAATTTAGCTGGGCTGGTCCTCAGCTCACTGATACAAAGTCTGTCACAGGCCATTACCTGAAGCTTTTCCAGCTTGGTATGTCCTGACAGAGCTTTTGTGCTCTGCTGGAATAGCCTTCAACAATCTCCAACATCAAATTTATTTGCTAAAGTTGTAAAATTATAATAGAAACCCAAAGGTCACCTCTACGCTATAATGAGACAGAAAAGAAAGGCTTTAGCTATATATATTTTAGGCATATCTAATTTTTTTTTCAAATTAATCTAAATTTCCTTTTTTTAATACTAATCCTTACAGTTTCTCCAATTCCTAAGGAAAAGTCAGGTTGCAAATTACATTTCTCTGTAGGTTGACTATCAAAAACGTTTTTTTAAATCTTTCACTTTCCTTTTACATGTTCATATTTCCCTTGACAGTTTCTGTCCATTTCCCCAGTTTATGAAAAACTTAATCAGGGATGTTAAAATGCAAATTTCTAGTGGAAAAGGTGAACATATCTAAAGCAGGTTGGAGTGTTAATTTCTGACATAATGAAGATAGCTAGGGGTTATGAGACCAGGCAATTTGAAAAGTATCCTTCTAATAATGTGTCCAGTATGCTAATCATGAACACTAATATTTCCAAGGGACTTGAAGATCATAAAACACACTTGAATGGATTGGACTGTGAGGTCAAAGGAGAGAGATAGATCCAGTTCTGCTCAAACTATTTCTTTAACTGGTTTAACACTGATTATGGACAATAAAAATCCCGGATACCACATCTTTAGTGAGTTGATTCATGAACAAAGGTCTTTTACTATGGTGATGTAACAGAATTAATCAATCAGCCAAGAATTTATTGTGTGTACTGTGTGCCAGGTACTGTACCAAGGAAACAAAAGCAAAAATGAAATCATTTCTACCCTCAAGAAGTTATAATTAGGTTGTTGCCGAGTTGTTTTTCAGTTGTCTGACTCTTTGTAATCTCATTTGGGATCTTCTTGGTAAAGATACTGGAATGGTTTGCTATTTCCCTCTCCAGCTCACTTTACAGATGAGGAAACTAAGGCAAACAGTGTTAAGTGACCTGCCCAGGGTCAGACAGCTAGTAAGTGTCTAAAGCCAGATTTGAACTCACGAAAACGAGTCTTCCTGGCTCGAGGTCTGATGCTCTATCCACTTCACCACCTAGCTGTCCCATAAATTATATTAGGAGAGATAAAACAAATGCGTATATGTGTATACATGTGCACATGTATGTATGTATCTATCTATGTAGATTGATATAGAGAGAAATAGAGAGATATAGATATAATATAAATATGTAAGTGGCTTTAAATGCCAAATGAACAGCCTTTGATCAGAGAGAGCCACTAGAATAGAAACCTGCATATAAATATATGTATATGTAATATATATGTAAACACACATATATGCATATATACGGATATGGATACACAGACACTACATGAATATCACAGAAGTCTAGTTAATATTTCAGCCATCACAAATAAAATTTTGACACTAATGATATAGATTGAAGTATTCAATTTTAATCTGAGTCCTCATATTCCAGGAAGATTTGATGATTTCTTAATAATTTAGATTTTAAAAAAGAACAGTAATTAAACTAATTACCTGTGTCTTTTTTGTGAACATGATATTTTTTAAGTTTCATAAATAGTCATAAATGTTACTGTACCAATGAAAATTGTCCTCAACTTATCAACAGGCACCCCAGTATGTTTTAAAGATGCAATGGTTAACTCAAGGTAAACTTACCACTACTGTGCTAGAAAAGAGCTGTAGAACACCATAGAGGGATCCTGAAATAAAACATAACAGGAGTATAAATCAAGGAGGACAGGACTCATCATAGAGCTGACTTAACCAGTTCCAGAGATCAATAGAAAGCATACCAACAAAAAGGTATGATTACTAAATATAATTTAGGACAAGCAGAAGGAAAAATAAAGGGACTGGGGTGGCTCAAATTAAGAGAATGGAATAGTCATGATGCTTGAACAGTCAGATGGAGAAATTTTGATTTATGTGCTGAAGATGTACAGTGAAGAGTAAAAATTCCTGAATTTGAAGGAGGCTTTATCATGCTGGGCAATATGAAGACTCTTCTGTATGTGTAATTAATTTACAGTTGCTGGGCTTCATATAAAAATCCCTATCGGAGTGATCAACTTGAGCAAGACTTTTTTAACAGACATTTTTTTCCCTCACTGTGAATTTGAATCATGGCAATGTACGAGGTTTGAAAAATTTTTTTTAAAATTTCTGTACTGTCACAGTAGTCATTTTTGACACCATCAGTCTCTTATTCCCACCTGTAGGTGTATCCCCCCTTATTAAGATTATTGCTATATTAACTTATTTTATGATTCTGAAATGAATGACTTCTTTAAGTTTTTTGTTTGGGGGGGTGGGATGTGAGGTGAGGGTGAGGATTCCCTTATGTGTAGACATTTTCCTCTTCCAACTCAATATCCCCTCATTAATAGTGAGTTATCCCTGGACTGGCATAAGGCATGTTGGAGACTTCTAATACTTAGTTCTCCACATATAGAACTACAGATTTGTAAGATAGTACAAGGTGAGGACATAAGTATTGATAGGGATCTGGCAAGGGAAGAACTAAGAAAGACTTTTTGGGTGAGATAAATCTGATAAATAAATACTCTGTAGCAAGGAGATATTTAAAGCATATTGAGGAAATGTACACCCAGATCTGACATACTTTAATCATTTTCCAACCTTCCACCCCACTACTATAATCCTATCACTCCTATCACTATAATGTACATATTTCTGAGGATAAAATCTATACTTGTCTCTTAGATTGTAAAGCCCTATGGTATCTACTCTTTAAATCAATTCTGAGCATCATGTGACACAAGAAGTCATAGATACATAACTCTCTTCTTTACTAAGGCCAAACTCTCTCTATGCCTTTGGTTCCATTCTCTCTAGTCTCCTATACAAGGTTACTTCAGCAGACTTTCGTTCTCTCTCTTTCATCTTCAATCACTCCCACCCCACTGTTGTTTCCCAACTGTTTGCAAATAAGCTCAATTCTTCACATTAAAAAAAATCTTGTTCATACACTCCACGACTATCCCACCTTTCTTTAAACCTTCACTGACAAACTTTTTTTTTCACCATTTACACCTGCAGCATTCACATCTTTACCACTCATTCTCACACCTTGAAATTTGGTTTTTGTATCCAAATGATCTACTGATACCGTTCTTTAAGATGACCTCTCAATTGCCAGATTTGCCAAACTGGTAATGGCCTGTACAAATTCTTGATCCACTCCATCCCCAGCATTTAATACCCTCACTAACTGGATCCTTCATACTTTAGATTCAGAGATTCTCTTGGTTCTCCTACCCCTCAGCACAGGTCCTTATGACACCTTTTATTTTAATCCCAACAAATTATCTCTGAAACCTCTGAGTTTGCAGTTAGATTGAAAAATACCTTTATACCAAGTCTCAACAATTCTACCTGAACCTTACATCTCCATATTTCTTTCAGTTTCTACTTCCACAGTCTGATTACCATCTACATGCAAAAGCTTTCCAACTGGTTTTTCCTGCTTTACTTTTCTCCTCTTTCTTCATACTTCTGCCACAGTCTTCATCACCATCATCATCACCATCATCACCACCACCACCACCATCGCCATCCTGTGTCTTCTCAGGTCACTGCTGAGAAATCTTCAGTGGATTCCTACTAATTAATGTGTAAAGCTCAAACTTTTTTTTTTTTTGCCTGGCATTCCAGGGCTTTCCCTGTTACCACTGACTATCAACAATTTATATTTGTATAGACTTTCAATGGTATTGTCTGTTTTTGTATTGCATGGATTTCCTGCTCTATCTCACCCCTTACCCTCTTCCAGACAGCCATTGCTTATATAACAAATTATATAACATATTTTTAAGAGGAAAAGAGAAAAACAAATCAGCAAAACTGGTCAATATTTCAAAAACACTTGATGTTATATTCAATGTTCTACACTTGTGGACCTCCACATCTGCAAAGGAGTAAGGGAAAATGTCCAGACAACTCCTATTATTCCCTTCTAGGCACCTTATACTCCACCCAAACTGGAGTAATCTCTGTTTGCCAAATATGTCATTTGATTCCCAATACCTACAATCTACCTCTTCCTTTTTTTTTTTTAACCTGTGGAAATCATACTCTTTAAAGCCCAACTCAAATGCCACCTCTTTCAAGACTTCCTTGACCCTCTGTTATCAAAAAGAAACTAGACCTCAAGGAGTTCAGACCACATAAAGCACTTAGTTTTTGCAACTCTAATATATTTAGCATATAATACTGTGCATTAAACATATCCATGTCTGAATAAGTGTGCAGTATAGAAGACAAAGAAAAGGCTTCTGACTCAGGAAAGGGGCTCAAGTCTTCAGTCTCAGATACTGGCTGTGTGGCCTTTGGCACAGTGCCCTAGGCAACTCTGTGAGACTACACATTGCAGAGAAGGTGCTAACTTGAACTGGTAGAGGGATTTTCCTCAGATGGGAAGAAGCTAGGCGGCACAATGGATAGAGTGCTGAGTCTGGAGTCAGTAAGACTTGAGTAAAAATCTGGCTGCAGACAATTACTAGATGAATGATTCTGGTCAAGTAATTTGGCCACTTTCTGCCTCAGTTTCCTCAACCACAAAATGGGTTGTTGTGAGGATTAAATGAGATAGTTGTGAAGCACTTAGTATAGTGCCTGGTACATAGTGGGCACTAAATAAACACTTGTTTCTTTTGATTACCCAGTCCCCAAGAGAATTCTCTGTATCAGTGAAATCATAGGTAGTCCCTATCCTTATCTATATATGTGTCTTAACCCTCCCCTGAACTGAAAGCCCTAGGAGGACAGGAATCAGGTCTTATCTAAACTTTGTACCTTCCCCAAGGTCTAATACAATGCTGTATCCACAATTCAATATCTGTTGGACTGGATTGTTCAATTAAAAACACAGTTCTAAGAAGTGCACATACTCAACAAACACTTGATAAACAGCTTAGCCATCAAACTAGAGAAAGATAGGATACTTGCTCCAGGATCATGTACCTTTAAACATCTCTGAGAAATGACCTTTTTACTATTTAGTTGTTGAATAGCAATGATTCAAAATCTACACTTGTTTTTAGTTTATTAACTTATATCACTTACCTATCACTCCCGCAGTAGTTGGGCTTGCTCCGAGGGATTTGATATGAACACTTAATAAAGGAACTACCATGCTTACACCAAAAAAATCCTAAAAGAAAACAGACCATACTTTCATTAATTAGATGAATGCTAGAATCTGCTGAGAAGCTTTGGAATTGTGGATCCTATACTAGGTAAAGTCCCTTCCCTTTTTATTCCATAAACATCTGGAATTTCTAACAAAATGCCAATTTTTCACTCTAACTCTTTTGAGATATCACTAACATTATTCATCAAATTTGCAATTTGTAAATGACAGATTTATCATGTCCTATAATGTACTTTACCTTTAGCTCCTTCTAGCTTTCTTCACAAACACAAACACCATTATTTCACAAATACGTAACAACACCATTATCATTCACTGGGAATGTATTTTAAAAGTATTTCAAAAAGAGCCTCCCTCTTCCCACTTACATCTTTTTCCTCACAAAAGGAAGAGTATAGAATAAATGAGAGAATACTAGATTTTTGACCAGTCTAATAGGGAGAAAAGAGCAGGTGATCTTATCACAAATCCTCATGGCAAATCCTCAGTTGGTGGAAGGGAATGAAGAACTTAAATGAGGATATTACTGTGAGGAAAGGGAGAAGAATGGAGTCATAACAAGAAGGCAACAGATGGGGAAAGGAAGAGGCCCTAAGTAGCAAGTTTTTAGACCAGATATGGGATTATTTTCTTGCTACGGCATCCACCCCCAGGGCTACATAACTTCAAGTGACAAGCTACTAATAGTAAGCAGAGAGACAATAATAGGCTTCTTCTTACTCTTCCAGTACCGTTTATAGAAATTTCAATGCATAAAAAGTAGAGAAAATGAGAACCAGAGCTAGCAAAGGGCATCCTGAGGGAGACTGCTATCAGCCTCCAAATCTAATCTGCACATTGCCTACCAGATTTCAAGTAAATTCCTTGAAGACAAGAGCAGTATCTTACTTACTTTTGTTTTTTTGACAATGTCTTGTAGAAATGAGGCACTCAATAAACATTTCTTTAAATAATCAAGTAAGTGGCATTTTCCCAAGTCATACCCTAAGAAAAATTAAGCCCTGGAACCTTGACAAGTTTCCCTAAGACTCAGGCTTTGTTGGTCAGTCATATCTGATCCTTTGTGACCTTTTGGGGTTTTCCTGGCAAAGATATTGGAGTGGTTTGTCATTTCCTTCTCTAGCTCATTTTACAGATGAGGAAACTGAGGAAAAGAGAGTTAAGTGACTTGCCTAGGGTCACACAGCTAGTAACTGTGAGGCCAGATTTGAAATGGGAAGATTTCCTGAGTCCATACCCAGCATTGTATACACTGCACCACCAGGCAGTGACTGCTAAATAATGACAACTTCCCATTTTCAGTCCAGTCTCCAAGGAAATTATTGACTCTATTGTTTATAAAAATGAAAAAAATCCTGTTATTCTGTTGGGAAATTAAATCCAGGTCTCCACAAATTATGGATTAACTTAAGGACACATGGATTTTATTTTAACTGATAAAAAGGTTTTGAATTTAGGGATATTAAAGTTATAAATCACTTAAAGGTTAAAAATTATCTTGTAGCAAAAAGACCACTGACAATGGAGTCAAAAGACATGGGTTCAAATATGACCTCTGACGATTACTAATTGTATGACCTATGACAAATCAACTAATTAATTAGCAAATAATCAGTACTTCGTATGTCTGGCTTTGTGCTAGGTACTGGGGATAACAAATACAAAAAAACGAAATTATCTCTACTTGAAATGAGCTTACATTTGAATGAGGGAGACAAATACATATAGAGTGTAAAGAGAAAAGGAATAAATATAATAATATATAAAGTACTTTGGGAGGGGAGGTACTACTAGTTGTAGGGATCAGGAAAGGTTAATGCAGAAGATAATGCCTGAGTTTTGTCTAAAAGGTAAAGAGTGATTCTATGAGGAAGATTAAGGAGGCGGTATATTCCACACACAAGAAGCCCAGTGCAAAGGTCTGGAAGGAGGAGATGGGAGTGTCCTCCACCTGAACAAAGAAAGCTGTTTGTCTGGATTTCATAATGGAGGAGGAAGACTTACATCTAACAAAGTTGCTAAGATATGTTCAGGCCAAGATATGTTAAAATGTTATACTGGACTTTAAAAACTAAACAAAGAAGTTTATATTTTATGTTGGGGCACAAGTGTTTAACCAGGACCTTTAATATTTTGGGGGGTAACTATTTCAATATAATTCTTTTCCTTTATAATTCTATCAAATGCACTTAAAAACATTATTCGGAGTAGGGGTCCAAAGTTTTACCAGACTGCCAAAGAGATCTATGGCTCAAAAAAGGTTAAGATCCCATCTATTTTTAAAAAAATAATTAATTTATTTGAGTTTTCGACATTCACTTCCATAAGATTTTGAGCTCTAAATTTTCCCCCCTCCCCCCTCCAAGACAGAGTGCAATCTGATATAGGCTCTACATACACATTCATATTAAACATATTTTCACATTAGTCAAGTTGTAAAGAAGAATTAGAACCAATGGGAGGAACCACCAGAAAGAAGAAACAACAACAACAAAAAAGAGAGTAAACGGTATGCTTTGACCTGTGTTCAGGCTCCATAATTCTTTCTCAGGATGTTGGTAGCATTTTTCATCATGAGTCTTTTGGAGCTGACTTAGATCAGTTAAGATCCCATCTTAAAGGTCATAGGAAGCCCCTAGAGTTTATTGAGTTGATAAGTCACATGGTTATAACTGTGCTTAAGTAAAATTACTGTGGTGGTTGTGTGTAGGATGGACTGAAGTGAGAGACTAGAGAACAATGATGAAGTTTTTGCACCAATCTAGACCTGACAGAAACTTGATTGGGACAAGGGCTGAAGTCCTTCTCTAGCCCAATTGAGAGGCAAGGGAACTGGGCTGGGGGCACCTCCTGCATGGTCTTCAGCATCCTGATTTCCTCTGGGGACACTAGCGGCAGTGATGACGATGCTCTGCCAAAGGAGGCAGGAGGCAGACCTGACTTGGAAGTGGAAAAGACTCAAGCTGAGGTTATAAATGGAGACAGTAATGAAGGATCAAAACCAAGAAGTGGGCCTTTTTCTGGACCTCAATTAGGGAACTAAGATTGGAGGTAGGAGGAACAAAGCGGAAAGCAATTGCAAAATAATGCTAATTCAGTCGCCTCAAACTCAAATAGAAAGGGATCCTTACCAGTCTCCCACAAATCAACAATATCCATGTTGTAATTTATTTTTATTTATTTTGGAAAACACTTCCTGATTATATTTTAATCTTGAGTCTCATTTAGTAGCAGTTTTGTTGCTGTTGGGTTTTTTTTGTCTTTTAGTCACCTCAAACTCAAATAGAAAGGGATCCTTACCAGTCTCCCACAAATTAACAATATCCATGTT
>NW_020954559.1:48438385-48440847 GCF_900497805.2 Vombatus ursinus | reverse complement strand
GTAATGTATTTTTATTTATTTTGGTAAACACTTCTCGATTATATTTTAATCTTGTTTGAGTCTCATTTAGTAGCAGTTTTGTTGCTGTTGTTTTTTTTCTTTCTTTTCTTTTTTTGTCAGCTTGGAGTTTGCCACCGCTGAATGACCTCGAATTACCCTTAACAAGCTCTTGAACTTTGATGCTATGGTGTTTGATTTGGAGATAATCAATCCATGGCAAGGTTTCCCTATGACCTGCCTGGTGGAGTTTCCATTCTAGCAACCATCTCTGCATGTGTGTTAATTATAGTTTTTGATGTTGTTCAGTCGTGTCAGACTTCTTATCTCATTTGGGGTTTTCTTGGCAACGATACCGGAGTGGTTTGCCATTTCTTTCTCCAGCTCATTTTACGGATGAGGAAACTCAGACAAACAGGGTTAAGTGCCTTGCCCAGGGTCACACAGCTAGGAAGTGTCTGGGGCCAGATTTGAATTCGGGTCTTTAAAACTCCAGGCCCAGTTTTTTTTGTCCACTGGGCCACCTAGTTAACAGCTGTCAACTCACTTGGGAAACAGCTGTAGCCCTCTCCCCACAAAGCAGGTATTGCATGGTTCGCTGCATCACTTCTAGGGCGCCCCGGAGACTCTTACCTTTCCATAGTCATTAAGCGCTGGGACTTGCTGACCTTAAAGCAGGTGAGTCTGGAGGATGGAGGGTAGGGCATGGAGCTGAAGGGGGGGACCTGGGGTGAAATGAAGGCTGCCTGGGGCCCTGCTCCTAGCGCTCCGCCCCCCCTCCTCCCCCGGCTCAGCTGCTGCGGCTCCGTGTGCGCCCCCCCACCTGTGAGCCGCCCTCCCGGGACTCACCAGGAAGCCCACCAGGTAGAGGTAAAGCAAGCATCTGCCGGGCCCGCGGCAGGAGCGAGCCGAGGTCCCCGCCTCCGCCCGCTCCCGCTCCTCCGCAGGCCGGGGCTTTGCTCTGGGAACAGCCGCCCCCATCCTCCATCCAGAGAGGACCCCAGCCCGATGGGGAGCGGGGGGACGGGGAGATGCGGCAGCGGCGGGGGGCAGCCTGCGGCCACGATGCGGCTCCGGCTGCTCCGCCCCGGCTCTCGGCTCAGCCCCGCCTCTAGCGGAAGAGGAGCGGAGGGCAGCGCCTGCGTACTGGGCGCCCTCGAGGCACAGCCTTGCTGGCAGCCGGCTGGCCGAGAGCCTCGGGTCTAGGTTACGGAGCTGGTGCAGGGGTGGGGAAGCTGGCGCGGGGGCTTGCTTCTGCAGCCGCAACCTTTCTGCAAAGTGCATTGCCCTGCCTGCCTGCTGCTGGAAGAAAGGGGAAAGTGATAGGCATTGATTAAGCACTTCCTGTTCACACTTTATAAATCTACATAACACTTTACAAATAGAATCTTATTTGAGCCTTACAACAACCCTGAGAGGTAGGAACTGTTATTACCCCTATTTTACAGTTTCGGAGGGTGAGACAGACAGAAGTTAAGTGACCCTGTTTTTTTTTTCAGTTTTATTTTTATTTTCAGTTCCAAATACTCATTAAGGACCCCACCAATCATTAAGGAGGCAAGAATTACAATATTTGTTCTATATACGGAGTCAAACAAAGCATTTTTCTGCCTGAGTCATATTCCAATCCCACCTCTCCCACCAAAAAAATCGAGAAGAAAGAGGAAAACAATGTGCTTCAATCTGCATTCAGAAATCCATCAGTTCTCACTGTGGAGGTAGATAGCATTTTTCATTAATAGGTTCTTTGGAATTATGGTGGATCATTGTATCGATCAGAGTTAGAAAGTCTTTCACAGTCGATTATCTTTACAATAATGCTGTAGCTGTGTACATTGTTCTCTTGGTTCTGCTCACTTCAATGTTGCATCAGTTCATAAAAGTCTTCCCAGATCTTTCTGAAGTTATCCCCTTCACTGATCATTGTAATGATAAGTCTTTCATATTTTATTATATATATACAATATTGTTGTTACCATGTAAATTGTTCTCCTGGTTCTCCTCACTTCACATTGCATCAGTTCATATAGGTCTTCCCAAGTTTTCCTGAAACCATCCCATTCTACATTTCTTACAGCAAAATAGTATTCCATCACATTTATATATTACAGCTTGTTTGGTCAATTCCCAATTGATGGGCATTCCCCAAATTTCCAAATTTTTGCTACCACTAAAAGAACTGTTATAGATATTTTTGTTTGTATGGGTCTTTTTAACTTTTTTTTTTTCATATATACATCTTTGAGGAATAAATCTACTGGTGATATTGCTGGGCCAAAGGATATGTATGGGTATAGTTCCAAATTGTTCTCCAGGTTAGTTGGACTAATTAACTGCTCCAACAAAGCTGCCAAATGGCACTCAATGATGTGCCCAGTGATAGTAAAGGAACCCCCTTGGATCTCTTGGAATCAGGAAGACTCATCTTCATGAGTCAAATCTGACCTTAAACACTTACTAGTTGT
>NW_020954559.1:48392454-48438375 GCF_900497805.2 Vombatus ursinus | reverse complement strand
ACAACTAGTAAGTGTTTAAGGTCAGATTTGACTCATGAAGATGAGTCTTCCTGATTCCAAGCCCAGTGCTCCATCTCCCTTTGCCCCAGTTACTGTGACACACACACCCCTATATACATAAGTGTGTATAAATATATATGTATGCATATCTGTGTTTATGTGTATGTTTTTGTATATACCTACATGTATAAACATACACATATACACACACTAATTCAATGGGAAATTTCAATGGGAAATTTAAAGGATTAATTCAGTGCCTATCATGTTAGATCTTTTTATTTTTAACCTTTTGGTTTTTCCAACATCAATTTTTAGGTAGTTCATTTTTTTTTTAATAATAATGGTGTCCAGAAAAGACCCCTGTAATGATGCAATCAGCACAATGTCATTGAGAGGCAGCATGGTGTGGTGGTTAGAGTATTGAGCCTGGAGTCAAGAAACCCAGGGTTTACTTCCCTTCTTTAACACATCTAAGACATGATTATGGGCAAGTAAATCACTTAACATTTCTAAGCCTGTGTTTCCTTATCTGTAAAATGAGGGTAATAATACCTTTAATACTTTCATCACAGGATTGTTATGAGGATCAAATGAGATAATCTATGTAAACTTTGCAAACTTGAGCGTACCATATAAATGTAAGTAATTACTCTTTTTCACAACCAGGAGCATCTGGAGATATCACTACATATAGAGACCCTATAACGGACATCCTCCTACACAGAAATAAATACCTTTGTCAAACATTCATTTCCTTGTTTTGTGCCTAGTTAGACATTAATATTAGAGGATTATTGATAACTGTTGTGTTTATCAAAGGCTTCCTCCAAATTCACTGGGAAGTTGGTTACTATTACTCACAGGTTTAGATACTCTGTTAAGTCATTTTTCACCTCCACCCACTGGTACTTCTTATCTAGATCAATTTTTAATGACAAATAACTTTTAGTTCATGTTGTAATAAAAATAAAACAAAATGGTTTAATTAGTAAAAGCATGATCATATCAGTAATAGCAACCCAGTAAGCAGAAAATGCAGCCAATCTATCCCACCCCTAGGGTCCAGAAGACCTAACTTGCTATATATGCTTTACTGCCACTCCCAAGCAACATGGGGAGAAGTCAGGAAGTTCACTGGCTTGATGTAAACCTCTGACTGATTCTAAGGGAAGGAATTGCATGTGAGTCATGATGCATGGTAGGGAAGTAGGTGACCAGATAGAAGCACAAGGGATGATCACAGACATTCTGGCAGTAGAGTGCTACCAAACTGCTCATTGGGCTTCTCCACGTGAGAAACACTGGCTGATGAGTCTGTAGAGGGCCAGCTCTGATCAGTCCAGAAAAGGGTTAAAGAATTCAGGTTGGAATTTAACTCCTGCCTGTTCTTACCTTCACTTTGTCAGGATGTTGGCTCACCACTCTCCTATTCATTAAGGGGCTCCTGGAACTGCCCGACTGTGACATAGTAACAGTCTGGCATGAGGGATAACATGTGGCAAACTAGGGAGGACTAGTCTCATACTTTGAGATAAGAACCTGAGAAAGCCCTGAGAATGATTGTCAAGGCCTGTTAATCGACTGTTAATATCTATCTTGTAACCATTTGTTTAAAATGTATGTAATCCTTTTCTTGATACTTTTATTGTATGCTCCTTTGATGTATGTCCTGAAAGCATTTTTTTACCAAGCTCTGAACCTTGAAAGTTATCAGTAACAGTTACAGAATATGCATGGTTTTCCCACACAAGGGGATCCTTTGAAGCTTCAAACTTTTTCCTACATATGCTATGACCCTCAAATGGATAAGCGGTTCAGTCTTGGCTGACCCGCCTGGCCCATGTTTCTTCAGTTCACACTCTCCCATCAGGTGCGACTCTTAGTTGCTGGCAACATGAGTCCAAGCATTGATGACTAACTATGCCCTCAACAGGACAGGAAGGATCACTTAACAATCCATAGGATAATAATGATGATGATAATAAAGCTAGCATTTTATAGAGCAGCTGCTATGTGCCCTGCTAGGGGCTTCACAAATATCAGTGCACTTTACCTCACAACTACTCTAGGAGATTTGTTGTTGAGTCATTTCAATCATGTCAGACTCTCCATGACCCCATTTGGGGTTTTTTTGGCAAAGATACTAGAATGATTTACCATTTCCTTCTCCAGGAGCGCCAAACGAGCCTTCTCCAGCTCATTTTACAGATGAGGAAACTGAAGCCAACAGGGTTAAGTGACTTGCCTAGGGTCACACAGCTAGTAAGTGTCTGAAGTCAGATTTGAACTCAGTTGTTCCTGACTCCAGAGCCAGTGCTCTAGCCACTATGACACCAAGCTACCTCCCCTGGATGGTAGATGCTATTATTATTTCCATTTTACGGTTGAGGAGACTGTAAACAGAGGTTAGGTGACTTGCCAAGAGTCATATAGGTAGGAAGTATCTGAGGACAGATTTGAACTCAGGTCTTCCTGACTCCAGACCACCGTGCTCTATCCACTTCACCACCCCTGCTACCTCATAAGCAGTATTGCTTTCTCTTTGATCCCCGAATTTTGAATGAGACCATGCACATAGATGTAGCTGTGGTAGTCCCCCACTCTCTCCCCTGTTTCCATTTCTGTTTGTCCTTCTGTTTTTTACTCTTAAGTTTGGTGCATTGTGAGCCCCAGTATTCTCTGTTATTCCTTATTCCTTTTTTTTCTAGCCAACCGATTTTGGTTCAGTGGCTCCACTTCCTCTCCTCTCATTGTCTTCTAAACTCTTTGCAGTCTGGTTTCTGAACAGATAATTGAACTAAAACTGCTCTATCCAAAATTATCAATGATCTCTTAATCACCAGATCTAATAGCTTTATCTTAATCCTCATCATTCTTTACCTTTCCTGAACACTTCTTCCTCCCTGGATTTTATTGACCCTTCTTTTGGGTTTTCTTTTTTCTGACTAAGCACTTTTTTTCTGACACTCCTTTGCTTCTCAATGTCATGCATGAACCCTGAATCCCATGAACCTCATGAACCCCAATTTTAAACAGTCTGCTCTAAGAAAGAGACAAAATCGGGGTGCATATGTCCACTGTTTAATTTCTCAAAGTGGCTTGACATGCATTGCATGCGAGTGCAGTCCAAAATTGGGCCTCGGAAGAGGGCCAGTTCAGAACTGATTCTGTTTGGGATTTTGGGGTATAGCCTTATGTGCCCTTCCAGGAGTAGTTGTTCCTAAGAGGTGCCAATCAACCGAGATTGGTTATCATACTAGAAGGTTGGTCATGAGGTCTTGAGTACATGCTTTAGATCCAAAGGGGCCAATATTGCCCACCATCAAAGGAAATACCACCCCCAGTCTTGGAAGTCTGTCTCCAACCAAACCTGAGTAGAATAAAATCAATTCAGGCCTGGGCTGGAGTTTGACCAAAATAAGAAGATTCAATGCAATCTCATTATCAGAGATGTCCTGCTGAAGAACTTTGGTCAGAAGGCTGGTGTTGGGGGGGCCAGCTCTGAGTCTCCAAGACACAGATTACCAAGAGAAACCATTTTTAACATATGCCCACTAACTGTGGGTGTACCCTAAGATGTTGTCCTGGGCCTACTTTTCTTTTCTCTCTAAATCCTCACTTGGTGATCTCATTGGCTCCCATGGGATCAGTGATCTCTATGCAGGTAATTCTCAGACCTAATATATGCAGCTTTAGTCTCTGTCCTGAATTTCATTACTACATTACCAACTGCCTTTTAGAAATTTCCAACTGGATGTCTCATAGGCATCTCAAACTTGCCATGTCCAAAATAGAACTTACTATATTTTGCCTCAAACTCGGTCTTCTTCTGAACTTTCTTATTACTATTGAGAGTACAATCATCTTTCCAGTTGCTTCAGTGAGTGTGCAACTTTGATAGCATTCTTGACTCCTTACTCTCCCTCTCTCTCCATGTTGAATCAGTTGCCAAATTTTGCTGTTTCTATCTCCCCAACATCTGTTGAAGATATCCCCTTCTTTGCTCATGAAGATACTGCCTCAGTTCAGACTTTCATCACTTCTTATTTGGATTATTATAATAGCCTCCTAATTGGTCTCCTGGCTTATCTTTCCCCATTCAAATTCATCCTTCTTAAGTGGCTGAAGTGATTTTCCTAAAGCACAGATCTAACCATATCGTACCCCTACCCACTGAATCGATAAACTCCAGTGGATCTCTAGTACCTCTAGGATTAAATATAATCTCCTCTGTTTGGCATTTAAAGCTCTTTATGACTTAGCCCTTTCCCATCTAGTCTTTTTATACATTATTCACTTGCATTTACTCTGTGGTCCAGACATATTGGCCTATCTGCTATTCTTCCCACATGACTCTTTGCCTCTGTGCTTTTGAACTAGCTGCTCCCCATGCTTGAAATTTTCTCCCTCCTCAGAATCCCCTGACTTCCTTCAAGATTCAGCTCAACCACCTTTAGCAAGAGATGTTTCTTGATTTCCTTAGTAACTAGTGACTTATCTTTCATTACATTAGATGTACCTTGCTTATACATCCCCACCCCCACTCCACCCCCATTAAAATACAACCTTCTTGAGAGCAGTGGCTGTTTTTGCTGCTTTTTCTTTTTTTGCATCATCATTACTTAGCACAATGCCTGGCATACTTAATAAATTCTTGTTGATTGATTGAATGTTATATGTTGACTAGGAAGATTCTGTCACATTATTAGTAGAATTCTTTAGCCTCTTAATCCTCCTTGACAAATGGTACCTAAGTTGGGGATCTCATCATGGCAGTCTTTTTTTTTTTTTTAATTCACCAAGAGTAATGTAACAGAAGATGATTAGATGTTCTAAGAAATGATGTTTCTTATTGTCTTTGAGTCCATTATGAAACCTTCATTTCAACACCTTCAATTTCCCTTGTTCCATTCTTCCACTGAGTTGCAATTTCATTTTTGTCTTCTTGTTTCATTCATTGTTAAAATATCAATTTTTATGATTCCATTCTTCCAAAGGGGGGAAATTATCTCCCATTTAGAATTCTAACAATTACATTAATGCTTATAGATAGTTTAAAAAGCTTTGTATTCTTAATATCCTCTGCCATTCTATTGTTGTTACAGTGGGAAGGAAAGGAGGCCACACAGGACTGAGGGCAGTTTTTCTATGTTTTGTTTTGTTTTCATGGATTGGTTGCACCATCAAAGGATTCATCACCTGGTGAACTACCTTCCAGTGATAAATGTTTCTGTGTTTCACTTAGTCATTAGACAGCAGACTTAGTCTGTTGCAGGAGCCATACCTGAAACCATTCTGGCGTGATGAACCCTGCCAGAGTTCATGCTTTGCTGGCATAGCCTTTGAGAATCCAGAGGTACCACTCTACCATGATGGGGCATTGG
The DNA here is from genome assembly GCF_900497805.2 of Vombatus ursinus. Lineage (NCBI taxonomy): Eukaryota > Metazoa > Chordata > Mammalia > Diprotodontia > Vombatidae > Vombatus > Vombatus ursinus. The sequence goes on along the minus strand of NW_020954559.1, from coordinate 48,432,988 downwards.
AATAGGACTTTGTGGAGGCTTCTTTGGTCCTGATCATTTGACTAGTTACCAATCCACTTAAATATATGTTTATTTCTCCCACTTTCTATCTTTTCCACTATCATGCCATGAGACTTTAACAAATGCTTTGCTAAAATTTATATCTCCAGTCAAATTAGTCTTTCAAAAAAGAAATTAAGTTAGTCAGCTATCCCCTCTTTCTTTCTTGATGAAGCCATGCTGATTTTAATGGTCACTGCCTTTTTTTTCTAAATGCCTGCAACTCATCCTTTTCATAAGAATATGTTCCTGAATTTTGTAAGGAATCAAAGTCATATTCACTTCACTGGTAGAATCTACAATTTTCTATTTTTTTTTCAAAATCAGGACATTTGTCCTTCTGCAATCCCATGGTACCTCTCCTGTTTTCCAAAATATTTTAATCATCTGAAGCAACTCATCAATCATGTCTTCCTACACTTTCAGTACTGTAGTATATAATTCATCTGGACCTGATTTAAAATGATTGTTTCTAGATACTCTCTTATCTTTTTACCAATAAGTTTTTCTTTACTAAAGTGACTTTCCCATCTTTACTCAATTGGAAATTCCTTTAGTGCCTGGGACCTTCTTATCCTTCAATATTCTTTTGTAATGCCAGCCCCACTCCTCCCATAGGTGAGGCCTTGCTTAGTTCCCCTCCAGGCTGTGCTTCTGACTCTATGCACTTTGCCACTGAGACTCAACGGTTCTCTCACCCTGGAAATTCCCTCTTTCCCTGGGACCTTCCCATCCTATAATATCCCTCTGCTATATTGGTCCCCTTCTCGCACTGGTGAGTTCCTTTCAGAGACTTCAGTTTTAGCGAAGGGGTCGAGTTATCCATGCTTCATTCCCCTTTCGGCTGTCCATCTGTCTCTAAGGACTTTGCCACCATACCCTACATCTAGTGGGAACCGATTATCCCCCTCCCTTTCATCTGCCTTTTATGTATTATCTTCTCCCATTAAAATGGAAGATGACTGAGAGCAGAGACTGCCCTTTTGCTTCTATTTGTATCTCTAGTACTTAACACAGTGCCTGGTACATAGTAAGGGCTTAATAAATGCTTGTGAACTGCTGACCTCTAGAAGACTTCTTTTTTCAGTGATTCCTTTGTTTCTCATAGGCTTCTCCAGGAAATGGTGATTAAAAATTAAAATGATAATATAAAGTATTTGCATAATCCTTGTGTCAGAGACTTTTGACAAAAAGCATCAGGTATATCTTCAGGGGTTTTCTCACTCTTTTGGTTTATAATCCCTACCCTGGAAACCTGGAGAAACATATTAGTGTCCCACCCCTGATATATTGAGACTACGCAGTGAAGTTAGGGAAAGGATAGAAAGGTCCAAGAAAACAATAGCACCTGGTGTAGTTGACTTTCACCCAGCAGCAATGAGAACCTTGCCTAAATCTAAGTTTGCCCAGTAATGGGGGGTGAGGGGGTGGGGGAGCGCTCTATCTGTTGACAAGAAAATCTTGCTATTTTCTGTGTACATGACTAACCCCTATGTTTTGTGTCCATATCCTTGAATGTTGCAAGTTCCCTGTTTTGTGACCACATCCCTGAACTGTTTTGTAAAGTACCCAACACACCTGCTTCTCTTTTCTTGGCTCCTCTTACACACCCGCTTCCCCTTTCCTGACATCCTTCCCTGTCGTTACCTCCACCTCCACCTGTAGCCGAGTGCCCAAAACTTGTGTATAAAAGTAAGCCCCTAGCTTATCTCAAATTACTAGTTGCTTTTGTATCATTAAAGCCCTCTTGACTAGAACCTCTGTCCCCTGAATTCTTTTGGGACAACCTGACTCCAAACATCATCTACCTCGTCAGCACTTACAATAGAGCTCTTACAAAAAGAAAAGAGACCATTCTATGAAGGGTGCATTCCCAAAGTTCTTTCTTCACTTAGCAAGTACGACTAGGTAGGGCTTTTGACAGTCTTTCAGCAGTCAGGTATTGTTTCCTATGCTGGCTCCTGCAGACCTGTGCAGTTCCCAGCAGGTGGCACCAGGTGTCAATCTCAGATACAACCAAGTTCTTCTGAGCCCATCTTTGCCACCTGCCACTTCGAATATTCCCTGTCTTAATGATGCAGGTCTCTTTTTATTCTAGTGATCCACTGGCAGACTAGGGTTCTTATCTTCCTAATCCTTTGTTACTGCCCCTACAAACTCATGCCAGAGTGCAAAACCATTTCCAGTCTAATTCCAAGACAGTTCCATTTACCAATATAAAGTTTGCATAAGGAGACTAAAATGTCACCATATTTTCTCCCTTAAAGAACCCTAATTTCTTCCTAGCTATCTCTCTTAAATCCCATAAAATATGAGGAAATTAGGCTGAATTATTCAAATCATATAGAATATTATTTCACTTTCTTAGGATGGAGAAGAGGGAAAGGGAGGAATAGTACCTAGAGACCATAAAGTTTACAGAATAACTGTGTAAAAAGTGAGTCTTATAAATGCTTTGGGCTTTCTAGAGTTCACCAATATAGAAATTCCCTCTACCTATTTGCTTTCTGTTTCCTTTAGCCCTTTTTTTCTCTCACAAATAAAACTAATTTAAGTAAAATTCAATTCTCCCTGAACACTTTTATTATAGCTTAGTCCCCAAGAGGGCTCCCTTTAATTCTTTTATTTAAGTGAATCTTAAATTATCTCCTTAGTTACCAGACTTTGGCCCTCAAACACTCAGGGCTTTTAACGATGAGAAAATGATTTTAAACAATATAAATTTTCAACATGTTTTACAGATCTCAGATGATTACTGAAATTTATTGCAGTAAATGGAAGTTTTGATTTCTGTATTCCAAAGGGCAAATTTCAGTTCCCTAAAACTAAACAATTATCTTGAATTTTAGGACAATTTACTCTGATTTTTTTAAATTTTGGTTTACAACCTAAGACCAATAGAATGAGAAACAGGAACCTCAAACAATTTGTAAAAATCCATTATGTGAGGATTCATATAATTGATCTGCTGCTGTTGGATTTATATCCCCTCCTGATAATGGATTCATTTTCAGAATTCTGTCCTGGTTTCTAGAAAGTTAAGAGGAAACAGTAGCATTATGCTGAGTATAAAAGCAGAATATACTAGCAACGGAAGAATAAGCCCACTGTTGCATTCTTGTTCATTAAATTCTAATTTTAAACAAACTATTATAATGGAAGGTCTTTATTAATATAACACTTTGCCCAAAAGATGAACAGAACATTTCATATTTATCTCCTATAGTTTCATTTGGGGTCATCATCCCATTCCCTTTTTCCCTTCGTTCCTTCCTTCCTTCTTCCCCCTTCCCTATTCCCACTTCTACCTGTTATTTCATAAGCATCAGAAGTTCCCTAGGTGAAACTTCCTTCTGTAGATGTAGGGTTACAATCACTTCTAATTTATAGTCTAATTTAGAGTGTTGCATGGGAGACGCCAAGAGGTTAAATGATTTGCCTAAAGTCCCTCATCTGGTATGTGTCAGAGGCAGTGTTGACCCCAACTCTTTCTGACTTGAAGGTCAGGCCTCAATACAGTTATACCTCAGAGAGATTGCAGGTTTGGTTCCAGAGCACTGCAATAAAGCGATTATTGCAATAAAATGAATATCATTATAAAGCAAGGCACATGAATTTTTTGGTTTCCCAGTGCATATAAAAGTTATTTTTATACTGTACTATAGTCTATTAAGTGTGCAATAGTATTATGTCTTAAAAAACCCAACAATGTACATACCTTAGTTAAAAAGACTTAATTGCTAAAAAAAAATGCTAACCATCACCTGAAGCTTCAGCAAGTTGCAATCCTTTTGCTGGTGGAGGGTCTTGCCTTGATGTTAATGATTACTGACTGATCAGCGTTGTGGTTGCTGAAGTTTGGGATGACTGTGGTAATTAAAAAAAAATAAGACAACAGTGAAATTTGCTGCATTGACTCTTCCTTTCCCTTGAACATTTAGAGGCCATTGTAGATTTATTAATTCACCCATTTTCAATATTGTTGTAACTCAGGAAATAAAGAGGCTGGAGAAAAGGTAGAGAGACCTAGAAGCTGCTTATCAGTTGGTGGAGCTCTCAGAACACACACAACATTTATCAATTAAATTTGTCATCTGACATGGGTGCAGTTCGTGGTGCTCCAAAACAATTATAATAGTGGCATCAAAGATCACTAATCACAAATCACCAAAACAGATATAATAATAATGAAAAAGTTTGAAAAATTGTGAGAGTTACCAAAATGTGACACAGAGACACTGTGAGCACATGCTATTGGAAAAATGGCCCCAATGGATTTGCTTGATGTAGAGTTGACACAAATTTTCAATCTGTCAAAAATGCAATGTCTGAGAAGTGCAATAAAGCAAAGCATCATAAAATGAGGTATGCCTGTACATTATTGCTTTCTTGTAAGTCTCCCATTGGGAGTTCCTCCCAGAACTGACATTTTAAGGAAGGATCCAATCTGGTCATCCTTCATTCCCTAAATTTTGCCTCAATGCCCCTTTGAGGGTACTTCCTCTTCTACCTCTCACTTTTCATTGTTGTTCTGACTCTTTGTGACCCCATTTGGGATTTTCTTGGCAAAAATACTGGAATACTTTGCCATTTCCTTCTCCAGCTCATTTCACAGATTAGGAAACTGAGACAGACTTAAATAACTTGCCCAGGGTCACACAGCTAGTAATCATCTGAGACTGGATTTGAACTTGGGTCTTCCTGAGTCCAGGCCCTCTACTCTATCCACTGCAATACCTGGTTGCCCCTTTTCATCTCACTTTTATGTATGGTTTTTCCATTAGTATGTAAACCCCTTGAGGGCAAGGACTGTCTGACTTTTTGCTTGCATTTGTATCTTCAGCTCTTAACATAGCACCTAAAATTTAGTAAGCCCTTCATAAATGTTTATTGACTTGACAAAGAAATTTTACTTGACTAGATGATCTCCCTTGGAAGGTAAGGGAAATGTTCCAGGAATCCATACATCACACTTATTTTTTTTAATGTTTTGTTTCAATCAATAAAAATTCATCTTTTTACCTCCCTGTCCCCAACCGAGAACAAAAGAAAAACAAAACCTACTACAAACATGTATAGTCAACCAAAACAAATTTCCACATTGGCCATGTCCAAAAAAATTTGTCTCATTCTGTACTCTGAGTCCTGTACTTCTCTATCAGCAGGTAGGTAGCATATCTCATCATTGGGCCTCTGCAATCCTGGCTGGCCAGAATAAGAGTTCCTTGTCACACTTCTTTCACCTTTCACTGATATATTCGGATAATCTCTAAACCCTCCTCACCCTGGGATGCTTTAAATAATTTACATGCTCTGATGTTGTTTTGGGTTTGAGTGTGTGTGTGTGTGTGTGTGTGTGTGTGATGTAGCCTTTCCGTTTTGTGAGGGCTATGTGTTGACTACAGAAATCTATGAAGGATTTAACCCATTGGGTTTATGGAGATTCTGGTGTGAAAGGAGGAAGTTTTCATTGCATCCTATTCTCTTATACCCATGGCAAGTTGACTGTTGTCAGGGTTCATTAACAAGTGCTCTAATTTTAAGGGGGTTAATCCTTCAAGTATATACTTAAACTTAAGTAGACCTGCAGGGAATGTGACTGAAGACAAAGTGGAGCAGAACTGAAGGGATTGCCAGTCAAGCTACAGTGCCTAGTTAATCCAGAAGCTGTGCAGTGAATGGCTCCCCCACAGTGGAACAGTTGGGTACAATCTCACTTGAAAAGGATCACATTTATTTCCTTTTCATAAATGCCTGGTCTGTATGTGGTAACCAGTGAAAGAACACTGGGTTTATGATCAGGAGACCTGGACTTATCATAGATTTGCAGTTGGAAGGGATTTTAATAGGTCATTTAGTCCAAGTCTTTCTACAGGTGAGAATACTGAAGCCCAGAAAGATGAAGTGGCGGACTCAGTGATGTATAGCTATTACTCATCTGATTTGGCCATATTACCTCTCCTTTTGCATAGTTCTTTGTTGTAATTTTTGAACAGATACATACTAGTTGTGTGACCCTGGACAAGTCACTTAACCCTGTTTGCCTCAGTTCCTCATCTGTTAAATGAGCTGGAAAAAGAAATGGCAAACCACTCTGTATATTTACCAAGAAAGACACAACTGAAAAAGGACTGAACAATTACAATAGTTTTTAAACAAGGAAATTTTACTTGATCAGGTGACCTTCTTGGAATGTCTGAGAAATATTCAGATCCTGCTTTGGCTGCCAACTATACTTTCCTCATCTGTAAAATGAGGGATTTGAATTAGATCGGCTTCTAAATTATTTTCTAGTTCATAATCTGTGGTTCTAATGAACGCAAACTGGTTTATCTTCCTTGTAGAGATGCTTAATACTTAATTTGTATGTTGCACAGATGCATAAGATGAACTGGTCTGGAAAGGAATAGATTGAATCAGGATAGGCCAGAGGTGATTAGGGGATGAGGGAGGGAAGGGATGGTTATATTATAAAGAAACTGAAATTTTCAACCCAGATGCGGAGGGAACAAATACTAAGGTTACTTAATGCTGCAGAAATAAATATCAGCTTAAATTACATGCCAAAATTAAATTACATGCAGAATACATTAAAAAATAAACTTATTTGTGACTTAGAAGCCTAAGTACAGAATCTTTTTATTCATCAATTTTTAAACAGGAATCATTTGACTTTTCTACTCAGGAAGGAACCGTTGTTGATCCATTTAGGCTAAACACTTCCTTGCATTATGTGGAAACTTAAAAGTAAATAAAATCAAAATTGCAACTATTTGTAATGTATTAATATATAGGTGTGCTTCCCTTAATTCAATAGCTGCATTACTAAAAAGTGATTTGCATGTAGTTTCTTATTTCCTAAATAAAATTATTTCTCCCTTGGACCTTCCTATCACAATCTCTGCAATGTTTTATCTTGTGATTATCTTAACTGAAAGTAATCAAAGGCATTAGGTTTAAGGGTTTTGCTTTTTTTTTCCTCTTCATTGTACTTTCAGGTAATGATGATCAGTAAAAACAATCAAACAAACAAACAGTAGGATGGGGGGGGTAGATCACATCAGATCCTGGCAGGGTTGTGCTGCTAGATGTTTAACAACTGGCTCTTTGAAAAGCATGAAACACTTTTTAAGCTTCATCTGCATTTTTAACATTTTGTCTTTCACTTTCTTAAGTCTGGAACACCATAACAATAAATTAGGCTCTGATTTATATTTTGCTGATTTCTAAGGTATAAATGCCCATATTGAAAACTTAACAATCAGCTCTAGCACCCTGCTGGATCCTGGTGCTGGATTTGTAGCTAAGATCAAGTTCAAAACTCACTTTAGACACTAGTTGTGTGACCCTGAGCAAATCATTGAACCTTCCTGAGACTTTGATCAATGCTCTCTCTATAAAATGAGAAGATTGTACTTGATGGACTTTAAGGTCTCTTCCAGCTCTAAATCTGTAATCCTTAATGTTTTTTTTCTAATGTAATTTTTTTTTTTTGTAATGCAACTAGTCCCTCTTTGTGGCTCACACCAACATTTTCAGACCTCTTAGATAAATATTTATTTTTGAGCCTAAATTTACTATGATGCTATAATAAGATCAACGTAAGGGGTGTATATAGCCAGATAGGTGGTGCGATGAATAGAGTGCTGGGCCTAGAATCAGGAAGATCTGAGTTCAAATTGACCTCAGACACTTACTAGCTGTGTGACCCTGGACAAGTCACTTAATCTGGTTTGCCTCAGTTTCCTCGTCTGTAAAATGTGCTGGAGAAGGAAATGGCAAAACACTTCAGTATCTCTAACAAGAAAACCCCAAATGGGGTTACAAAGAGTCGGTGTGATGGAAAAGACTGAAGGACAAAAAGTGGTGTATGCACATACACATTTATTCAATTTCACCTGCTATCTAGTTTATATTTGTATGTATTTAAATTCACTTGGTGTCTAGTTACTTTGACATTTAATTCATATAAAGTCATTTGTTTAAACAAAGTAATGCAATTTATAGCTATTTAACATTAAATGCTTAAAAATACAGAATTTCCATAGTACTTTTACTTTTTAAAACTGAGGGCCAAGATAATACTTTTAAATCCTGCCTGTGGCCACCAGATGTCACTGTTATGGAGAGCATTTCTTTTAAAGCTGGGAGGTCCATGTGTGGGTTTCATAAGGGCCGTGAAGTTGAATAGGGGAAAATTATATCTCAGTTCAATATGACTGCTTTCCTTTGTAGTATTATAGATTTTATTTTATGCATTTTAAGACATTATTCTGAGAAGTGGTTGATAGACTTCACCAGATTGCCAAGGGTATCCATGATTTAAAAAAAAAAAGGCTAAGAACCCTAGCTTTAGAGTGATCTTAAGGAAACTTCTCTCATTTCTTCTGTAAGTACTTACTCAAGAACATAGTACTGTGCTACAACTTAAAGGCCTAGCTTTATCTCTAGGTAAAATGGTTGTAAATACTACTTCCCCCCAAAATTAACGTCTTTATTAAATCAGTCAAGAAATGTCTGTTCGCTGTAGAAAAATTAACATTGAGAGTTTTGAAGAGACAATAATGTCACATTTATCTAGATTTTTACAGTTTACAAAATAGTTTTCTCATAACAATGTTGTGACTTAAAATTTGGAGTTCTAAATTCTCTCTTCTCCCTCCTTAAGAAGGCAAGTAATTTGATATTGATTATTGTATGTCATATTCCTATTTATTCCTATTTTACAGAAGGCAAAACTGAGGTTTTTGAGAGCCTCATGGTCAAAAGTAAGAAAACTTCAACTTGAGCCCCGGTTTCTAATTTAAGATCCTTCAGCACTCTTTCCACCACACAATGTTGTCCCTGAATAACCTCCAGAGGAGACCTTTTCATAATCATTCTAATCAGAATAGTGATTTCTGACTTTTCCAGAGTTGTGACTCTTAATACTATGTGTTTGATTTCCCAGCTCTTCTTATGTCTTTCTTCCTGTAAGGAGACTAGATGGATACTAAGTGCCGTATGACATGTATATTTTTCCAGTAAACATAAAATAAAATCAACTTTGTCTTGAAAACTCCATGCCATAGTATGAGATACTTACACTATAGAAATTATAAAAACTCAACAATTTTTTTAAAAATTTGTTTATTTTACTCTGAATTTAAGAAATAAAGCAAGCATTTTCATAACGTAGTAGAATAGGACAAAAAAGATTGTACATGAAACTACAAAACTGTTATGTACTACTTGCTATTCCTTTTAAATATATAATAAAATTATCATGTAACTTTCTTTTGTTTTCTCTTTTTTTCTCCTTGTTTCTCTGCCCTGCCAGAGGTGGCTACCATTAGACACAGATATGTGTGTGTGTGTGTGTGTGTGTGTGTGTGTGTGTACACCATTCTATACATCTATTTATCCGTTCTTTCTCTGGATGCAGATAGCGTCTTCCTTCATATGTCCTTTATAGTTCATTTCAATTGCTTTATTTTGGTTCTTTAACCCAATAACCTAATATTTTTAAGGCTTGCACAAAATTTCAGCTTTTGGTATTGAGTCATTTCAGTTGTGTCCAACTCTCTGTGACCCCATTTGAAGTTTTCTTGGCAAAGATCCTAGAGTGGTTTGCCATTTCATTTTCCAGCTCATTACACAGATGAGGAAACTGAGGCAAATAGGGTTAAATGATTTGCCCAGGGTCACATACCTACATCTGTGTAATAGACATTCACTCAAAGACTAAATGCACATCCACTGCATTCAGAGTAAAACAAAATCACCTATGTCACTTCCTCTGACTACTTAATTTTCATTCCCACACACTCGTTCACTTTATGTATTAGATCAGTAATCTCTTAGGTCAGGGGATCCCTTTCTTTGAGAAAGATCTCAATTTCTCTATGCCTTCCCATCCCATGTGATAATTATCTGTGTATTCCTAAGTCCTCTGCAGAGCATCTGCCCAACATCCTGAAGGCCTTCGTTTGATTCTTTTATTATATCAGGCATGCCAGTGTTGCACTCAGATCTTCTGTCTGTCGTGGATGGTCTGTTTACCTTCTTTTTATACATGTTTTTGATATAGAGGGGGAAGTTAGGTAGCACAGTGGATAGAACACTAGACCTGGAGTCAGGAGGACCTGAGTTCAAATCCAGCCCCAGATGCTTGGCACTTACTAGCTGTGTGACCCTGGACAAGTCATTTAACTCTGTCTCAGTTTCTTTATCTGTGAAATGAGCTAGAGAAGGAAATGGCAAACCACTCCAGTATCTTTGCTAAGAAAACCCCAAATGGGGTCATGAAGAGTCAGGCACAACTGAAATAACTGAACAACAACAAATTGATATGAAGAGATGTCATGAGGTTTCAGATAGTCACTAAATATTTATTAAGTGGCTACTATATGCCAAGTACTGCGGATACAATGGAAGGTAAAAGATATTTCCTCATCTCTTGAAAAACACAGTCTAACAGAGGAGAAAACATGCAAACAACTATGTTCAAACAAGCCATATTCAGGATAAATAAGAAATGATCAACAGAGGGGAAGCACTAGAATTGAAGGGGGTAAGGGAAGGCTTTCTGGGATAATGTGTTGGACTTGGAGTCAGAAAGACCAGATAAAGATGTAGACAACTTATATGAGTACACAGAGGTGAGAAATTGTAGGATGTGATAAGGGAATAGCTAATTGTCTAGTTCAGCTAGAATAGAGAGTATATGGAGGAAAACAATATTGGAGATGAGATTGGAATGAAATGGTGAGAAGCCTTAAATGCTCTGCTAAAGATTGTTTTAACTAAGGGCAATCAGGAGCCACTGAGGTTTTAAAAGCAGATGATAACATGGGATTATTTTTGTAGTTGTGTGAATGATGGATGGACTGGAGAGACTGGGTAGTGAGACTAGTAAGGAAACTCTTCTGAGAGTGCTGATGATAAGGATGTGAACCAGGGTGATGACAATAAATGTGGTAGAGAGGTGGAAGAATTTAATAGGACTTGATTAGTGGGGGAGGGGGGGAGAGAGAGAAAGTTGGTAGTTCTAAAAATAGAAATAGGAAAGTTTGAAGAAGTAGCAGATTTAAGGGTGAGATTATGGGCTCAACTTTGTACATGTTGAGTTAGAGGTGACAATAATACCTCTGAGTGGAGATATCCAGTAAACAATTGGAGATTTGGAGCTAGAGCTCAAAGGAGAGATTGGGATAGGAGTCACTTTCAGGAGAGTGATAACTGAATCTGTAAGTAATGGTTCTTATGTAATGTTTTATTTAAAGACCAACTCAAAAGAGTTGAGCCATGTCCCAGGGCCTCATTTTCACCATTGTTGAAACCCAGATTGAGTCAAAGAATAGCAAAGTATCACCTTATGTTATTGTTGTTCATTTGTATCCAACTCTTTGTGATTTTATTTGGGATTTTCTTGGCAAAGATATTGGAACAATTTACCATTTCCTTCTCCAGCTCATTTTATAGATAAGGAAACTGAGGCAAACAGGGTTAAGTGACTTACCAAGGTCATAGAGTTAGTAAGTGTCTGAGGCTGGATTTGAATTCTGGAAGATGAGTCTTCCTGACTTCAGGCTCAGCACCATATCCACTGCACCAGCTAGCGGCCCATCACTTTCATATATTCCAACAATTAGATATCTAGCGATGGTTAAATAATATGGTTCTGATAGTCACACATGTGGCTAACAGAACTGATTACACATCATGAATCAAATTACAGCCATTGATCTGATCTTTTAAGAACACCATCTGTAGCCTCTCTCCACCACACCCCCAAGGTAATGATATGGGCAATGAGACCCCCCTTGTTTGTTCTGATTTATGTTTGCCCTAGTAATTATTCTATAGCTGTCCTATAACATACATGGAGCTTACTCAGATGACCCTATAAAAAGCCATAACTAAGAAAAGAAAGTTTGGGTCATCAGCTTCAGCTTCTGTCTCAGGTGATATTTCCCTGTTGATGGGAATTCCTTGCATACCTCATGATTGAGAAAGTCTGGGGAACAGGGTGATTGTGTGACTGGCAGTTTGAATCCCCGTCTATCTTTACTATTGCAATTTTTTTTTCAACAAAGAAAGAAAGAACCTGATCAACTCACCTGAGATAGGAGAGAGGGTGAAATCACCAAGCAAGAGAGGATAAAGAGATAATATGAGAAGAAGACAGGAGAGGGGAGAGGAGGGAAGAGAAAGGAAAAGGAAAAGGGAAAGAGAAGGGAAGGCATGGTCTTGGGAGACATCTACCCTTTAGTGTTGGGAGGCAGCAGAATAATAGGCTGGACTGACCTTCCCCCTCCCCAGAAAGTCTTGTTACAACAAGCATTCATTCTAGGAGTGCAGATGCTATTAGTGGCCTTACTTGTTTATGTCCTGGGCCAAATTTTTACCCTTTGGCAAATCTCCTTAGTTAAGGCTCTATTCCTAAATTGGCAACAGGGTTTTTCAGTAGCTCCTGAAGCCCCTCTTATCTTTCCAGTCTTCCCACACTTTTCTCCCCTACACTTACTCTTTGACACGTATTCTTTGATCCAGTGACACTGGCCTCTACACTGTTCCATGAACAAGACATTCCATCTCCTGGCTTTGGGCATTCTCTCTGGCTGGCCTTCATGCCTGGAATGCTCTCTTTCCCTGGCTTCCTTTTAGTCCCAAGTAAAACCACATCTTCTCCTGGAATCTGTCCCCAACCCCTTTTAATGCCAGTGTCTTCCCTCTGTGAATTATTTTCTATTTATCCTGTATATAGCTTGCTTTGTATATATTTGTTTGCATGTTGTCTCCCCCATTAGATTGTAAGCTCCTTGAGGGCAGGGACTGTCTTTTGCTTTTTTTTTTTTTTTGTATTCACAGTTCTTAGAACAGTGCCTGGCACATACTAGGCACTTAATAAATGTTTACGATTGATTGATTTACCAAATTATAAAGGAGTTGTGACCTGTTTCTTTGTATCACTGCATATTTTCTAGGCCTTTCCCTTCATCTCATTACCCTCAAAGTTCAAGAGCTTCTTTCAAATGCCAACCACTTTAATTTCTGGGGCTTCCTATAGAAGGCTTTACCTAGCCTCTTATAAATTGTTCAAAAGCAGTGCCTTTTTTTTTTAAACCAGAAATCTCTGCTGCCCCACAGTTTTTACTTTTAAAAAAAAGTTTTAAATTTAAAAAAAATTTATTTTTATTTATTTTTATTATTTTTAAGAGAGTTTTTACTTTTAAAATACATATCTGAACATATATTGAGCACATCTAAATATCTACAGAGTAACCAGTGGTATCTGTTTTAGAACCATTTGCTGTGCAAATACTTCATAAAATTCATATGAAAGAATATAGCTAAATAAATAGGAAATTAATTATAAGTTATATTTATGTATAGATCATGCATACCAAGAGAGGACTTTGCAGTTTGTTTGTAACTGTGATTTATACATCTTCGATGAGCTTCTCAAGTGTCTTCTGGGCTACCATTCAGCTCATAGTGACTATCTTAAAATAAGAAATGCTTGTTGAGGCAAGGTTTTTTTTTTTTTTTTCTTGAGATAGTATCACACCTATTGCTTTGCCACCATTTCATCTTCTTTCCATGTTTTATGGATGAATCAACTTCAGTTATGATAATCTGAGACAGTGCCTGGCACTAGTTAGCCAGGGGAAGGTCAACTATTTTTGATCACTTACGATCCTGATCCTTTCTGTCCCCTCTCCTCCCCCTAGATGCTCCTCAATTAATGTCTTAAAATAGCAGGTCATTCTCAGCTGCCAGACTGGAGTCTGCCCAGGGGAGAGGAAAACATCAACTGCTCGAGTATAGGAGAAAAGTGACCAAAGACAAGAAAAGATTGTGACTGTCTACAAGAAAATAGCTACTTTTTAAAATTTCTACTTTTCTACAAGAAAAGTACATTGTGCTTCCTTGGAGAGGAAAAAAAGGATCTCTTTCTTCTACATAGGTGCATTGCTCCTGTCTTATTGAGCATCAGGGTTTTGTAAAGGATTTAATTTTTTTTTTTTGGAAAACCAAAACCAGTAGCTTAGCGATGAAACGGAACATTGCGGTCTTCTTTGGAGCCCTTTTTGGTGCCCTAGGAGTTCTGCTCTTTTTGGTGGCTTTCGGGTCAGATTATTGGCTGCTTGTGACTGAAGTTGGGAAATGTTCAGGTGAACATAATGTGCGTTTTGTTTTCTTCTTCAGAATAATGATTTATTTTGTAGTCTCTAGTATATGTTTTTCCCTCCTCTTGTGGGTGTGGGTGAGAATAGTGGGTCTAATGCTTGAATTCCTACGTTCAAGAGATGTGATAATGTTAAATACAAGTTTATCAGTCAGCATTAGAAATATTTTTATTTCTTTTTTAAATGACTGACTGTGACTAGGTTGGTTGCTCTCTATCTAATAATATGTTTTTTGTGTTTTGGGCAGGTAGAGAATGTCACTTTCCACCATGAAGGTTTCTTTTGGAGATGTTGGTTTAGTGGCATTGCTGAGGAAAACACAGCCAACATTTGGAAATTCTGGTACAGTAAGTGAGATTTAACTTCATTTTTGTTGTTATTAAAAAGATGAACAACTTTAATGTGTAGCAACATAAACATTTCACTGAGTTATTATAGCATCTGAAGTAATTGCCTTTCCAATACTTTGGGGGGATAGTTTTTTTGGCCAATACAGTTGTATTGTCTGGAAAATAATTTTTTAGGGTGTGTGTGTGTGTGTGTGTGTGTGCGCGTGTGCGAGTGCATGTGCACGTGCATGTGTTTGTGTGTGTGTGTAAAAGGTGACTGGTAGTAGTTAACATGACACTTAATACCTGATAGTCACCATCCAACGAGGGGCAATTTAACTTTCTTCTCCCTACCACCATTCCCAAGTATCTGTTATTAACATTATCTTGAAAATTAAACTTCTTCCAGCTATAGCCTTTTAAAACCTTGTAACTTTGGAAATTCTAGAAGGGATGATTTATCTTTTTATATCCAAATCTCTGAAATTTTTATTTAAGTATATATACTAGAACCTTGTAAGCAATAGTAGTAGAGACATGAAAATTTGTTCGAACTATGTTGCATGATATATAAACAGATAAATTTCCTTTTATGTAAACATAGTTTTGAAATGTACATGAGATATTTCTATGGCCCTACTAAGGCAGACTACCATGATCCATTTTTCCCCCCAGATGCATATCATATGATTTATGTAAGCTCAGATATTGATTTGTTTAAAAAAAACAATAACTTGCATTATGGCTAGTTGGCATCAAGGTAAAAATAGTCACTTAAAGAATGTTCATTTTTCCTGATAATGATTGAGAACTTCTCTTGCTGTGTCTGTAATTATAAACTTTGTGAGATGCAGCAAGGGAAGTTATTTCTATACCAGGCAAAATTGTGGAATCTATAATTAAGGGTAGAATCACTGAACACTTTAGCAACCTAATTTATTGGGGAAAAGGTAAGATGGTTTCCATAAGAATAAAGTTTTTTTTTTTGCCCAGGGTCGCTCGGCTAGTAAGTGCTATGTGTCTGAGGCCGGATTTGAACTCAGGTCCTCCTGAATACAGGGCCTGTGCTCTATCCACCGTGCCACCTAACTGCCCCAGAATAAAGTTGATTTTAATTGAGTTTTGTGCTTATTCTTTTTTTAGTCCTGTCCGACTCTTCGTGACCCCATTTGGGGTTTTCTTGGCTGAGATACTAGAGTGGTTTGCTATTTTTTTCTCCAGCTCATTTTACAGATGAGGAAACTGAGGCAAAGAGAGTTAAGCGACTTGTCTAGGGTCACACAGTTAGTAAGTGTCTGAGGCCAGATTTGAACTCTGGAAGAGGAATTTTCCTGATTCAAGACACTGTGCTCTATCTGCCCCTTAACTGCTCATTAACTGCCCCTTAAGAGACTTCCTTGAGGGTAATATGGATAAAGGTGAATCATTTAGCGTGATACATTTGGATTGTCAAAAGACCTTTGACATAGTTGAGTAGAATTTAGGGAGAGCTATGCTGTCTTGTACTTAGAGACAAAAATCAAATTATATTTTATATCAATAATATGGGGAGTGACATATAGACAATAGCATTTCCCTCAGTAGTGAATGTTGGTGCCAAATGAATTTTTAGAGGGAATATGAAACGAAATCTCTAGGTTTTCAGATCATAACTTCTTTGTAAATTATCTCTCTCAGTAAACAAATAATAAACACTGAATGGGAGCTAATTTTCTTTTCAACATCATCTTTTCTCTATAAATGGAGTCAAAAAAAGGCATATAAAGGGCAGATTCTGGTTAGCTGATATCTGGATAGTCAAGGTTTTATTCTAGTGTTGATGGTAATAAAAAGATCTGTCTCCATTTTGAAGACTGTGTTCAGTGGAACAATTCCCTAGCTGATTGAAATTGTAATTGATATAGCATTTATTGAAATAGTAATTCATCTAGCATGCCCGATGTATGCCAGGCTCTGTGCTAAGCTCTGAGAATATGAAGAAAGAAGGGAAAAAACATGCAAACAGCTATATACAAACAAGATATATACAGGATAAATTGGGGATCATCTCAGAGAGAAAGTGTAAGATGAAAGAAGATTGGAAAGGTTTCTTGAAGAAGATGAGATTTTAGTTGAGACTGGGAGGAAGCCAGAGAAGCTGAGATAAGGAGGGGCTTCATTCTAGTCATGACTGACAGGACAAATTCTCAGAGTCAAGAGATGGAGTGTTGTATGGGAGGAACAACAAGTAAGCCAGTGTCACTGGAAGGGAGTAAGATGAAAGAAGACTGGAGAGGTAGGAAGGGGCCGGATTATGAAGGGCTTTGAAAACCAAACAGAGGATTTTACATTTGGTGCTGGAAGTAATAGGGAGAATTTTAGATTCCATGAGTTTGCCTTCAATAAACTGCAATTTATTGAATGGGGGGGAGGGAGGGATGAAATGACCTGCTCAGACCTGCATTTTATAAAATCAATTTAACAGCTTAGTGGAGGATAGATTGGGGTGGGGAGAGACTTGAGGCAGGGAAACCAACCAGCAGGATATTGTGCACTATTTGCAGGCATGAAGTGGTGAGGGCCAGCTCTAGGGTGATGGCAGTGTCAGAAAAGACAAGTATAGGAGAACGTTATGAAGATGAAATCAAAGGCCCTGACAACTTACTGGTCTTGGGGTGGTGGAGGAGAGAAAGAGTGAAGATTGAGGATGAAACCTAGGTTGTCACTCTTGTTAACTAGGATGGTAGTGCCCTTGATGGTAATAGGAAAGTTAGAAAGAAGTGGCACAGCGGATGGAACACTGGTTCCTGAGATAGGAGGACCTGAGTTCAAATTCGGCCTCAGATACTTACTAGCTGTGTGACTCAGGCAAGTCACTTAACCCTTACCACTTAACCCAAACCACTTAACCCACTTAACCCAGTTGCCTCCCCTCAAAAAAGCAAAAAAAAAATGAGGGTTTGAGGGAAAAGATTCAATTTTGGACATATTGAATTTAAGATGTCTATAGGAGCAGATAATGTTGAGCAAACAATAATGAAATCTAGGTGAAACATTCTTCCAAACAATTTTCCTGCCCCCTCCAAATAATAGTAGCTCTGTGTGTGTGTGTGTGTGTGTGGGATTTAATTCTCTACTTTACTTTGTGTGGTCACAACTTATGTCCCCTCAAAGCCACTCTTTATTATAAACAAGAACATTTCATCTTCTCAATAATAACGACTTTTCTCAATTTTGATTCATTTCTAGCAAATCAATCACCATCTAAGAACTGTACACATGCTTACCTCTCCCCATATCCCTTCCTGAGAGATGAGCACAATTCGACCTCCTATGACTCTGCAGTCAGTAAGTACTTCACTTTCCTGGAATGCTCAATTTAAAGAATAATTCCCAGTACTAATGTTAGATCAAAGAGATTGTGGTTCATTTTTTAAAAAATCATTTAATAGCCTGAAGTTAGGCATTTTCTCTCCCTATAAATAGATCACAAACTTAGAGATATACCTATGAAATGATATTTAACAGATTCTTGGGTCTTCTAGTAACTGCTGTGATAGAATTTCAGGATATGGAGTCAGAAGACCTTGGCTCAGATCCTAGTTCTGCAGCTTACTAGCCGAGTCACTTTGGACAAAATACTTTATCTTGATGAACCTCAGTTTCCTCATCTGTAAAATGGGAAGGGTTGGACTAAGGGATCTCTGAGGTCTCCTCCAGCTCGAAATCTAATAGTATTTTTTTGCTATTTTGTATTATCAAAATTCTTTTAAAATGTTTTGACAATAGGAAAAATGACTTCTCTTAAAAAAGAAATAAATTTTTAAGAATACCCTAAAACTCATCCCCAAATTAAGACAGCTCTTTTAATAAAAATGTCAATTTTTTGAATTTATTTTACAATTGCTTATTTGGCTACTCATAAAAATGATGTTTTTTTCTGTCTTATCTCTAAAAGATTGGTGCAAGCAGCATAACTTATCCAAGTTGATTCTCAGAATAATTAACTAGAAGATATACTTATGTAGCTTTCTTTGTGGCTACATAATCTCATTGAGTGAGTTTCAGAGAAAGTATAGAAACTTCCTAGGTCTCTTATACTGTCAGTCTGATTCAACCAATGCATAAATCAAGGCTGGTCAGCTTGACCAAGGGTAGGAGCCAGAATTCACCAATGTCATCAGTGAAGGCCACAATATTTTTATTTTCAAAATTTTAATGCCTAATTCATTTTTATACTGAGCAGACTTGACAAATGTTTATATTATCCATCCATTTATTCATTTGTATGTAAAATCGATTTTGTCTCCACACTATGCTATCATTTTTCTTTCAAAGGACATAGTACTTCACTTAATGGTACCATAAATACAATACTTAATGTCAATTCTTTGTTTTTTCCTCATGCTTGCTTCAAATACGGCACACAAAGTTCTGTAAAATCATAAGCCATCTGCCCTTGGCATAAATTAATGTCTGGATAGGCCAAAGTGTCAAAAGTTACTCATATAAGCAGGCTTTGGAGCCTGAATCACTTGGGTAATTGTGTAGGGGTCTGACCAGAAAATATGACACTTAGAAGGTACCCTACTCCAAGGCCACTATATTAAGAAGTCACATCATCTAAGTCAATGTGGAAGGATTTGTTAAAGTCCCACTTATTTGCCATGCACATTAGGCTTAATACAAAGATGATTGGACAGATGCCTCTTCTTGTCTCAGTATAAAACTAATACTTTCCATCCCGGAGCATCTAATATACCACCAGAAAGTAGCTTCAGGCTACTTTATGTGTGGCACATCTTACAAGGTTCCTTTATAAGGATTTCCAATCCCAGTCAACTCCATGCTTGCAGTCTAGTTCAGGGAGAACAACAGGGTTGTATCTAGGGAACAGGAATTATAAGGTTAATTCAATCACCAGCAAAGTAGGGATTCATGGAGCTGGCAAGTACCCTGTCATGGAAACCAGAGGACATTTTTTTTTTTTAAATTTGGACTCTCATCTTTCCTTTTTCTCTTTTCAATATTATTATTTTTACTCTTGAACAAAGAGGCATCTCTGTCCTGATCCATGCTTGCCAGAATAGTATTTGTTGTTTAGTCATTTCCAATTCTTTGTTGGAACCCCATTTGGGGCAAAGATACTGGAGTGGTTGGCTATTCCCTTTTCCAGCTCATTTTACAGATGAGAAAACTGAGGCAAACAGGGTTTAGTGATTTACCCAGGGTCATGCAGCTAGTAAGGGTCTGAGGCCAGATTTGAGTCCACAAGATGAGTCTTCTGACTCCAGGCCTGGCACCCTATCCATTTCACCACCTGGATGAATAGTATATCTATATATAAATTAGTTGATGGGAGAGTGGAGGCCTGGGAGCACAAGGCAGTGGATTTAGAGATGGAAGGGACCGTGAGGTCATCTAGTCCAGATCCCTCATTATAAAATACAAAGTATAAACTTGAGGAAACTGAGGCACAGGGAGCTTAAGTGACTTATGCCCCAGGCCATACAATCAGTCATCAATCATTTATCAAGTGTTATCAGGATTTCTGGCTCTAAATTATTCATGTTCCTCTTCCTCTAACTATAGCCTCATCAATCAACCCTAGTCCCTGCCCTGCCCTGCCCCATTTTTACCTTATTTGTCTTTGTTGCATTTTCTGGTGAGGCTTCTATGGCCAAGTGAAAAGCAGGGAAAATGCACCAGCCAAAGAACTTGCTTAATCACTCAGTTAGCATTTGTTGAGTGTCTCCTATGTCCAGCCATGGTATCTATTACTTCTATATCCAGGAATGGGGCTAGTCCACAAGTTCAGAGAGGATCTACTAGCCAACTATGAGTCAGAATGGTGAAGGTGGTGGTAACTGTCTAGGTAAATGATCAGAAAACAGTACTGACATTAGTTCAGGAAACTGGATTACCAAGATAATCACCTTAAATTATTCAGAGTTATGGAGAACACAAGGAAGTACAATTTTATTTTGGAAATCCCAAAAGCCGTAGCTGGTTCTCTCCTTATCTCAGTACATTTTGACAAAAAAAAAATAAAGAATACATTCTTGTAACAAAATCTTTTCTTTTACTTTCTCTGCTCTCAAACAATTTCACTACTCAATAATTTTTCTCTAAGTTGAATGTGGTTTAGCTTTGCTAGAAAAGACAAAGGGTAAAATTAAAGGAAGAATTAGCTGTTTAACTCTAGGTGAGGTGGAAGGGTAGAGACCATTCAGCTAGGCCATGCAGTGGATAGAGTGCCAGATGTGGAGTCAGAAGAACCTGAGTTCAAATACGGCTTCAGATACTTATTAGCTATGTGACCCTGGGCAAGTCACTTAACCCTGTATGCCTCAGTTTCCTCAACTGTAAAATGAGCTAGAGAAGGAAATAGCAAATCACTCCAGTATCTGTGCCAAGAAAACCCCAAATGGGTTTACAAAGAGTTAGACACGACTGAAATGACTCATCAGCAATTTTATCCCCACTCAACTAATCCTTAGCTTCCTCTCATCAAGTCTAATTCTTTCCTGCCTTCTCTAGTTTAGGTATTCAAGTTGTTGATCCCAGTACACACTGGATAGGAAATACTAGGAGTGATCCAGTGCTGCAGAAGCTTCCTAGTCCTATTTTCCTTCTAACCAAAGGTATTTAATCTGAAAACCTGAAATTTAAAAGGAAGTTACAACTGTAGACTGGAGAATTATTTTCACCTTCTCTTTTTGTTTAGTTTGATCTTTTTGTTTAGTTTTTCATTCATTTCTGACTCTTCATGACTCCATTTGGGGTTTTCTTAGTAAACATATCAGAATGGTTTGCCATTTCCTTCTCCAGTTCATCTTATACGTGAGGAAAGTGAGACAAACAGGATTAAGTGACTTTCCCAGGATCACACAACTGGTAAGTATCTGAGGCTGGATTTGAACTCAGGTCTTCCTGAGTCCAGGCTTCGTACTCTATCCACTGTGCCACCTAGCTACCTGATTAAATCATAGGAACAGACTAAAAGGAGAAAAATAGGAACAGACTAAAAGGAGGAAGAAGGTGATATATAAGTTTGGGAGCTCTGGTTATCTGCCTCATAACAGAATTCTGTTTTTTTTTTTTCTTTTCCCATCACTGTGGCCTTGGTATACATAAGCTATATATACATGCCCTTCAAATATATAGAGGATGATTCCCCACCCTACTGGGAGAGCACATGAAATTTCCTTACATAAGCTAATTAGAGCCTACTTCCATGAACGTGGATATGGTGTGAACTCTCTCACTAATGAAAGGAAGAATGGGGAAGAATAGGACAAATGCTTTCCTATTATTAAAAAAAAAAGACACCACTCGTTTGCCAGTCTTCCTTTTATAAGCAAACTCTAAAATAATGAAGGGTTGCAGCCCCAGAGAGTTGGCTATGCATGCTATTATTATTTTTATTATGATTATTAATATTATAATTAATAATTTGTTGAGGTCCACGTACAGGAGAGGTATTGTGTAGAGTTTACAGTAAGAATAGAAAGTCTCAATATTGGGGGAAAAAAAGTCTTTACCTAAAAGGAATAGTGGAGAGCATGAAAAACAAGGTAACATAATCCATGCATAATAATTATAGTGTAGATGGATAGTAAATACATGTCAGAAGAAATTGCACTGCAATTATACTTAGAATTATTATGTAGCTCCACGTATAATTACTATGTCATTTTTTGGATCTAATGACAAAACTATATTCCACATTTTTTATAATCAGACCCATCTCTGGCACACACGTAAGTAACTCCTTCATCACTTACAGCAACTTCATCAAATCCATATTCAAAACTCTCAGGAATGCTGGGAAGGGTGAAGAATATTTTGTTGTGACAACAGAACTCTACCTGAGAAATAATTGCATAGGCTGTCTTGATTCTTTTTGTCACTGCACACCCAGACATCTGACCTTATGTTTTGGTCGTGTGTGATTTGTTTTTCACTTTATCTATGAAGACCATATACATGCCATTTCAAAACTGTACTGTCTAATTGGAATTAAATATTGTTCTGTGACTCTTGTTACTCTTAAAGAATGTTACAATGTGAATAATCTTGCCCTGTATTACTTAACTACACAATCACTTTGTGAGTTTTATGTTCTCTTTGGAGAACATTCTGTATGGGCTGACTTATCATTGGCAAAGCAAAAGGGATTATTTGCAAAAATGAGAGTACATAAGCGTGGCAAATTATTTGCAGAATGCCAGTGTCCTCCCTAGTCTGTGCAAATAATATGCTTCAGTTCGCTAGTATTGAAACAGGCTAAAAATAACAGTATCCTACTCTATTCTGAAACAATTATTTTGGAATGAATCATAGCATTTTAGAGCTGGAAGGTATTTTAGAGATCTGGTCCAATTTCCTCATTTTACAGAGGAGGAGACTGAGGCACAGAAAAGTTAAGTACTACATCCACTGTAACAGCTAATTAGTGGCAAAGCTACTAGAAACCAGGTCCTCTTTTTTTTTTCCTTTTTTTTCTGTGTCAAATTTTCTTTCCCTCTCTCCCTTCCTCCCTCTCTCGCTCTGTCTCTCTGTCTCTCTCTCTGTCTGTCTCTCTCTGTCTCTCTCTCTGTCTCCCTCCTTCTCTCTCTCTTTCTATCTGTCTCTCTGTCTCTGTCTCTCTCTTTCTCTCTTTCCCTTTCTGTCTTCCCTCCCCCCTCATCTTTGTCTGTCTTTCTCCACGCATCTATACCTAACAATATTTATATGTTGTTATATTAGAATATAAGCTTCTTGAGGGCAGAGACTATTTAGTAAGCATTAATAAATGCTTGTTAACTGATTGTAAATACAAGATGGGAATGACATGACTCCACATGGTATAAAGGGAAAGAGTATTAGATTTCATGCCAGAAGACATGGTTTTAGTACATAGTTGTGCTCTCTGACTACAAGTAAGTTATTTAACAGCTTTTCAGTTAGTTGGCAAAGTAGATAGAGTGCTGGGCCTGGAGTCAGGGAGACTTGAGTTGAAATTCAGCCTCAGACACTTAATAGCTTGGACAAATAATTTTTTTCCCACATACACTCTTAATTTTTAATCTGCATTATTAACTCTTTCTTCAGTCTGGAGATTTGACAAAACAATTAAGCAAGCCCTGATTTGTAGAAATTGCTGAGTTCTGAGGTATAAATGTTTTGGACAAATCATTTAACCTTTATTTGCCTCAGTTTCCTCAGCTATAAAATGGGGATAATAATAATAATACCTATCTCCCAGGGTTGTTGTAAGGATTAAAAGGGAGGTATTTGTAAAGAGCTTGGCAAAGTACCTGGCATGTAGTAGGTGCTATATAAATGCTAACTATATTATCATTGTTGTTAATTATCATTATTATGTGGATAATAATATTGGGCTAATAGAAATTACAGAGAAGCATCACTCAATATATAAGGAATGGCTTCTTTACAATCAGAAATATCCTAAAGTTGAATGGGTTACTTTTAGAGATCATGATTTCTTCAGCATTTAAGTACTGACTGTCTGATCCCTGCTCAGGGATGCAGTAGAAAGGATTTATGCTTTAGGTATGAATCTGACTGAGTGGTCTCTTCTAATTCTGTGAGTCTGTGTTCAGTAAGTAAAACAGTTATTCAAGAAACAAGTTATTTTTCTCCTACCAATTAAAGAAACTCAAGCAAAATGTTATGTGTGGGGAGAAGCACCAATGGATATGACAATTTTAAGCAACCCAAAAAGCAATTAAAATTTTATTCCAAATATAATGTATTTTAAGTTATTCAAGCTGAGTAACAGAGGTATCTGTGGATTAGTGGATAGAAACTTGGCCTACCCTATGAATCTGGAAGACCTGGTTTCAAGTCTCACCCATGGTACATACTTGTTGTGTGACTGGGCGAGTTATTTGATTTTTCAGTGCTTCAGCAACTCTTTAAAAGTTACTGAGCTGCATTCACAAAGGGAACTCACTCTACCAATTAAATCACAGATCCAATCCAAATAGAAAGTGACAGATCAGAGACTTACACAGGGTTGCATCAGAGGGCTGATGAACCTGGAATTGTCTTCCTGGCCAAATCAGATAACTTTGAGAAAAGCTGGTTTTTATTTATGCAGATCATATGTGGATGTGTACCAAATTCAGTGTGTACATTCCTTAAATTCGCAAGACATTTCAGCAACCTTTTGTTGTGCTTTGACTGTAGAAACAAATTGTGTATACACAACACTGAGATGCTCAGATAGTAAGTGAAAAATTCAGTCAGTCATCCAGATGTTTTGTTTATAGAACATCAAATATCTGGGTGGTTAGAAACATCTGGATGATTGACGGAAATATTTGCTGTTTATCCAGATGTTTAGTATTATATAGATGTTGTCATACTTGCAGGCTTATACAACAGCAGTATCAGTTCCTGGTTGTTCACTGGCTTGTTATATGTGTTTCTAGCCTGGGCTTAATTTCAGTGTTCAATTTTGTGTGTCACTCACAGAGTGGCATTCTAAGTTTTCTCACATCATCACTCATGCTGGCATGATCAACTTTTTACAGTTATAGGTTGCAGCTTCAAAACTGTAATTTTATGAAACCCCTTTTACAGTTGCTGTTATTTTACGTTCTCTGCACGTTCATTCTTGAAAGCACCATGTGCCTCTAAGGATTGATTGGCAGTTTACAATAACAGTGCCTGCTAATGGTAGGGAAATGCTTCTCGTGAAACAGAGTGGTGTGTGACTCTTCTCACTGGTTTCACAAGAAGTTTCTCTGTATATGGGAGACTCTAAGAACTACAAGGACAACTACATGGAGTAGTGGATGGAAGGTTGGACCTGAAGTCAGGAAGACTTATCTTCCTGAGTTAAAATCTGGCCTCAGATGCTTACTAGCTGTGTGACGCTGGGCAAGTCACTTAACCCTGTTTGCCTCAGTTTCTCATCTGTAAAATGAGCAAACCCCTCTAGTATCTTTGCCAAGAAAACCCCAAATGGGGTCAGGAAGAGTCAGACATGACTGAAAGGACTGAATAATCAACAAGAACTATGAAAGAGAAAGGGAAGATGCTTGGTACCAAGAATCAGCATCACAGTCAATAGAAAATGGAAGTATGGGTGTTAGAAACCTACTAGTGACTGTTAAACCAGGAAATGTACACCTCCCCATGCAGAAGTGGGCATCCTATGTTCTCATGGTATTCATCCCCCTCCCCTCTTTTTGAACTGCATTTGAACTGCATTATTTACCCTACGTTACACCATCTGTAGACATGCTGCTGTTTGTTTATTATGTCATTTTGGAATAAAATGTCTTAAAAAATGTTCCTGCTACATATTTTTTGATCCAATGACATTGGATTCTTGACTGTTCAACAAGCAAGACACTTCGTCTCTCAATTCTGGGCATTTTTTCTGGCTGTCCCCATGCCTATAATATTCTCCTTTCTCCATTTTGACCACTGACCTGCCTTATTTCTTTTGAGTCCAAACTAAAATTCCACCTTTTATGGGAAGACTTCCCCAATCTCTGTGCCTTCCCTCTGTAATCATGTCCTATTTATCTTGTATATAGCTTGCTTTGTGTATATTTGTTTGTATGTTGTCTTCCTTGACAGATTGTAAGCTTCTTTAGGTCAGGGATTCTCTTTTGCCTCTTTTTGTATCCGTAGCACTTAGCATATTGCCTGACTCATAGTGCACAGTTAATAAATATTTCTTTATTGATTGAATTCCTTCATAAGGAGTATGAAGTCCTAGAGTAAGAGTTTTAGAAGTTATGTGGGCTCAAAAAAATGGCACAATCTTAGACAACTGGTGTGACCTTGGGCAAGTCACTTAATCTCCTTGACCAAAAATTCCTCATTTCTAAAATGAAAGATTCAGGATAAATTGTCCCTGAGGTTCTTTCCAGCTTTAGATTTCTGATTCTATGATTTTAGTTTGAAGCCTGTGTCAGTGCTGTCTGTATGACCCTGAGCAAGTCATTTTATCTCTGCTTTAATTTTGACATCTATAAAATATAATTCTATAGATCTAGGAAGGGACCTGAGAAGCTATTTAATCCACCCCCCTCCTTCACTTTAAAGATGAGGTAACTGGGGTTAATTGAAGAAAGGTTAATTGACTTGGCCAAGGTCACAGAGTTATTAAATATGAGAAGTGAGATTTGAATCCAGGCCCTCCACCTCTAAAGCTATTAATATTTTCACTACTTGTCTGATAAGGTTGTTGATACTTGGTTAACCTACAGTGCTATATATATTATATATATATATATATATATATATATATATATATATGTGTGTGTGTGCATTATTAAAATACAAAGCATTCTTTAACCTTTCTTTTTAGATATACAGAATCAAAATAATGTGTGGGGGCAATATTGAGGATAGGGATGATAGTGTAATATTCAACCAATACATAAAACTGGGATCCCCAAGTAATTTGCAAATGGATGTTTGTTCACTTCCCTCTCTATCAATGTATTATTCAATGTCCTTGCTCTCTTTAAAGGGATTGAGAGAATCATCCAATTTAGTCCCTTCTCCTCACCAAATTCCTTTTGCCAGTTCTTATCCCAGGATAATCATGAATATACTTCACTTCCAGTTTATCTTATATACTGATCCTTCACTTCAGGCAATCTTTCTCACTTATGGAGGAAAGAAAGAGAGACAGAAAGAGAGGATTTTCCTGAAATAACTGGCTAGGAATGGGGAGAGAGAGGGGAAGGAAGATGAGAGTTAAATTTTGTCTTTTCAACCTTTGAGCCCCGAAAACAACCCTGGTCCTGACCAATAAGCATGAAAGAGTGTTGTGCTATTGATATCTGGAAGAAGGAAAAGGAGAGCTGTATATTCGGATTAGAAAGCAGATATAACAAGAACTGGTGTCATCTACTTTTAAAATCCTTGAAAATGCCCCAAACACAATCCGCCTAAGTAGCTCTACAGAAGACTTCATCTTCCTTCTCATTTTCTCCAAATTGAACCTGCTTTTCACCAAGTACTGGCATTAAAACAGAGATTAGATTAGATAAAGTATTTATTTATTAAGCTTTACTATGTAACAGGCCCTGTGCTAAATGCTGGATACACAGATACAGTTAAAAAGAAAGGGAATTCCTGCTTTCAAGGAGTTTATATTCTAGTGGGTGAAGACTGTACACATAGGAGTTGAAAGAGAGTTGGGGAGGTGGGGTAGGAGGAAGGCAGGGTGGAAAAGTATTCCAGACAGTCAGTGAGAAGTCAGTAAGGCCAGTGTGGGTACTTCTGAAATGGAGGTAGTAAAAGGAGCCTCACCAAGCAAAGGAAGAGACCACAAGAGTGAGGCATCTCCAGGCATGAGAAGGCTTCTGGAGCTGAGGTGGGGAAGTTCAGAGAGTTAGGAACTGACTCAAACCTTCAAAAAACCACTATTTCTTCCTTTCATTTTTAATCTTTTTTAATGCTTAGTTATTGTAGTTGTATTTTTTGCTGCTATTTTAATATAAAATCCCAGAGTTTCAGCTACATTATTGATGATTAGCTTGAAAACCCAACCACCTTTTATAACCAAGTCTTAAGGTGAAAACATTCTGAGTTCCAAATAACCACTTGTAAATGGAAGAAAGTGTAGTCCTGTACAAAGCATGATGGGTTTGGAATAATAAGACCTAGGCCTTTTTCCTTCCTTGGCCTTTGACTTCCCTCATCTGTAATATGAATGGATTGAATTAGATAA
This sequence comes from Vombatus ursinus, assembly GCF_900497805.2. Lineage (NCBI taxonomy): Eukaryota > Metazoa > Chordata > Mammalia > Diprotodontia > Vombatidae > Vombatus > Vombatus ursinus. Next base: position 48,404,756 of record NW_020954559.1, on the reverse strand, counting down.
CCTTGAAGACTGATTCTAACTCTGAGATTTTGGAAAGTCACTTGTTTGTAAATTGTATGTTTTTTAGTAGCACATTGTTTTTCAGATTATATTTGGCTTTCACATAGGAAACAGACAAAAAAAATCATTTGACCTGCATATTTAAATAATTTCTCACCTCTTTATTTCCCTTTGTTTTGCCATGGTCTTGCATTGGGGGAGATACTTTTAAATTCACAAGACATTTCAACAACCGTAGCCAGCTGGTGCAGTGGATAGAATGGTGGAGCCTGAGTCAGGAAATCCTGACTTCAAAATCAGTCTCAGACACCTATTAGCTGTGTGACCCAAAGCAAGTCACTTAACCATTGCCTGCCTCAGCTTCCTCAACTGCGAAATGGGAAAAATAATAGCACCTATTTTCTGGGTTGGTGTGAGGAGAAAATGAGATAATATTTGTAAAGGGCTGTGTAAATACTAGCCATCATTATTAAGTCTAGTAGTTTTAGAACCTGTAATTGGTTTTCTTAGACAGTTTGTCTAATGCTCAAATTTAAAGTGTTTTCTTCTGTGTTTGATTGGTCCAAAAAGTTAGATCCTCTAGATATTTGTTAAATGACCATTCTTTTTTACTCTATATTTCCATTCACAAAGATACATGACTCATATAACACAATATAATACCTCTTACTGGTATAAAACTGAAATAGAGACTGATTGATTAAGTGCCATTTTCTAAGAGAAATCAAAGGGTAAGAAATTATGAATTTATGAGTGGTATGAAGTCTAGGCTGTGAGAGAAATCTAGTTTTATTTTGGAAAGCATGGAGTTAACTTATTTCCAGAGCAACAGCTGTTGTTATATAATATAGAGACATATTTACACGCAACAGCTTGCATGTATCTAGTAAAGGGAAATCTTCCAACTCTGCACCCTCTTCTTACAAAATGCATGAAATGAAGGAATGCATCAGTTATGGATATATTATATTTTTTCCCATGCAAAGATTTTGAGTTAGGAAATGTTAACTACCAGCAATGGGTGGAATTCAACACTTCATTCTGTCATCTTGACCCCCAAATTTTCATCAGTTCTTATATCCAGGGAAGTTATATCCTTCATGGGAAACATGAAAGATGATCCTTCAGTGTTCCTGATGTACTGTGATTTTCTGCAGAAGAAATTTATAAGAGAAATTTCAGAGAGTCATTTAAATTTTATATAAAGGAAAACCTTTTGACAATTAAAGCTATGGAAATGTGAAATGAGAAGTTTTGAAAAGTAGTGAACTGCTCAACAGTAGAGGTCTTCAAGAGAAGTCTGTATGACTTCTTGTTGGGTATGTAGTAGGGTAGAAGATGAATTAAATGGGACTGAAAACTTTCCTCTATGCATTTTCACAAAAAGTCCTAATACTTTACATCCGCAAGAGATGCCAGAATGGCTTTAACTACTATATTTAATAGACTATAATTTTGAAAATATCAAAGATCATATTTCCTCTAAAGTACAGAAAATACTATTTTTCAGTCGCTAGGGCCTCTTCACAGACCAGGAAAGTTTTTCGAGATATTCTACAATGTGAGGAGGAATGCTTGCCTCTCCAGATTTTCCTGCTATGCCCTCAGCTATCCTGTCTGTCCCTGAGAGATATTCATCTTACAGTCTCTGAACTATGAGTTGCTTTTGCACATGGTGTGGATTCTAAATTATGCAGGTCCTGGATTCCTAACTGGCAAAGTATTTCTCAAGTCACTTGCAACATCTACTCCTTGGCCCTTGCCCTGGTAACACACACACACACACACATCCACAAATATTCCACACAATCTAATGGGTGCTTTCAGTTCTATATCTTTGTTGGACCACTCTTATAACTCAGCAAGAGACCTCAGAGTCACAGTGTGGCATTGATCTTCTAGTTTATTTCTCAATCTCAAAAGACACTGTATCTAGGGAAGAGTTCTGAGTTTGCATCCTGGTTCTGCCATTTAATAACTTTGTGAGTTTGCATGAGTCACTTCCTTTTCCTTATTGAGCACCTGGGCCAGATGACTTCTAAAGGCCCACCCTACCTCTAAATCTTGTGGTCCTATGATAATTCAAAAGGCATACTTCCTGTTATATTGTTTTCTGTAATAATACAATTATTAGTTTGCTTGAGGAATAACACAATAAAATTTACAAAGCACCTTCTTAATTTCTTTAGAACTACCCTGGGAGATAGTCATCACATATATCATTACCCTTATTATGTGGATGAAGAAGCAGATGATCAGAGAAATGACTTGTCCATGGTTACACATTTAGGAAGGATATTCACTGGAACTCAAATTCCAATAGGTCTTCTAACTCTGAGAGTGCTGCCCAAGGTACTGACACCTCTCTTCTAATGTAATTGTCAGATGTGTGCTTATGTCTATGTGGGATGTATGAACATATAGACTCTCAGCTTTAGGGGAAGCATTTTTAGCTATCTCTGGAATCTTGCCCATTTCTCACCAGGGAATATTGAGATTACTACCTTGAGGGGAGCAAGAGAAGGGGCCATGGAGCTAGCAACTCTGTTGTCCTCTAAGAGAGGGCTAATGGGCTAAAATTATATCAATCTGTCTCCTTAAATATTGCTGGTCTAGGGATATGATTGATTCAGAACAAGAAGATGCTTTCTTGGTCCTATCTCCTATGCTTATATAAATTTGCTTGGTTCCTTCCCACTAAATGTTAATTACACAGAAGACCATAACAAATAGTGAATGGCAATTAAGCCCATTTATCTGAGCAAATAGCAAACAAAAATCAGAGAAATTTTTAGATTAAATATATCAGAAAATACACAAGGGAGAATGATTGTTTAGATAGATATGAGATTTCCAGTCAACCAAGAGAGAGGTCCAGATAGTATCACATGGATCCTATAGGGAGGCAATCATGGACATGAGCTAACTTCCCATGCATGTCTTAAAGAGGTTGTTTTTTTCCCCCCCTCTCTCAAGTTGGTCCCAGAGAAAGTCTGTATCCACATGTGTCTCTCTCTCTTAAAAGGCTGAACGATATCTCACCTTTTCAAAGCTCTCATACCAACCCTACCACTCATGCAGGCAGACAGTGCTTTCCAGAGCGTTCTCTCCACTGTTTACTATGGTCTCACGTAAAATGCTCCAGGCTTGACTGGAAACCTGGATTACATGTTCTTTTTATTTCTTTTTGTATCTTCCTTAGATAGAGCATTGGTTTTGGAATCAGGAAGACTCATCTTCGTGAGTTCAAATCCAGGCCCAGACACTTACTAGCAGTGTTACCTTGAGCAAGTCACAACTCTTTTTGCCTCGGTTCCTCATCTGTATAATGAGCTGGAGAAGGAAATGGGAAACAACTCTAGTATCTTTGCCAAGAAAACCCCGAATTGGGTCATGGAGAGTCAGACATGTCTAAAAACTAACTTAACAAAAGCAACGTAAGGAAGAAAAAAAAAAAGATGTAGGCAAGACAAAGGACTGCAGAGAAGGGAATGCCTTCTGTGCTGTTTAAAATTTATTTTAATAAAAAGCAGATTTCATAAAATCATAAGACATAGCCCCCTCATTTTGGATAGCTCTTTAATGATTAGTGGTTATTGATAGGATAAAGCTATGTGTGGACAAAAGGCTGGTTTTGTTCAGATATTTTATTAAATTTTTCTAGATGTTTACAGCAAAAATCAATATGTAGATTGGTTTTAATAAATATCTGTTAAACCTTTCCCTAGTACTCCTATCATATCTTTAAAAATTGGAATTTTTCTTTATCACTTGTTTTGTTGCATTTCTTAAAGTCAAAATATGTATCTTTCTTTCTTGTTCCTTTTTGATTTCTGATACAGAAAGAATTGAAACTGTTTTGCTTTTCACTTCCCTAAAAGGAAAATCAGTGAATCTAGGGAGGAAATAGAACATAAAAAGGCATGTACAAATCATGGAAGATATGTTTTTTAGAAAAGAAGGGAATTATAGCAGAACATTGCTTGAAGGGATATGTAAATAGAATCCCAAAGGTGTAGGTGTAGACACAACCAGTTAAGGAAAACATTTGTTGGAGTTGCATTCTGTTTTCTGGGAAAGAGAAAATTATAAAGGGACAGATTTCATGTATAAACAATAATGCATACAAGAGTATCACTTTTGTTTCTTTGAAAAGGACAGTAATAAAATAATCATCAGAATAGCTGACATTTATGTAACATGTTAAGATTTACAAAGCACTTTCTATTCATTACTTCTCTTCATAGAAAAAGCATGTAAAATTTGGTGAAATAAGGTGAAGAGGGTGTGTGAAGAAGTGTGTTTCTAAACACTTTCAATTATTGCGGAAGAGAATCTGACAAGTGACAATCCTATAGATCTATGAGCTCTGGTCTTGACTGTAGTTTCATTTTTATGTGGTGGATGGATATTCAGGTGGAATGATATAGAATATGATAAAATTCAGAAGAAAAGAGAACTCTTATAATACTGAAGTATTAATACTCTAAAGAATATTTGAGTATTTACTCTACTACTATACTCTTCAAAGTTTTTGAAAGGATGTCATTTCAAAGAGTAAACTTCTTGTATTTGGCTCCAGAGGACAAAATGAGGAACAGTGAGTGAAAGTTGAAAAGAGGCATATTTAGGGTAGAAATCATGTTAAAAAAAAAAAAAACTCCCTAAGCATTAGAGTATTACACAACTGGGTTGGCCTATGTAGAGAGGTTGGGGCTATCTCTTCAGTACAGATCTTCAACTGAAAATTGGCTGAGTACTTACTGTTTTTGTTTTAGAGGCATTTGATTTTCAGAGATGGGCTATACTAGGTAGCCTTTGGGTTCTCTTCCAATGATGAAATTTTGTGATTCCTCTCATTTAATTCCTGGAATCTGTTCTTAGTACCTGAGTCCCTCATTCATAGTCCATAGAGAGGTACGTAGTAGTAATGATTTCAAAGTTATGAGTTCAATTCCTGCAGGAGTCACATAGCATCACACTATGCTCTAGGCACAGGCTGAATACCTAATTTCACCCTAAATTATTTCATAAATGTATTCAGGAGAACTCAATGGCAAACATATCGGTGAATTATTTTCAACACATAACCACTAATGGAAAAACAAGTCAAAGGACATGACCTATTAATAATGGCTAAGCAGAATAATTTTATCATTAGTCTTTAATATTATTATTATTATTATTAGTAGTAGTAGTAGTAATAGTAATAGCAATTCATATTTATAAGACATTTTCTGATTTATAGGAGATTATTTACTTGTAATAGTCCTGAGAAAAAGTATTATTATCTCCTTGTTACAGATGAGTAAACTAAGGCTCAGTTTGCTAGAAAGTGACAAAGCTAAGAGGCATATCAGACTAGTACAATGGTTTTTTTTTGGTTATTGTTGTTTTTTCAGGTAGTAAAGTGTGTAGAGCACTGGGTTTAAAGTCCAGAAGACTTGAGCTCAAATCCCACTTCAGACTTTTAATAGTTGTGTGACCCTGGGCAAGTCATTTAATCTTTCTCATCTTCAGTTTTTCTTCTCTTGATGGCCCCTAAGGTCTTGACCAACTCTAAAACTGTGTCTCAAAAGATTATTTATTTTAAGGAAGTATACTCACTTTTTTAGACCTTTAAATGTTCATTTCTTGACCTGAAAAAAATTTTACTGAAGTCCATAAGCACCCAATTGATCACCAGAGAACGACTTTAACACCAGGGAGAATTTGGCTCACTCTTTAAATAACTGCAGAATTCAGAAGCTGACATACTGTACAGCCTGTCCTTCTGTTTTGATCTAAGCATTACTGTATTTTTAGGTTTTCATGACATTGCCAAGACAAGTGGTATACTGAGATGACGGAAAAGCTTGCTGGCCTGCATAACAGACATGTTCTGTTTAAAGCAATTGCAACATATGCTGATGGCTGTGATTTGGGGGGTTGTTGGGGAGGGTTGTTTTGTTTTGGCTCATTTTAGAACGTTTTATAGCGTATTTCACACTCGACATGCTTAGGAATGTGTTGAAACATAGGCTTAGATTTCTGAAGTAGCTTAGTTGTCTAAGGCAATTTAGAGAAAAAAAATTTGAATAGATAACCCTTAAATTTGTTTTTACATTCAATTATGATTAAAATATTTATTATGTAACAGAAAATCTTGAATTCTGACCTAATTCATTTGGAGCCTATTCTTATTGGGACTGACCTTTACTTCTTCACTATTTATGAAAGCATGATTTGCTATGTAAATTGTACAGATGAACTTGACAGGAACTATTTGACCTTCCTAAGGGATCAGACTATTTTTGAAACCCTCTCTCAGCTCCACTTGCCTGCAGACAATTAATGTGCTAATTACAATGGCATATTCATTAAAGCAGGTCTGATAAGGCCCTGAAAGGTAGCATTTTGTTAGTAGGGAGTTGGAGTTAATATCTGTGTATCTGCAAATGCCTTTAACCTTAACTTACTTTTAAAAAGTATTCCCTAATTCAGATTGCTCATAATTTCAGACTTTGATGTTCATAAATTAACCCAAATCCATGAGGTTTTACTGAACTGTAACTGCATTGTTCCCAAGAAATGAAATGACAATGACAATGCATGTGATTTATTGTGGATTTCTTTTCTCCAAATTGGAATTCAGAAGAAAGGTAATTTCCCAAATTAGCATCCTGCTTGTATAAGCTTATACTCTAGGCTACAACAGAAGTAGTGTCAATATTAGGAATGCAACAAAAGACATTTATGTAGGTATAAAGTACCTTCCACATACTTATCAATCTGGTTATAGTTCATTTTTATTTAATAATGAATGAGAAACACTTATTGACAAAAAAGAAAGAACATAATCAATGAATTGAGAATGCAATTGAAAACAGTAAAAAAAATAAATTTTAAGAATTCCAATTAAACAACAAAATAGGAATTCTGAAAATTAAAGATGAAATTAACAAATTAAAAGAAATACATCAAATAAAATTAGGAGCTTTTTTTCAAAAAGAAAATAAAACAATAAAATAGATGAACCATTAGATAATTTGAATAAAAAGAAGAGGAAAACCAAATTACCAATATAAAAAATGAAAAAGGAGAATTCATAATAAATTAAGAAAAAAAGGATATTATTAGAAACAATTTTGCCCAGCTCTATGACATTCAACCAACAATTTAAATGAAATACATGAATTTTAAACAAATACAAAATACTCAATGTAACAGTAAATAGAGAACTTAAACAATGACATTTTCAGAAAAAAGAATTAAACCACAAATGAATTTCCTAAGGGGGAGAAAAACAATTCCAGTACCAGGTGGATTTACAAGTGAATTCCATCAAACATTTAAAGAACAATTAATTCCATTATTATATATTTGCAAAAAAAGCAAAAGAAAAGATCCTACCAAATTCTTTCTATGACAAAGATAAAATATTGATACATAAGCCAGCGAGAGTTAAAAGAGGAAAAAAAGAAAACTGCAAACTAATATCCCTAATGAACCTAGATGTGAAAAATTTAAGTAATTTAAATATTAGCTGGGAGGCTATAATAATGTTTTACAAAGATTATACACTACAACCAGGTTGGAGTTATATCAAGAATGCATGGTTGATTTAATATGACTAAAACTTAAAAACTTAATAATATTGTTAACAAAATCAATAAAAATCATAAGATAAAAATAATTGATTCAAAAAAAGCTTTTGATAGAACACAACACACATTTCTGTCAAAAATATCAGATAAATAAATGAACCTTTTCTTATAATAAGTAGTATCTAAAACCAAGAGCTGTCATTGCATGAAATATAGACTAGAATCCTTTTCGTTAAATTCATGGGTGAAAAAGGATGTCCATTATCATCATTTCTCTTTGACACCACCCTAGAAATGCTCTCTGTAGCAATAAGACCATGAAAAGAAATTGGAGGAATAACCATAGGTAAATAAAAAACAAAATTATCACTTTTTCCAAATACTACAATGGTGTCCTTAGAGGACCCAAAAGAGTCAACAAAAAAACTGTTTGAAACAGTTAATAACTTTAGCAAACTGGGTATAAAATAAATCTACACAAGTCATCAGCATTTTTATATAATCCCAGTAAAACGTAGTAGGAAGAAAAAGAGAAATTCCATTTAAAATACTACAGAATATATAAGATACTCAGGATACTACCTTCCAAGCTCTACACAAGAAACATAAATAAAGACAGCAGCTAGGTGATACAGGGGATAGAGCAAGTGCCTGGAGTCAGAAAGATGGGTCTTCCTGAGTTCAAATTTGGCCTTACAAACTTACTAGCTGGGTGATCCTGGGCAAGTCACTTAACCCTGTTTGCCTCAGTTTCCTTATCTGTAAAATGAACTGTAGAAGGAAATGGCAAACCCCTCCAATGAGAAAACTCCAAAAGGGGTCACAAAGAATCAGACACAACTGAAAAACAACTAAACAACAAATATAAATACAACTACAAACAACTGTTTACCTAAATAAAGACCGAACTAAACAATTGGAAAAATATTAATTGCACATTGGTAGGGTGAGCCAGTATGAAAATGACAATACTTCCTAAATTAATTTACTCATTCAATGCCATATCACTCAAAATTTCACTTAATATGATAACCATTTATTAAATACCCAGAATGTACTAGACACTGTACTATTTCCTGATTATACAGAGGAAAACAACAAACTCATACCCTGTCCTCAAGGAGCTCACAATCTATTAGAATAAAAACTGACATTTATACAGAAATTTAAGATTTAGAGAACACTTTGCTCAGAAACCCTGTGAAGTAGGCATTGCAAATGTTATTATCCCATTTTACAGTGAGGACCCTGAAATTGGAAGAGGCTGTGACTTAAATACACGTAGAATCTAGAGTTGAAAGGGACCCTAGAAATAAGATGACAGGTCAAGAACTGGAAGGGACCTTGAAAGCCATCTAGTTCAACCTGTAAATGGAGTCCCAAGTGCTTTGCCCAAGATCACACAGATAATAAATGACAAAGGTGGAATTTGAATTCAGGTTCTCTGACAACAGATACAAGTCCTCCTTTGATGTTACACTAGTCCAGACCCCTAATTTTTACTGATAAGGCCTAGATATAGGAAGGGAACCACCCAAGTGGTAGATAATGTATCTTGAGGGCAGGAACTATTCTATTTTTATATCCCCAACCTCTGGACTTGTGATTTTATGTATGAAGAACTCCCAGAGAGGAAATTCCCTTTAACAATGTAGATTGGTAAATATTTTGCAATTTTTATGAATAGAGAGTTGCCCAAGGGCATTAAGAGGTTACGTGATGAGTCCATGGACATTTAGCTAGTATGACGGATAGGACCCAGGTTTTCTGGATTCAGAGGATGACTTTTTATCCTTATACCACACTGCTGCTACTCCTCCCAGATGTTTTCTCCTGTCTTTTTTAGGGAGTTCAAAAAAGAACAACTATTTTGAAGGGACTTTAGAATCCAAGACTGGTCAGTATAGATAGCCAAATTTAGGAGATAATTGTCAGACATTAGCAGTGTGAACTTGGATCCTCTAATGCCCAATCCAGTAGTCTTTTGAAAATGGTCGCACAGCTTGGCAAAGGCAAAACTGCCATACAAATTTTTATTCCATCATTTAACAAGCATGTCACTAAGTGTCGGGCACTGTGTTAGGTGCTGTGTATACAGAAGCAAAAAAAAAAAAATTCCCACTCTAGTAGAGATTATAATCTATTGGTAGGGGGGACAGGGGACACTGTGTACCCAGATAAATAGAGTACTTTTTGGGGAGAAGGGGAGTGATTTTCTAACACCAAGGCCACTGCTTATTTTGCCTTACCACATTACTTCTGTCATACCTTTGCCCCGTGTTACAGAATGTGATTTTTTTTTTTAAACCTCTGATACAGCATTAAGGGTCAGTTTTGCAGTTTACTTACCTGGAAAATCCCTAACAGATGGCTTCCCTACCACACTTTTTTTAAAAAAAAAATTGCTGTGGGGTGTGACCTCTTTTAAAAAAATACCAACGATTTTGCATTTTATTTGTGTCTGAATCTGAACATTCTATTTACCTAATCTTGACATCAGGCACTTTCCAGTGAATAAAACTGGAATAAAACTGTGAAATAATGGAATCACAGGAAGTTTTTCATTACCAGTGTGCTGTTAGAACCAACAAATGCACAAGACTGGAAAATGAAAACAGGAAAGTGACATAAGGCAGTTCAATAAAATTTTATTAGTTCTGCCTTTCTAAATTCAGAATTTGTAATACTACAAATATTTCTTGAGCTGAAGTTTACTTATCTTCTCTACATGAGAAAAGGTCCTGTTAAAGCAAATTAGTCATGTGAACAAAATTGAAAAGAGCCTTAACAGCTTTTTTGAAGTACTTTGGAAGAACCTAACTATTTAATTTATATACAAATTGTTGATATGTTGCTCAAAATTCACTGGAACCACCACATCACAGAATGTTAGGGTTGGAAGGGACCCTTTTATTTTCAAAGAAAGAAAAGGAGAGGTGGTGAGATTTGCCCAAGATCGTTCAGCTACTTAGCTGCAGAAGAAGAAATAAACTACAGATCTTCTGGTAATTACTTCTAGTAATGAAAGTGACTCAAAGAATCTCAATCTGGCAACATTTTCTTAGTTCAAATTATTGAGTATACATGAACTTAATTTTAAAAATCATATATTTTCTTTGAAAATATCATATAAGCCAAATATTTTACAAATTCAAATGGCCTTTTCATTCAACCAATATTAATTTGTGAAGTTTACTTAAGCCATGTTGTAAATCTATATATGAAGCTCTAATGAGCCATGTTGTAAACCTTGCTTCATGCTTTGAAGACTTAATAGAAGTTCAGTGTTTAGTTTGTTATAATATATTGAATTATATCACATAATACAAACTGATTTTAACAATATATGTGCATTTAGTGTGATGCTATGTAATAACAGTCATTGTACATACTGAATATACATTCTATGTCTATGTCTGCCTACGGTCTATGACTATATGGTCAACTGTCAAGAATGCTGTTTTGGAATATGAGAATATATTGTATTAGAGTAGGAATTTTAAACATTTTTGGTGTCATGGACCCCTTTGGCAGTCTGGAGAGGCCTGTGGATCCCTCCCAACCCAACCCTAGAATAATATTTTTAAAAATTGAATAATATTTTTAGAATATAGAATAATAGAATAATGTTTTTTTTTAAATTGAAGGAAATGTTAAATCTCAGTTATAGGTTAGTTGAAAATAAAGATGTAATTTGTTTTCCCATCCAAGTTCATGGACCCCCTGTAATCTATGCATGAACCTATACCCTAGGTTAAGAAGCCCTGTATTAGATGAACTGCATTATGCTTAATATATTCCTGCAAAAAAAACCCCAGAGAAGTGAAGCATGAAATCCAGACTGAGTTTCATAGTGAACATATTTTCCCATGCCTTATTTCTTAATGGAATAACAAAAAAAAAAAATCAAATGATGGAAACTTATTTGATTTAGCATCATGACTTTAGACAGAGAAAGTATTATATCCATGTTACAGATGAGAAACTAAAGCCCAGAAAAGCTGGATGGCTTGGATAATGTTACAAAACTAGTAAGTGGTAGAAATGGGAAAAGAACCTAAATATCTGCATCATGTGTGTACTTAGTTGACTTCAGAATTGCTGTGTATCATACTTAGAATTGCTGCTTAGATGGACACATACATTTTGCCAAGAAACTATGAAGAAAGGAAGACATTTAACTTTACTGGGGTGCCTATGTGGAGTGGCCATGATAAGTTTTTGCAGTGGTTAAAAAAAATAAGAGCTAAATTAAAGAAAGAATGATTCAGTTGAATTTGCAAGCTTGATTTTGGAAAAAAAAAAAAGGACTCCCTAATGTTCTAAATTAAAAACTTTCATTTCATCCTGTAGGATGCCCAGTCTTTCTTTCCAAGACTGTCTTTCATTCAAAGAGATCTTGTTGTTGGTGTTCTTTATGATTCTTTTTTCCTGGGGTACATAGAGGTTACATAAGTTAATCAACCAACAAACGCTTATTAAGCTCTTACCATTTTCTAGATACTGTATAAAAATGAGAATACAAAAATAGTAAAAAAGACAGTCCCTACCCTCAAGGAACTTAAATTCTAATGGAGTAAGCAACATGCCAACAAACTATGTACATACAAGAAAATACTTAGTTGATTGAAAATAATCTCAGAGGGAAGGCACTAATGGTGTGAATGGAGGTAATGCTGGAGGGGGGAGAGACCATGAAAAGCCTTTTGCAGAAGG